>NC_132784.1:59959763-60259763 GCF_048418805.1 Vulpes vulpes
CCAGCGATATTTCCTAGAATTCCCTGTGTGAGCCAGGTGCTACATCCTACGTGCGATACAAGAGAAGCTAGCTGAACGCCTTGTCCAAAAGCAACTTACTTCGGAGAGTTGAGCTCACCCTCAGTCCCTCACAGTTGCACACTGCCTGCAGAAAGAGTTTCCAACATCTGAACCACAGCCGTTTGTCAGAGGCTTGTGAGACGCAAGTGGAATAAGCAGACCTGGAGGGTGTCTCCAGCTGCAGTGGAGTGGTATTCTGGGTAGAGCCTGGCTTAGAACACTGTTACGTTCTCAGTGCCCGAGGAACGCAGTTGGTGGAAATCTGGATTGTAGGCCTACTTCCTTGTGCGAGCTGAGTTCAGGGCAGGACCCTCCCGCATCCTTACTGCCCGTAGACGTAGGTCCCAGCATCCTTATGTTAGGAGCCGGAAGCGGTTGTGTGAAGAGCATGCGGAAGTGACAGGATTCTCCTCAAGTGTATCTGATCTCAATACAGACATTGCAAACGTCCTTGTTCAATGAGAGTGTAGCTCGGTCCTAGCTCCCATCAAAGTGTCTAGCAGACATCTGCCTGCAAAGCATGCACACTTCCGAGAGTTGAGCTTATGGACTGTCCCTCCCACATCCTGCCTGCACGTACACCGCGCTCCTAACAGGCCTAGCCCCGATGCGTGCCTGAAGTGTTGTGAGAGGTAAGTGGAAAGTCGCGGCCCACAAGACTAGTGCATCCAAGCTCCATCCAGCGATTTCCTAGTATTCCCTGTGTGAGCCAGGTGCTACATCCTAAGTGCCATACGAGAGAAGCTAGCTGAACGCCTTGTCCAAAAGCAACTTACTTCGGAGAGTTGAGCTCACCCTCAGTCCGTCACAGTTGCACACTGCCTGCAGAAAGAGTTTCCAACATCTGAACCACAGCCGTTTGTCAGAGGTTGTGAGACGCAAGTGGAATAAGCAGACCTGGAGGGTGTCTCCAGCTGCAAGGGAGGGGTATTCTGGGTAGCTCCTGGCTTAGAACACTGTTACGTTCTCAGTGCCCGAGGAACGCAGCTAGTGGAAATCTGGATTGTAGGCCTACTTCCTTGTGCGAGCTGAGTTCAGGGTAGGACCCTCCCGCATCCTGACTGCCCGTAGACGTAGGTCCCAGCATCCTTATGTTAGGAGCCGGAAGCGGTTGTGTGAGGAGCATGCGGAAGTGACAGGATTCTCCTCAAGTGTATGTGATCTCAATACAGACATTGCAAACGTCCTTGTTCACTGAGAGTGTAGCTCGGTGCTAGCTCCCATCAAAGTGTCTAGCAGACATCTGCCTGCAAACCATGCACACTTCCGAGAGTTGAGCTTATGGACTGTCCCTCCCACATCCTGCCTGCACGTACACCGCGCTCCTAACAGGCCTAACCCGATGCGTGCCTGAAGAGTTGTGAGTGGTAAGTGGAAAGTCGCGGCCCACAAGACTAGTGCATCCAAGCTCAATCCAGCTATATTTCCTAGTATTCCCTGGTGAGCCAGGTGCTACATCGTATGTGCCATACAAGAGAAGCTAGCTGAACGCCTTGTCCAAAAGCAACTTACTTCGGAGAGTTCAGCTCACCCTCAGTCCCTCACAGTTGCACACTGCCTGCAGAAAGAGTTTCCAACATCTGAACCACAGGCGTTTGTCAGAGGCTTGTGAGACGCAAGTGGAATAAGCAGACCTGGAGGGTGTCTCCAGCTGCAGTGGAGTGGTATTCTGGGTAGCTCCTGGCTTAGAACACTGTTACGTTCTCAGTGCCCGAGGAACGCAGCGAGTTGAAAGCTGGCTTGTAGGCGTGCTTCCTTGTGAGAGCTGAGTTCAGGGCAGGACCCTCCCGCTTTCTGACTCCCCATAGACGTAGGTCCCAACATCCTTATGTTAGTTGCCGGAAGCGGATGTGTGAAGAGCATTTGGAAGTGACAGGATTCTCCTCAAGTGTATCTGATCTCAATACAGACATTGCAAACGTCCTTGTTCACTGAGAGCGTAGCTCGGTCCTAGCTCCCATCAAAGTGTGTAGCAGACATCTGCCTGCAAACCATACACACTTCCGAGAGTTGAGCTTATGGACTGTCCCTCCCACATCCTGCCTGCACGTACACCGCGCTCCTAACAGGCCTAGCCCCGACGCGTGCCAGTAGTGTTGTGAGAGGTAAGTGGAAAGTCGCGGCCCACAAGACTAGTGCATCCAAGCTCAATCCAGCGATATTTCCTAGAATTCCCTGTGTGAGACAGGTGCTACATCCTACGTGCGATACAAGAGAAGATAGCTGAACGCCTTGTCCAAAAGCCACTTACTTCGGAGAGTTGAGCTCACCCTCAGTCCCTCACAGTTGCACACTGCCTGCAGAAAGAGTTTCCAACATCTGAACCACAGCCGTTTGTCAGAGGCTTGTGAGTCGCAAGTGGAATAAGCAGACCTGGAGGGTGTCTCCAGCTGCAGTGGAGTGGTATTCTGGGTAGAGCCTGGCTTAGAACACTGTTACGTCCTCAGTGCCCGAGGAACGCAGCTAGTTGAAAGCTGGCTTGTAGGCTTGCTTCCTTGTGAGAGCTGAGTTCAGGGCAGGACCCTCCGGCTTTCTGACTCCCCATAGACGTAGGTCCCAACATCCTTATGTTAGTTGCCGGAAGCTATTGTGTGAAGAGCATGTGGAAGTGACAGGATTCTCCTCAAGTGTATCTGATCTCAATACAGACATTGCAAACGTCCTTGTTCACTGAGAGCGTAGCTCGGTCCTAGCTCCAATCAAAGTGTCTAGCAGACATCTGCCTGCAAAGCATACACACTTCCGAGAGTTGAGCTTATGGACTGTCCCTCCCACATCCTGCTTGCACGTACACCGCGATCCTAACAGGCCTAACCCGATGCGTGCCTAAGTGTTGTGAGAGGTAAGTGGAAAGTCGCGGCCCACAGGACTAGTGCATCCAAGCTCAATCCAGCGATTTCCTAGTATTCCCTGTGTGAGCCAGGTGCTACATCCTACGTGCCATACGAGAGAAGCTAGCTGAACGACTTGTCCAAAAGCAACTTACTTCGGAGATTTGACCTCACCCTCAGTCCGTCACAGTTGCACACTGCCTGCAGAATGAGTTTCCAACATCTGAACCACAGCCGTTTGTCAGAGGTTGTGAGACGCAAGTGGAATAAGCAGACCTGGAGGGTGTCTCCAGCTGCAGTGGAGTGGTATTCTGGGTAGCTCCTGGCTTAGAACACTGTTACGTTCTCAGTGCCCGAGGAACGCAGCTAGTGGAAATCTGGATTGTAGGCCTACTTCCTTGGGCGAGCTGAGTTCAGGGCAAGACCCTCCCGCATCCTGACTGCCCGTAGAGGTAGGTCCCAGCATCCTTATGTTAGTTGCCGGAAGCGGTTGTGTGAAGAGCATGTGGAAGTGACAGGATTCTCCTCAAGTGTATCTGATCTCAATACAGACATTGCAAACGTCCTTGTTCACTGAGAGCGTAGCTCGGTCCTAGCTCCCATCAAAGTGTCTAGCAGACATCTGCCTGCAAAGCATGCACACTTCCGAGAGTTGAGCTTATGGACTGTCCCTCCCACATCCTGCCTGCACGTACACCGCGCTCCTAACAGGCCTAGCCCCGATGCGTGCCTGAAGTGTTGTGAGAGGTAAGTGGAAAGTCGCGGCCCACAAGACTAGTGCATCCAAGCTCAATCCAGCGATATTTCCTAGGATTCCCTGGTGAACCAGGTGCTACATCGTATGTGCCATACGAGAGAAGCTAGCTGAACGACTTGTCCAAAAGCAACTTACTTCGGAGATTTGACCTCACCCTCAGTCCGTCACAGTTGCACACTGCCTGCAGAATGAGTTTCCAACATCTGAACCACAGCCGTTTGTCAGAGGTTGTGAGACGCAAGTGGAATAAGCAGACCTGGAGGGTGTCTCCAGCTGCAGTGGAGTGGTATTCTGGGTAGCTCCTGGCTTAGAACACTGTTACGTTCTCAGTGCCCGAGGAACGCAGCTAGTGGAAATCTGGATTGTAGGCCTACTTCCTTGGGCGAGGTGAGTTCAGGGCAAGACCCTCCCGCATCCTGACTGCCCGTAGAGGTAGGTCCCAGCATCCTTATGTTAGTTGCCGGAAGCGGTTGTGTGAAGAGCATGTGGAAGTGACAGGATTCTCCTCAAGTGTATCTGATTTCAATACAGAGATTGCAAACGTCCTTGTTCACTGAGAGCGTAGCTCGGTCCTAGCTCCCATCAAAGTGTCTAGCAGACATCTGCCTGCAAACCATACACACTTCCGAGAGTTGAGCTTATGGACTGTCCCTCCCACATCCTGCCTGCACGTACACCACGCTCCTAACAGGCCTAGCCTCGACGCGTGCCTGTAGTGTTGTGAGAGGTAAGTGGAAAGTCGCGGCCCACAAGACTAGTGCATCCAAGCTCAATCCAGCGATGTTTCCTAGAATTCCCTGGGTGAGCCAGGTGCTACATCCTACGTGCCATACAAGAGAAGCTAGCTGAACGCCTGGTCCAAAAGCCACTTACTTCGGAGAGTTGAGCTCACCCTCAGTCCCTCACAGTTGCACACTGCCTGCAGAAAGAGTTTCCAACATCTGAACCACAGCCGTTTGTCAGAGGCTTGTGAGACGCAAGTGGAATAAGCAGACCTGGAGGGTGTCTCCAGCTGCAGTGGAGTGGTATTCTGGGTAGAGCCTGGCTTAGAACACTGTTACGTTCTCAGTGCCCGAGGAACGCAGTTGGTGGAAATCTGGATTGTAGGCCTACTTCCTTGTGCGAGCTGAGTTCAGGGCAGGACCCTTCCGCATCCTTACTGCCCGTAGACGTAGGTCCCAGCATCCTTATGTTAGGAGCCGGAAACGGTTGTGTGAAGAGCATGCGGAAGTGACAGGATTCTCCTCAAGTGTATCTGATCTCAATACAGACATTGCAAACGTCCTTGTTCAATGAGAGTGTAGCTCGGTCCTAGCTCCCATCAAAGTGTCTAGCAGACATCTGCCTGCAAAGCATGCACACTTCCGAGAGTTGAGCTTATGGACTGTCCCTCCCACATCCTGCCTGCACGTACACCGCGCTCCTAACAGGCCTAGCCCCGATGCGTGCCTGAAGTGTTGTGAGAGGTAAGTGGAAAGTCGCGGCCCACAAGACTAGTGCATCCAAGCTCAATCCAGCGATTTCCTAGTATTCCCTGTGTGAGCCAGGTGCTACATCCTACGTGCCATACGAGAGAAGCTAGCTGAACGACTTGTCCAAAAGCAACTTACTTCGGAGATTTGACCTCACCCTCAGTCCGTCACAGTTGCACACTGCCTGCAGAATGAGTTTCCAACATCTGAACCACAGCCGTTTGTCAGAGGTTGTGAGACGCAAGTGGAATAAGCAGACCTGGAGGGTGTCTCCAGCTGCAGTGGAGTGGTATTCTGGGTAGCTCCTGGCTTAGAACACTGTTACGTTCTCAGTGCCCGAGGAACGCAGCTAGTGGAAATCTGGATTGTAGGCCTACTTCCTTGTGCGAGCTGAGTTCAGGGCAAGACCCTCCCGCATCCTGACTGCCCGTAGAGGTAGGTCCCAGCATCCTTATGTTAGTTGCCGGAAGCGGTTGTGTGAAGAGCATGTGGAAGTGACAGGATTCTCCTCAAGTGTATCTGATTTCAATACAGAGATTGCAAACGTCCTTGTTCACTGAGAGCGTAGCTCGGTCCTAGCTCCCATCAAAGTGTCTAGCAGACATCTGCCTGCAAACCATACACACTTCCGAGAGTTGAGCTTATGGACTGTCCCTCCCACATCCTGCCTGCACGTACACCGCGCTCCTAACAGGCCTAGCCCCGACGCGTGCCTGTAGTGTTGTGAGAGGTAAGTGGAAAGTCGCGGCCCACAAGACTAGTGCATCCAAGCTCAATCCAGCGATTTCCTAGTATTCCCTGTGTGAGCCAGGTGCTACATCCTACGTGCCATACGAGAGAAGCTAGCTGAACGCCTTGTCCAAAAGCAACTTACTTCGGAGATTTGACCTCACCCTCAGTCCCTCACAGTTGCACACTGCCTGCAGAAAGATTTTCCAACATCTGAACCACAGGCGTTTGTCAGAGGCTTGTGAGACGCAAGTGGAATAAGCAGACCTGGAGGGTGTCTCCAGCTGCAGTGGAGTGGTATTCTGGGTAGCTCCTGGCTTCGAACACTGTTACGTTCTCAGTGCCCGAGGAACGCAGCTAGTGGAAATCTGGATTGTAGGCCTACTTCCTTGGGCGAGCTGAGTTCAGGGCAAGACCCTCCCGCATCCTGACTGCCCGTAGAGGTAGGTCCCAGCATCCTTATGTTAGTTGCCGGAAGCGGTTGTGTGAAGAGCATGTGGAAGTGACAGGATTCTCCTCAAGTGTATCTGATTTCAATACAGAGATTGCAAACGTCCTTGTTCACTGAGAGCGTAGCTCGGTCCTAGCTCCAATCAAAGTGTCTAGCAGACATCTGCCTGCAAAGCATACACACTTCTGAGAGTTGAGCTTATGGACTGTCCCACCCACATCCTGCCTGCACGTACACCGCGCTCCTAATAGGCCTAGCCCCGACGCGTGCCTGTAGTGTTGTGAGAGGTAAGTGGAAAGTCGCGGCCCACAAGACTAGTGCATCCAAGCTCAATCCAGCGTCCAGCGATATTTCCTAGAATTCCCTGTGTGAGACAGGTGCTACATCCTACGTGCGATACAAGAGAAGATAGCTGAACGCCTTGTCCAAAAGCCACTTACTTCGGAGAGTTGAGCTCACCCTCAGTCCCTCACAGTTGCACACTGCTTGCAGAAAGTTTCCAACATCTGAACCACAGCCGTTTGTCAGAGGCTTGTGAGTCGCAAGTGGAATAAGCAGACCTGGAGGGTGTCTCCAGCTGCAGTGGAGTGGTATTCTGGGTAGAGCCTGGCTTAGAACACTGTTACGTTCTCAGTGCCCGAGGAACGCAGCTAGTTGAAAGCTGGCTTGTAGGCTTGCTTCCTTGTGAGAGCTGAGTTCAGGGCAGGACCCTCCGGCTTTCTGACTCCCCATAGACGTAGGTCCCAACATCCTTATGTTAGTTGCCGGAAGCGATTGTGTGAAGAGCATGTGGAAGTGACAGGATTCTCCTCAAGTGTATCTGATCTCAATACAGACATTGCAAACGTCCTTGTTCACTGAGAGCGTAGCTCGGTCCTAGCTCCAATCAAAGTGTCTAGCAGACATCTGCCTGCAAAGCATACACACTTCCGAGAGTTGAGCTTATGGACTGTCCCTCCCACATCCTGCTTGCACGTACACCGCGATCGTAAGAGGCCTAACCCGATGCGTGCCTAAGTGTTGTGAGAGGTAAGTGGAAAGTCGCGGCCCACAAGACTAGTGCATCCAAGCTCAATCCAGCGATTTCCTAGTATTCCCTGTGTGAGCCAGGTGCTACATCCTACGTGCCATACGAGAGAAGCTAGCTGAACGACTTGTCCAAAAGCAACTTACTTCGGAGATTTGACCTCACCCTCAGTCCGTCACAGTTGCACACTGCCTGCAGAATGAGTTTCCAACATCTGAACCACAGCCGTTTGTCAGAGGTTGTGAGACGCAAGTGGAATAAGCAGACCTGGAGGGTGTCTCCAGCTGCAGTGGAGTGGTATTCTGGGTAGCTCCTGGCTTAGAACACTGTTACGTTCTCAGTGCCCGAGGAACGCAGCTAGTGGAAATCTGGATTGTAGGCCTACTTCCTTGTGCGAGCTGAGTTCAGGGCAAGACCCTCCCGCATCCTGACTGCCCGTAGAGGTAGGTCCCAGCATCCTTATGTTAGTTGCCGGAAGCGGTTGTGTGAAGAGCATGTGGAAGTGACAGGATTCTCCTCAAGTGTATCTGATCTCAATACAGACATTGCAAACGTCCTTGTTCACTGAGAGCGTAGCTCGGTCCTAGCTCCAATCAAAGTGTCTAGCAGACATCTGCCTGCAAAGCATACACACTTCCGAGAGTTGAGCTTATGGACTGTCCCTCCCACATCCTGCCTGCACGTACACCGCGCTCCTAACAGGCCTAGCCCCGACGCGTGCCTGAAGTGTTGTGAGAGGTAATTGGAAAGTCGCGGCCCACAAGACTAATGCATCCAAGCTCAATCCAGCGATATTTCCTAGAATTCCCTGTGTGAGCCAGGTGCTACATCCTACGTGCGATTCAAGAGAAGCTAGCTGAACGCCTTGTCCAAAAGCAACTTACTTCGGAGAGTTGAGCTCACCCTCAGTCCCTCACAGTTGCACACTGCCTGCAGAAAGAGTTTCCAACATCTGAACCACAGCCGTTTGTCAGAGGCTTGTGAGTCGCAAGTGGAATAAGCAGACCTGGAGGGTGTCTCCAGCTGCAGTGGAGTGGTATTCTGGGTAGAGCCTGGCTTAGAACACTGTTACGTTCTCAGTGCCCGAGGAACGCAGCTAGTTGAAAGCTGGCTTGGAGGCTTGCTTCCTTGTGAGAGCTGAGTTCAGGGCAGGACCCTCCCGCTTTCTGACTCCCCATAGACGTAGGTCCCAACATCCTTAGGTTAGTTGCCGGAAGCGATTGTGTGAAGAGCATGTGGAAGTGACAGGATTCTCCTCAAGTGTATCTGATCTCAATACAGACATTGCAAACGTCCTTGTTCACTGAGAGCGTAGCTCGGTCCTAGCTCCAATCAAAGGGTCTAGCAGACATCTGCCTGCAAAGCATGCACACTTCCGAGAGTTGAGCTTATGGACTGTCCCTCCCACATCCTGCTTGCACGTACACCGCGATCCTAACAGGCCTAACCCGATGCGTGCCTAAGTGTTGTGAGAGGTAAGTGGAAAGTCGCGGCCCACAAGACTAGTGCATCCAAGCTCAATCCAGCGATTTCCTAGTATTCCCTGTGTGAGCCAGGTGCTACATCTTACGTGCCATACGAGAGAAGCTAGCTGAACGACTTGTCCAAAAGCAACTTACTTCGGAGATTTGACCTCACCCTCAGTCCCTCACAGTTGCACACTGCCTGCAGAATGAGTTTCCAACATCTGAACCACAGCCGTTTGTCAGAGGTTGTGAGACGCAAGTGGAACAAGCAGACCTGGAGGGTGTCTCCAGCTGCAGTGGAGTGGTATTCTGGGTAGCTCCTGGCTTAGAACACTGTTACGTTCTCAGTGCCCGAGGAACGCAGCTAGTGGAAATCTGGATTGTAGGCCTACTTCCTTGTGCGAGCTGAGTTCAGGGCAAGACCCACCCGCATCCTGACTGCCCGTAGACATAGGTCCCAGCATCCTTATGTTAGTTGCCGGAAGCGGTTGTGTGAAGAGCATGTGGAAGTGACAGGATTCTCCTCAAGTGTATCTGATCTCAATACAGAGATTGCAAACGTCCTTGTTCACTGAGGGCGTAGCTCGGTCCTAGCTCCCATCAAAGTGTCTAGCAGACATCTGCCTGCAAAGCATGCACACTTCCGAGAGTTGAGCTTATGGACTGTCCCTCCCACATCCTGCCTGCACGTACACCGCGCTCCTAACAGGCCTACCCCGACGCGTACCTGAAGTGTTGTGAGAGGTAAGTGGAAAGTCGCGGCCCACAAGACTAGTGCATCCAAGCTCAATCCAGCGATGTTTCCTAGAATTCCCTGGGTGAGCCAGGTGCTACATCCTACGTGCCATACAAGAGAAGCTAGCTGAACGCCTTGTCCAAAAGCCACTTACTTCGGAGAGTTGAGCTCACCCTCAGTCACTCACAGTTGCACACTGCCTGCAGAAAGAGTTTCCAACATCTGAACCACAGGCGTTTGTCAGAGGCTTGTGAAACGCAAGTGGAATAAGCAGACCTGGAGGGTGTCTCCAGCTGCAGTGGAGTGGTATTCTGGGTAGCTCCTGGCTTAGAACACTGTTACGTTCTCAGTGCCCGAGGAACGCAGCTAGTTGAAAGCTGGCTTGTAGGCGTGCTTCCTTTTGAGAGCTGAGTTCAGGGCAGGACCCTCCCGCTTTCTGACTCCCCATAGACGTAGGTCCCAACATCCTTATGTTAGTTGCCGGAAGCGGTTGTGTGAAGAGCATGTGGCAGTGACAGGATTCTCCTCAAGTGTATCTGATCTCAATACAGACATTGCAAACGTCCTTGTTCACTGAGAGCGTAGCTCGGTGCTAGCTCCCATCAAAGTGTCTAGCAGACATCTGCCTGCAAACCATACACACTTCCGAGAGTTGAGCTTATGGACTGTCCCTCCCACATCCTGCCTGCACGTACACCGCGCTCCTAACAGGCCTAGCCCCGACGCGTGCCTGTAGTGTTGTGAGAGGTAAGTGGAAAGTCGCGGCCCACAAGACTAGTGCATCCAAGCTCAATCCAGCGATGTTTCCTAGAATTCCCTGGGTGAGCCAGGTGCAACATCCTACGTGCCATACGAGAGAAGCTAGCTGAACGCCTTGTCCAAAAGCAACTTACTTCGGAGATTTGAGCTCACCCTCAGTCACTCACAGTTGCACACTGCCTGCAGAAAGAGTTTCCAACATCTGAACCACAGCCGTTTGTCAGAGGTTGTGAGACGCAAGTGGAATAAGCAGACCTGGAGGGTGTCTCCAGCTGCAGTGGAGTGGTATTCTGGGTAGCTCCTGGCTTAGAACACTGTTACGTTCTCAGTGCCCGAGGAACGCAGCTAGTGGAAATCTGGATTGTAGGCCTACTTCCTTGGGCGAGGTGAGTTCAGGGCAAGACCCTCCCGCATCCTGACTGCCCGTAGAGGTAGGTCCCAGCATCCTTATGTTAGTTGCCGGAAGCGGTTGTGTGAAGAGCATGTGGAAGTGACAGGATTCTCCTCAAGTGTATCTGATTTCAATACAGAGATTGCAAACGTCCTTGTTCACTGAGAGCGTAGCTCGGTCCTAGCTCCCATCAAAGTGTCTAGCAGACATCTGCCTGCAAACCATACACACTTCCGAGAGTTGAGCTTATGGACTGTCCCTCCCACATCCTGCCTGCACGTACACCGCGCTCCTAACAGGCCTAGCCTCGACGCGTGCCTGTAGTGTTGTGAGAGGTAAGTGGAAAGTCGCGGCCCACAAGACTAGTGCATCCAAGCTCAATCCAGCGATGTTTCCTAGAATTCCCTGGGTGAGCCAGGTGCTACATCCTACGTGCCATACAAGAGAAGCTAGCTGAACGCCTGGTCCAAAAGCCACTTACTTCGGAGAGTTGAGCTCACCCTCAGTCCCTCACAGTTGCACACTGCCTGCAGAAAGAGTTTCCAACATCTGAACCACAGCCGTTTGTCAGAGGCTTGTGAGACGCAAGTGGAATAAGCAGACCTGGAGGGTGTCTCCAGCTGCAGTGGAGTGGTATTCTGGGTAGAGCCTGGCTTAGAACACTGTTACGTTCTCAGTGCCCGAGGAACGCAGTTGGTGGAAATCTGGATTGTAGGCCTACTTCCTTGTGCGAGCTGAGTTCAGGGCAGGACCCTTCCGCATCCTTACTGCCCGTAGACGTAGGTCCCAGCATCCTTATGTTAGGAGCCGGAAACGGTTGTGTGAAGAGCATGCGGAAGTGACAGGATTCTCCTCAAGTGTATCTGATCTCAATACAGACATTGCAAACGTCCTTGTTCAATGAGAGTGTAGCTCGGTCCTAGCTCCCATCAAAGTGTCTAGCAGACATCTGCCTGCAAAGCATGCACACTTCCGAGAGTTGAGCTTATGGACTGTCCCTCCCACATCCTGCCTGCACGTACACCGCGCTCCTAACAGGCCTAGCCCCGATGCGTGCCTGAAGTGTTGTGAGAGGTAAGTGGAAAGTCGCGGCCCACAAGACTAGTGCATCCAAGCTCAATCCAGCGATTTCCTAGTATTCCCTGTGTGAGCCAGGTGCTACATCCTACGTGCCATACGAGAGAAGCTAGCTGAACGACTTGTCCAAAAGCAACTTACTTCGGAGATTTGACCTCACCCTCAGTCCGTCACAGTTGCACACTGCCTGCAGAATGAGTTTCCAACATCTGAACCACAGCCGTTTGTCAGAGGTTGTGAGACGCAAGTGGAATAAGCAGACCTGGAGGGTGTCTCCAGCTGCAGTGGAGTGGTATTCTGGGTAGCTCCTGGCTTAGAACACTGTTACGTTCTCAGTGCCCGAGGAACGCAGCTAGTGGAAATCTGGATTGTAGGCCTACTTCCTTGTGCGAGCTGAGTTCAGGGCAAGACCCTCCCGCATCCTGACTGCCCGTAGAGGTAGGTCCCAGCATCCTTATGTTAGTTGCCGGAAGCGGTTGTGTGAAGAGCATGTGGAAGTGACAGGATTCTCCTCAAGTGTATCTGATTTCAATACAGAGATTGCAAACGTCCTTGTTCACTGAGAGCGTAGCTCGGTCCTAGCTCCCATCAAAGTGTCTAGCAGACATCTGCCTGCAAACCATACACACTTCCGAGAGTTGAGCTTATGGACTGTCCCTCCCACATCCTGCCTGCACGTACACCGCGCTCCTAACAGGCCTAGCCCCGACGCGTGCCTGTAGTGTTGTGAGAGGTAAGTGGAAAGTCGCGGCCCACAAGACTAGTGCATCCAAGCTCAATCCAGCGATTTCCTAGTATTCCCTGTGTGAGCCAGGTGCTACATCCTACGTGCCATACGAGAGAAGCTAGCTGAACGCCTTGTCCAAAAGCAACTTACTTCGGAGATTTGACCTCACCCTCAGTCCCTCACAGTTGCACACTGCCTGCAGAAAGATTTTCCAACATCTGAACCACAGGCGTTTGTCAGAGGCTTGTGAGACGCAAGTGGAATAAGCAGACCTGGAGGGTGTCTCCAGCTGCAGTGGAGTGGTATTCTGGGTAGCTCCTGGCTTCGAACACTGTTACGTTCTCAGTGCCCGAGGAACGCAGCTAGTGGAAATCTGGATTGTAGGCCTACTTCCTTGGGCGAGCTGAGTTCAGGGCAAGACCCTCCCGCATCCTGACTGCCCGTAGAGGTAGGTCCCAGCATCCTTATGTTAGTTGCCGGAAGCGGTTGTGTGAAGAGCATGTGGAAGTGACAGGATTCTCCTCAAGTGTATCTGATTTCAATACAGAGATTGCAAACGTCCTTGTTCACTGAGAGCGTAGCTCGGTCCTAGCTCCAATCAAAGTGTCTAGCAGACATCTGCCTGCAAAGCATACACACTTCTGAGAGTTGAGCTTATGGACTGTCCCACCCACATCCTGCCTGCACGTACACCGCGCTCCTAATAGGCCTAGCCCCGACGCGTGCCTGTAGTGTTGTGAGAGGTAAGTGGAAAGTCGCGGCCCACAAGACTAGTGCATCCAAGCTCAATCCAGCGTCCAGCGATATTTCCTAGAATTCCCTGTGTGAGACAGGTGCTACATCCTACGTGCGATACAAGAGAAGATAGCTGAACGCCTTGTCCAAAAGCCACTTACTTCGGAGAGTTGAGCTCACCCTCAGTCCCTCACAGTTGCACACTGCTTGCAGAAAGTTTCCAACATCTGAACCACAGCCGTTTGTCAGAGGCTTGTGAGTCGCAAGTGGAATAAGCAGACCTGGAGGGTGTCTCCAGCTGCAGTGGAGTGGTATTCTGGGTAGAGCCTGGCTTAGAACACTGTTACGTTCTCAGTGCCCGAGGAACGCAGCTAGTTGAAAGCTGGCTTGTAGGCTTGCTTCCTTGTGAGAGCTGAGTTCAGGGCAGGACCCTCCGGCTTTCTGACTCCCCATAGACGTAGGTCCCAACATCCTTATGTTAGTTGCCGGAAGCGATTGTGTGAAGAGCATGTGGAAGTGACAGGATTCTCCTCAAGTGTATCTGATCTCAATACAGACATTGCAAACGTCCTTGTTCACTGAGAGCGTAGCTCGGTCCTAGCTCCAATCAAAGTGTCTAGCAGACATCTGCCTGCAAAGCATACACACTTCCGAGAGTTGAGCTTATGGACTGTCCCTCCCACATCCTGCTTGCACGTACACCGCGATCGTAAGAGGCCTAACCCGATGCGTGCCTAAGTGTTGTGAGAGGTAAGTGGAAAGTCGCGGCCCACAAGACTAGTGCATCCAAGCTCAATCCAGCGATTTCCTAGTATTCCCTGTGTGAGCCAGGTGCTACATCCTACGTGCCATACGAGAGAAGCTAGCTGAACGACTTGTCCAAAAGCAACTTACTTCGGAGATTTGACCTCACCCTCAGTCCGTCACAGTTGCACACTGCCTGCAGAATGAGTTTCCAACATCTGAACCACAGCCGTTTGTCAGAGGTTGTGAGACGCAAGTGGAATAAGCAGACCTGGAGGGTGTCTCCAGCTGCAGTGGAGTGGTATTCTGGGTAGCTCCTGGCTTAGAACACTGTTACGTTCTCAGTGCCCGAGGAACGCAGCTAGTGGAAATCTGGATTGTAGGCCTACTTCCTTGTGCGAGCTGAGTTCAGGGCAAGACCCTCCCGCATCCTGACTGCCCGTAGAGGTAGGTCCCAGCATCCTTATGTTAGTTGCCGGAAGCGGTTGTGTGAAGAGCATGTGGAAGTGACAGGATTCTCCTCAAGTGTATCTGATCTCAATACAGACATTGCAAACGTCCTTGTTCAATGAGAGTGTAGCTCGGTCCTAGCTCCCATCAAAGTGTCTAGCAGACATCTGCCTGCAAAGCATGCACAGTTCCGAGAGTTGAGCTTATGGACTGTCCCTCCCACATCCTGCCTGCACGTACACCGCGCTCCTAACAGGCCTAGCCCCGATGCGTGCCTGAAGTGTTGTGAGAGGTAAGTGGAAAGTCGCGGCCCACAAGACTAGTGCATCCAAGCTCAATCCAGCGATATTTCCTAGTATTCCCTGGTGAACCAGGTGCTACATCGTATGTGCCATACAAGAGAAGCTAGCTGAACGCCTTGTCCAAAAGCAACTTACTTCGGAGAGTTGAGCTCACCCTCAGTCCCTCACAGTTGCACACTGCCTGCAGAAAGAGTTTCCAACATCTGAACCACAGCCGTTTGTCAGAGGCTTGTGAGATGCAAGTGGAATAAGCAGACCTGGAGGGTGTCTCCAGCTGCAGTGGAGTGGTATTCTGGGTAGCGCCTGGCTTAGAACACTGTTACGTTCTCAGTGCCCGAGGAACGCAGCTAGTTGAAAGCTGGCTTGTAGGCGTGCTTCCTTGTGAGAGCTGAGTTCAGGGCAGGACCCTCCCGCTTTCTGACTCCCCATAGACATAGGTCCCTACATCCTTATGTTAGTTGCCGGAAGCGGTTGTGTGAAGAGCATGTGGAAGTGACAGGATTCTCCTCAAGTGCATCTGATCTCAATACAGACATTGCAAACGTCCTTGTTCACTGAGAGCGTAGCTCGGTCCTAGCTCCAATCAAAGTGTCTAGCAGACATCTGCCTGCAAAGCATACACACTTCCGAGAGTTGAGCTTATGGACTGTCCCTCCCACATCCTGCCTGCACGTACACCGCGCTCCTAACAGGCCTAGCCCCGACGCGTGCCTGAAGTGTTGTGAGAGGTAATTGGAAAGTCGCGGCCCACAAGACTAATGCATCCAAGCTCAATCCAGCGATATTTCCTAGAATTCCCTGTGTGAGCCAGGTGCTACATCCTACGTGCGATTCAAGAGAAGCTAGCTGAACGCCTTGTCCAAAAGCAACTTACTTCGGAGAGTTGAGCTCACCCTCAGTCCCTCACAGTTGCACACTGCCTGCAGAAAGAGTTTCCAACATCTGAACCACAGCCGTTTGTCAGAGGCTTGTGAGTCGCAAGTGGAATAAGCAGACCTGGAGGGTGTCTCCAGCTGCAGTGGAGTGGTATTCTGGGTAGAGCCTGGCTTAGAACACTGTTACGTTCTCAGTGCCCGAGGAACGCAGCTAGTTGAAAGCTGGCTTGGAGGCTTGCTTCCTTGTGAGAGCTGAGTTCAGGGCAGGACCCTCCCGCTTTCTGACTCCCCATAGACGTAGGTCCCAACATCCTTAGGTTAGTTGCCGGAAGCGATTGTGTGAAGAGCATGTGGAAGTGACAGGATTCTCCTCAAGTGTATCTGATCTCAATACAGACATTGCAAACGTCCTTGTTCACTGAGAGCGTAGCTCGGTCCTAGCTCCAATCAAAGGGTCTAGCAGACATCTGCCTGCAAAGCATGCACACTTCCGAGAGTTGAGCTTATGGACTGTCCCTCCCACATCCTGCTTGCACGTACACCGCGATCCTAACAGGCCTAACCCGATGCGTGCCTAAGTGTTGTGAGAGGTAAGTGGAAAGTCGCGGCCCACAAGACTAGTGCATCCAAGCTCAATCCAGCGATTTCCTAGTATTCCCTGTGTGAGCCAGGTGCTACATCTTACGTGCCATACGAGAGAAGCTAGCTGAACGACTTGTCCAAAAGCAACTTACTTCGGAGATTTGACCTCACCCTCAGTCCCTCACAGTTGCACACTGCCTGCAGAATGAGTTTCCAACATCTGAACCACAGCCGTTTGTCAGAGGTTGTGAGACGCAAGTGGAACAAGCAGACCTGGAGGGTGTCTCCAGCTGCAGTGGAGTGGTATTCTGGGTAGCTCCTGGCTTAGAACACTGTTACGTTCTCAGTGCCCGAGGAACGCAGCTAGTGGAAATCTGGATTGTAGGCCTACTTCCTTGTGCGAGCTGAGTTCAGGGCAAGACCCACCCGCATCCTGACTGCCCGTAGACATAGGTCCCAGCATCCTTATGTTAGTTGCCGGAAGCGGTTGTGTGAAGAGCATGTGGAAGTGACAGGATTCTCCTCAAGTGTATCTGATCTCAATACAGAGATTGCAAACGTCCTTGTTCACTGAGGGCGTAGCTCGGTCCTAGCTCCCATCAAAGTGTCTAGCAGACATCTGCCTGCAAAGCATGCACACTTCCGAGAGTTGAGCTTATGGACTGTCCCTCCCACATCCTGCCTGCACGTACACCGCGCTCCTAACAGGCCTACCCCGACGCGTACCTGAAGTGTTGTGAGAGGTAAGTGGAAAGTCGCGGCCCACAAGACTAGTGCATCCAAGCTCAATCCAGCGATGTTTCCTAGAATTCCCTGGGTGAGCCAGGTGCTACATCCTACGTGCCATACAAGAGAAGCTAGCTGAACGCCTTGTCCAAAAGCCACTTACTTCGGAGAGTTGAGCTCACCCTCAGTCACTCACAGTTGCACACTGCCTGCAGAAAGAGTTTCCAACATCTGAACCACAGGCGTTTGTCAGAGGCTTGTGAAACGCAAGTGGAATAAGCAGACCTGGAGGGTGTCTCCAGCTGCAGTGGAGTGGTATTCTGGGTAGCTCCTGGCTTAGAACACTGTTACGTTCTCAGTGCCCGAGGAACGCAGCTAGTTGAAAGCTGGCTTGTAGGCGTGCTTCCTTTTGAGAGCTGAGTTCAGGGCAGGACCCTCCCGCTTTCTGACTCCCCATAGACGTAGGTCCCAACATCCTTATGTTAGTTGCCGGAAGCGGTTGTGTGAAGAGCATGTGGCAGTGACAGGATTCTCCTCAAGTGTATCTGATCTCAATACAGACATTGCAAACGTCCTTGTTCACTGAGAGCGTAGCTCGGTGCTAGCTCCCATCAAAGTGTCTAGCAGACATCTGCCTGCAAACCATACACACTTCCGAGAGTTGAGCTTATGGACTGTCCCTCCCACATCCTGCCTGCACGTACACCGCGCTCCTAACAGGCCTAGCCCCGACGCGTGCCTGTAGTGTTGTGAGAGGTAAGTGGAAAGTCGCGGCCCACAAGACTAGTGCATCCAAGCTCAATCCAGCGATGTTTCCTAGAATTCCCTGGGTGAGCCAGGTGCAACATCCTACGTGCCATACGAGAGAAGCTAGCTGAACGCCTTGTCCAAAAGCAACTTACTTCGGAGATTTGAGCTCACCCTCAGTCACTCACAGTTGCACACTGCCTGCAGAAAGAGTTTCCAACATCTGAACCACAGCCGTTTGTCAGAGGTTGTGAGACGCAAGTGGAATAAGCAGACCTGGAGGGTGTCTCCAGCTGCAGTGGAGTGGTATTCTGGGTAGCTCCTGGCTTAGAACACTGTTACGTTCTCAGTGCCCGAGGAACGCAGCTAGTGGAAATCTGGATTGTAGGCCTACTTCCTTGTGCGAGCTGAGTTCAGGGTAGGACCCTCCCGCATCCTGACTGCCCGTAGACGTAGGTCCCAGCATCCTTATGTTAGGAGCCGGAAGCGGTTGTGTGAAGAGCATGCGGAAGTGACAGGATTCTCCTCAAGTGTATGTGATCTCAATACAGACATTGCAAACTTCCTTGTTCACTGAGAGCGTAGCTCGGTGCTAGCTCCCATCAAAGTGTCTAGCAGACATCTGCCTGCAAAGCATGCACACTTCCGAGAGTTGAGCTTATGGACTGTCCCTCCGACATCCTGCCTGCACGTACACCGCGCTCCTAACAGGCCTAACCCAATGCGTCCCTGAAGTGTTGTGAGAGGTAAGTGGAAAGTCGCGGCCCACAAGACTAGTGCATCCAAGCTCAATCCAGCGATATTTCCAAGTATTCCCTGGTGAGCCAGGTGCTACATCGTATGTGCCATACAAGAGAAGCTAGCTGAACGCTTGTCCAAAAGCAACTTACTTCGGAGAGTTCAGCTCACCCTCAGTCCCTCACAGTTGCACACTGCCTGCAGAAAGAGTTTCCAACATCTGAACCACAGGCGTTTGTCAGATGCTTGTGAGACGCAAGTGGAATAAGCAGACCTGGAGGGTGTCTCCAGCTGCAGTGGAGTGGTATTCTGGGTAGCTCCTGGCTTAGAACACTGTTACGTTCTCAGTGCCCGAGGAACGCAGCTAGTTGAAAGCTGGCTTGTAGCCTTGCTTCCTTGTGAGAGCTGAGTTCAGGGCAGGACCCTCCCGCTTTCTGACTCCCCATAGACGTAGGTCCCAACATCCTTATGTTAGTTGCCGGAAGCGGTTGTGTGAAGAGCATGTGGAAGTGACAGGATTCTCCTCAAGTGTATCTGATCTCAATACAGAGATAGCAAACGTCCTTGTTCACTGAGAGCGTAGCTCGGTGCTAGCTCCCATCAAAGTGTCTAGCAGACATCTGCCTGCAAAGCATGCACACTTCCGAGAGTTGAGCTTATGGACTGTCCCTCCCACATCCTGCCTGCACGTACACCGCGCTCCTAACAGGCCTAGCCCCGACGCGTACCTGAAGTGTTGTGAGAGGTAAGTGGAAAGTCGCGGCCCACAAGACTAGTGCATCCAAGCTCAATCCAGCGATATTTCCTAGAATTCCCTGTGTGAGCCAGGTGCTACATCCTACGTGCGATACAAGAGAAGCTAGCTGAACGCCTTGTCCAAAAGCAACTTACTTCGGAGAGTTGAGCTCACCCTCAGTCCCTCACAGTTGCACACTGCCTGCAGAAAGAGTTTCCAACATCTGAACCACAGCCGTTTGTCAGAGGCTTGTGAGACGCAAGTGGAATAAGCAGACCTGGAGGGTGTCTCCAGCTGCAGTGGAGTGGTATTCTGGGTAGAGCCTGGCTTAGAACACTGTTACGTTCTCAGTGCCCGAGGAACGCAGTTGGTGGAAATCTGGATTGTAGGCCTACTTCCTTGTGCGAGCTGAGTTCAGGGCAGGACCCTCCCGCATCCTTACTGCCCGTAGACGTAGGTCCCAGCATCCTTATGTTAGGAGCCGGAAGCGGTTGTGTGAAGAGCATGCGGAAGTGACAGGATTCTCCTCAAGTGTATCTGATCTCAATACAGACATTGCAAACGTCCTTGTTCAATGAGAGTGTAGCTCGGTCCTAGCTCCCATCAAAGTGTCTAGCAGACATCTGCCTGCAAAGCATGCACACTTCCGAGAGTTGAGCTTATGGACTGTCCCTCCCACATCCTGCCTGCACGTACACCGCGCTCCTAACAGGCCTAGCCCCGATGCGTGCCTGAAGTGTTGTGAGAGGTAAGTGGAAAGTCGCGGCCCACAAGACTAGTGCATCCAAGCTCAATCCAGCGATTTCCTAGTATTCCCTGTGTGAGCCAGGTGCTACATCCTAAGTGCCATACGAGAGAAGCTAGCTGAACGCCTTGTCCAAAAGCAACTTACTTCGGAGAGTTGAGCTCACCCTCAGTCCGTCACAGTTGCACACTGCCTGCAGAAAGAGTTTCCAACATCTGAACCACAGCCGTTTGTCAGAGGTTGTGAGACGCAAGTGGAATAAGCAGACCTGGAGGGTGTCTCCAGCTGCAGTGGAGGGGTATTCTGGGTAGCTCCTGGCTTCGAACACTGTTACGTTCTCAGTGCCCGAGGAACGCAGCTAGTGGAAATCTGGTTTGTAGGCCTACTTCCTTGTGCGAGCTGAGTTCAGGGTAGGACCCTCCCGCATCCTGACTGCCCGTAGACGTAGGTCCCAGCATCCTTATGTTAGGAGCCGGAAGCGGTTGTCTGAAGAGCATGCGGAAGTGACAGGATTCTCCTCAAGTGTATGTGATCTCAATACAGACATAGCAAACGTCCTTGTTCACTGAGAGCGTAGCTCGGTGCTAGCTCCCATCAAAGTGTCTAGCAGACATCTGCTTGCAAAGCATGCACACTTCCGAGAGTTGAGCTTATGGACTGTCCCTCCCACATCCTGCCTGCACGTACACCGCGCTCCTAACAGGCCTAGCCCCGATGCGTGCCTGAAGTGTTGTGAGAGGTAAGTGGAAAGTCGCGGCCCACAAGACTAGTGCATCCAAGCTCAATCCAGCGATGTTTCCTAGAATTCCCTGGGTGAGCCAGGTGCTACATCCTACGTGCCATGCAAGAGAAGCTAGCTGAACGCCTTGTCCAAAAGCCACTTACTTCGGAGAGTTGAGCTCACCCTCAGTCCCTCACAGTTGCACACTACCTGCAGAAAGAGTTTCCAACATCTGAACCACAGGCGTTTGTCAGAGGCTTGTGAAACGCAAGTGGAATAAGCAGACCTGGAGGGTGTCTCCAGCTGCAGTGGAGTGGTATTCTGGGTAGCTCCTGGCTTAGAACACTGTTACGTTCTCAGTGCCCGAGGAACGCAGCGAGTTGAAAGCTGGCTTGTAGGCGTGCTTCCTTTTGAGAGCTGAGTTCAGGGCAGGACCCTCCCGCTTTCTGACTCCCCATAGACGTAGGTCCCAACATCCTTATGTTAGTTGCCGGAAGCGGTTGTGTGAAGAGCATGTGGCAGTGACAGGATTCTCCTCAAGTGTATCTGATCTCAATACAGACATTGCAAACGTCCTTGTTCACTGAGAGCGTAGCTCGGTCCTAGCTCCCATCAAAGTGTCTAGCAGACATCTGCCTGCAAACCATACACACTTCCGAGAGTTGAGCTTATGGACTGTCCCTCCCACAGCCTGCCTGCACGTACACCGCGCTCCTAACAGGCCTAGCCCCGACGCGTGCCTGAAGTGTTGTGAGAGGTAATTGGAAAGTCGCGGCCCACAAGTCTAATGCATCCAAGCTCAATCCAGCGATATTTCCTAGAATTCCCTGTGTGAGCCAGGTGCTACATCCTACGTGCGATACAAGAGAAGCTAGCTGAACGCCTTGTCCAAAAGCAACTTACTTCGGAGATTTGAGCTCACCCTCAGTCACTCACAGTTGCACACTGCCTGCAGAAAGAGTTTCCAACATCTGAACCACAGCCGTTTGTCAGAGGTTGTGAGACGCAAGTGGAATAAGCAGACCTGGAGGGTGTCTCCAGCTGCAGTGGAGGGGTATTCTGGGTAGCTCCTGGCTTCGAACACTGTTACGTTCTCAGTGCCCGAGGAACGCAGCTAGTGGAAATCTGGATTGTAGGCCTACTTCCTTGTGCGAGCTGAGTTCAGGGTAGGACCCTCCCGCATCCTGACTGCCCGTAGACGTAGGTCCCAGCATCCTTATGTTAGGAGCCGGAAGCGGTTGTCTGAAGAGCATGCGGAAGTGACAGGATTCTCCTCAAGTGTATGTGATCTCAATACAGACATAGCAAACGTCCTTGTTCACTGAGAGCGTAGCTCGGTGCTAGCTCCCATCAAAGTGTCTAGCAGACATCTGCTTGCAAAGCATGCACACTTCCGAGAGTTGAGCTTATGGACTGTCCCTCCCACATCCTGCCTGCACGTACACCGCGCTCCTAACAGGCCTAGCCCCGATGCGTGCCTGAAGTGTTGTGAGAGGTAAGTGGAAAGTCGCGGCCCACAAGACTAGTGCATCCAAGCTCAATCCAGCGATGTTTCCTAGAATTCCCTGGGTGAGCCAGGTGCTACATCCTACGTGCCATGCAAGAGAAGCTAGCTGAACGCCTTGTCCAAAAGCCACTTACTTCGGAGAGTTGAGCTCACCCTCAGTCCCTCACAGTTGCACACTGCCTGCAGAAAGAGTTTCCAACATCTGAACCACAGGCGTTTGTCAGAGGCTTGTGAAACGCAAGTGGAATAAGCAGACCTGGAGGGTGTCTCCAGCTGCAGTGGAGTGGTATTCTGGGTAGCTCCTGGCTTAGAACACTGTTACGTTCTCAGTGCCCGAGGAACGCAGCGAGTTGAAAGCTGGCTTGTAGGCGTGCTTCCTTGTGAGAGCTGAGTTCAGGGCAGGACCCTCCCGCTTTCTGACTCCCCATAGACGTAGGTCCCAACATCCTTATGTTAGTTGCCGGAAGCGGTTGTGTGAAGAGCATGTGGCAGTGACAGGATTCTCCTCAAGTGTATCTGATCTCAATACAGACATTGCAAACGTCCTTGTTCACTGAGAGCGTAGCTCGGTCCTAGCTCCCATCAAAGTGTCTAGCAGACATCTGCCTGCAAACCATACACACTTCCGAGAGTTGAGCTTATGGACTGTCCCTCCCACATCCTGCCTGCACGTACACCGCGCTCCTAAGAGGCCTAGCCCCGACGCGTGCCTGAAGTGTTGTGAGAGGTAAGTGGAAAGTCGCGGCCCACAAGACTAGTGCATCCAAGCTCAATCCAGCGATTTCCTAGTATTCCCTGTGTGAGCCAGGTGCTACATCCTAAGTGCCATACGAGAGAAGCTAGCTGAACGCCTTGTCCAAAAGCAACTTACTTCGGAGAGTTGAGCTCACCCTCAGTCCGTCACAGTTGCACACTGCCTGCAGAAAGAGTTTCCAACATCTGAACCACAGCCGTTTGTGTGAGGTTGTGAGACGCAAGTGGAATAAGCAGACCTGGAGGGTGTCTCCAGCTGCAGTGGGGTGGTTTTCTGGGTAGCTCCTGGCTTAGAACACTGTTACGTTCTCAGTGCCCGAGGAACGCAGCTAGTGGAAATCTGGATTGTAGGCCTACTTCCTTGTGCGAGCTGAGTTCAGGGTAGGACCCTCCCGCATCCTGACTGCCCGTAGATGTAGCTCCCAGCATCCTTATGTTAGTTGCTGGAAGCGGTTGTGTGAAGAGCATGTGGAAGTGACAGGATTTTCCTCAAGTGTATCTGATCTCAATACAGACATTGCAAAGGTCCTTGTTCAATGAGAGCGTAGCCCGGTCCTAGCTCCCATCAAAGTGTCCAGCAGACATCTGCCTACAAAGGATCAACACTTCGAGAGTTGAGCTTATGGACTGTCCGTCCCACACCCTGCCTGCACGTACACCGCGCTCCTAACTGGCCTAGCCCCGATGCGTGCCTGAAGTGTTGTGAGAGGTAAGTGGAAAGTCGCGGCCCACAAGACTAGTGCATCCAAGCTCAATCCAGCAATATTTCCTAGAATTCCCTGTGTGAGCCATGTGCTACATTCTACGTGCCATACGAGAGAAGCTAGCTGAACGCCTTGTCCAAAAGCAACTTACTTCGGAGAGTTGAGCTCACCCTCAGTCCCTCACAGTTGCACACTGCCTGCAGAAAGAGTTTCCAACATCTGAACCACAGCCGTTTGTCAGAGGCTTGTGAGACGCAAGTGGAATAAGCAGACCTGGAGGGTGTCTCCAGCTGCAATGGAGTGGTATTCTGGGTAGCGCCTGGCTTAGAACACTGTTACGTTCTCAGTGCCCGAGGAACGCAGCTAGTGGAAATCTGGATTGTAGGCCTACTTCCTTGTGCGAGCTGAGTTCAGGGCAGGACCCTCCCGCATCCTGACTGCCCATAGACCTAGGTCCCAGCATCCTTATGTTAGGAGCCGGAAGCGGTTGTGTGAAGAGCATGCGGAAGTGACAGGATTCTCCTCAAGTGTATCTGATCTCAATACAGACATTGCAAACGTCCTTGTTCACTGAGAGCGTAGCTCGGGGCTAGCTCCCATCAAAGTGTCTAGCAGACATCTGCCTGCAAAGCATGCACACTTCCGAGAGTTGAGCTTATGGACTGTCCCTCCCACATCCTGCCTGCACGTACACCGCGCTCCTAACAGGCCTAGCCCCGATGCGTGCCTGAAGTGTTGTGAGAGGTAAGTGGAAAGTCGCGGCCCACAAGACTAGTGCATCCAAGCTCAATCCAGCGATTTCCTAGTATTCCCTGTGTGAGCCAGATGCTACATCCTAAGTGCCATACGAGAGAAGCTAGCTGAACGCCTTGTCCAAAGCAACTTACTTCGGAGAGTTGAGCTCACCCTCAGTCCGTCACAGTTGCACACTGCCTGCAGAAAGAGTTTCCAACATCTGAACCACAGCCGTTTGTCAGAGGCTTGTGAGACGCAAGTCGAATAAGCAGACCTGGAGGGTGTCTCCAGCTGCAGTAGAGTGGTATTCTGGGTAGCTCCTGGATTAGAACACTGTTACGTTCTCAGTGCCCGAGGAACGCAGCTAGTTGAAAGCTGGCTTGTAGGCGTACTTCCTTGTGCGAGCTGAGTTCAGGGCAAGACCCTCCCGCATCCTGACTGCCCGTAGAGGTAGGTCTCAGCATCCTTATGTTAGTTGCCGGTAGCGGTTGTGTGAAGAGCATGTGGAAGTGACAGGATTCTCCTCAAGTGTATCTGATCTCAATACAGAGATTGCAAACGTCCTTGTTCACTGAGAGCGTAGCTCGGTCCTAGCTCCCATTAAACTGTCTAGCAGACATCTGCCTGCAAACCATACACACTTCCGAGAGGTGAGCTTATGGACTGTCCCTCCCACATCCTGCCTGCACGTACACCGCGCTCCTAACTGGCCTAGCCCCGACGCGTGCCTGAAGTGTTGTGAGAGGTAAGTGGAAAGTCGCGGCCCACAAGACTAGTGCATCCAAGCTCAATCCAGCGATTTCCTAGTATTCCCTGTGTGAGCCAGGTGCTACATCCTACGTGCCATACAAGAGAAGCTAGCTGAACGCCTTGTCCAAAAGCAACTTACTTCGGAGAGTTGAGCTCACCCTCAGTCCCTCACAGTTGCACACTGCCTGCAGAAAGAGTTTCCAACATCTGAACCACAGCCGTTTGTCAGAGGATTGTGAGACTCAAGTGGAATAAGCAGACCTGGAGGGTGTCTCCAGCTGCAGTGGAGTGGTATTCTCGTTAGAGCCTGGCTTAGAACAGTTTTACGTTCTCAGTGCCCGAGGAACGCAGCTAGTTGAATGCTGGCTTGTAGGCTTGCTTCCTTGTGAGAGCTGAGTTCAGGGCAGGACCCTCCCGCATCCTGACTGCCCGTAGATGTAGGTCCCAGCATCCTTATGTTAGTTGCTGGAAGCGGTTGTGTGAAGAGCATGTGGAAGTGACAGGATTTTCCTCAAGTGTATCTGATCTCAATACAGACATTGCAAAGGTCCTTGTTCAATGAGAGCATAGCCCGGTCCTAGCTCCCATCAAAGTGTCCAGCAGACATCTGCCTACAAAGGATCCACACTTCGAGAGTTGAGCTTATGGACTGTCCGTCCCACACCCTGCCTGCACGTACACCGCGCTCCTAACAGGCCTAGCCCCGATGCGTGCCTGAAGTGTTGTGAGAGGTAAGTGGAAAGTCGCGGCCCACAAGACTAGTGCATCCAAGCTCAATCCAGCGATATTTCCTAGAATTCCCTGTGTGAGCCATGTGCTACATTCTACGTGCCATACGAGAGAAGCTAGCTGAACGCCTTGTCCAAAAGCAACTTACTTCGGAGAGTTGAGCTCACCCTCAGTCCCTCACAGTTGCACACTGCCTGCAGAAAGAGTTTCCAACATCTGAACCACAGCCGTTTGTCAGAGGCTTGTGAGACGCAAGTGGAATAAGCAGACCTGGAGGGTGTCTCCAGCTGCAATGGAGTGGTATTCTGGGTAGCGCCTGGCTTAGAACACTGTTACGTTCTCAGTGCCCGAGGAACGCAGCTAGTTGAAAGCTGGCTTGTAGGCTTGCTTCCTTGTGAGAGCTGAGTTCAGGGCAGGACCCTCCCGCTTTCTGACTCCCCATAGACGTAGGTCCAACATCCTTATGTTAGTTGCCGGAAGCTATTGTGTGAAGAGCATGTGGAAGTGACAGGATTCTCCTCAAGTGTATCTGATCTCAATAC
Source organism: Vulpes vulpes (assembly GCF_048418805.1). Classification (NCBI taxonomy): domain Eukaryota; kingdom Metazoa; phylum Chordata; class Mammalia; order Carnivora; family Canidae; genus Vulpes; species Vulpes vulpes. Next base: position 59,986,068 of record NC_132784.1, read on the forward strand.
AGACATTGCAAACGTCCTTGTTCACTGAGAGCGTAGCTCGGTCCTAGCTCCAATCAAAGTGTCTAGCAGACATCTGCCTGCAAAGCATACACACTTCCGAGAGTTGAGCTTATGGACTGTCCCTCCCACATCCTGCTTGCACGTACACCGCGATCCTAACAGGCCTAACCCGATGCGTGCCTAAGTGTTGTGAGAGGTAAGTGGAAAGTCGCGGCCCACAAGACTAGTGCATCCAAGCTCAATCCAGCGATATTTCCTAGTATTCCCTGGTGAGCCAGGTGCTACATCGTATGTGCCATACAAGAGAAGCTAGCTGAACGCTTGTCCAAAAGCAACTTACTTCGGAGAGTTCAGCTCACCCTCAGTCCCTCACAGTTGCACACTGCCTGCAGAAAGAGTTTCCAACATCTGAACCACAGGCGTTTGTCAGATGCTTGTGAGACGCAAGTGGAATAAGCAGACCTGGAGGGTGTCTCCAGCTGCAGTGGAGTGGTATTCTGGGTAGCTCCTGGCTTAGAACACTGTTACGTTCTCAGTGCCCGAGGAACGCAGCTAGTTGAAAGCTGGCTTGTAGCCTTGCTTCCTTGTGAGAGCTGAGTTCAGGGCAGGACCCTCCCGCTTTCTGACTCCCCATAGACGTAGGTCCCAACATCCTTATGTTAGTTGCCGGAAGCGGTTGTGTGAAGAGCATGTGGAAGTGACAGGATTCTCCTCAAGTGTATCTGATCTCAATACAGAGATAGCAAACGTCCTTGTTCACTGAGAGCGTAGCTCGGTGCTAGCTCCCATCAAAGTGTCTAGCAGACATCTGCCTGCAAAGCATGCACACTTCCGAGAGTTGAGCTTATGGACTGTCCCTCCCACATCCTGCCTGCACGTACACCGCGCTCCTAACAGGCCTAGCCCCGACGCGTACCTGAAGTGTTGTGAGAGGTAAGTGGAAAGTCGCGGCCCACAAGACTAGTGCATCCAAGCTCAATCCAGCGATATTTCCTAGAATTCCCTGTGTGAGCCAGGTGCTACATCCTACGTGCGATACAAGAGAAGCTAGCTGAACGCCTTGTCCAAAAGCCACTTACTTCGGAGAGTTGAGCTCACCCTCAGTCCCTCACAGTTGCACACTGCCTGCAGAAAGAGTTTCCAACATCTGAACCACAGGCGTTTGTCAGAGGCTTGTGAGACGCAAGTGGAATAAGCAGACCTGGAGGGTGTCTCCAGCTGCAGTGGAGTGGTATTCTGGGTAGAGCCTGGCTTAGAACACTGTTACGTTCTCAGTGCCCGAGGAACGCAGTTGGTGGAAATCTGGATTGTAGGCCTACCTCCTTGTGCGAGCTGAGTTCAGGGCAGGACCCTCCCGCATCCTTACTGCCCGTAGACGTAGGTCCCAGCATCCTTATGTTAGGAGCCGGAAGCGGTTGTGTGAAGAGCATGCGGAAGTGACAGGATTCTCCTCAAGTGTATCTGATCTCAATACAGACATTGCAAACGTCCTTGTTCAATGAGAGTGTAGCTCGGTCCTAGCTCCCATCAAAGTGTCTAGCAGACATCTGCCTGCAAAGCATGCACACTTCCGAGAGTTGAGCTTATGGACTGTCCCTCCCACATCCTGCCTGCACGTACACCGCGCTCCTAACAGGCCTAGCCCCGATGCGTGCCTGAAGTGTTGTGAGAGGTAAGTGGAAAGTCGCGGCCCACAAGACTAGTGCATCCAAGCTCAATCCAGCGATTTCCTAGTATTCCCTGTGTGAGCCAGGTGCTACATCCTAAGTGCCATACGAGAGAAGCTAGCTGAACGCCTTGTCCAAAAGCAACTTACTTCGGAGAGTTGAGCTCACCCTCAGTCCGTCACAGTTGCACACTGCCTGCAGAAAGAGTTTCCAACATCTGAACCACAGCCGTTTGTCAGAGGTTGTGAGACGCAAGTGGAATAAGCAGACCTGGAGGGTGTCTCCAGCTGCAGTGGAGGGGTATTCTGGGTAGCTCCTGGCTTCGAACACTGTTACGTTCTCAGTGCCCGAGGAACGCAGCTAGTGGAAATCTGGTTTGTAGGCCTACTTCCTTGTGCGAGCTGAGTTCAGGGTAGGACCCTCCCGCATCCTGACTGCCCGTAGACGTAGGTCCCAGCATCCTTATGTTAGGAGCCGGAAGCGGTTGTCTGAAGAGCATGCGGAAGTGACAGGATTCTCCTCAAGTGTATGTGATCTCAATACAGACATAGCAAACGTCCTTGTTCACTGAGAGCGTAGCTCGGTGCTAGCTCCCATCAAAGTGTCTAGCAGACATCTGCTTGCAAAGCATGCACACTTCCGAGAGTTGAGCTTATGGACTGTCCCTCCCACATCCTGCCTGCACGTACACCGCGCTCCTAACAGGCCTAGCCCTGATGCGTGCCTGAAGTGTTGTGAGAGGTAAGTGGAAAGTCGCGGCCCACAAGACTAGTGCATCCAAGCTCAATCCAGCGATGTTTCCTAGAATTCCCTGGGTGAGCCAGGTGCTACATCCTACGTGCCATGCAAGAGAAGCTAGCTGAACGCCTTGTCCAAAAGCCACTTACTTCGGAGAGTTGAGCTCACCCTCAGTCCCTCACAGTTGCACACTACCTGCAGAAAGAGTTTCCAACATCTGAACCACAGGCGTTTGTCAGAGGCTTGTGAAACGCAAGTGGAATAAGCAGACCTGGAGGGTGTCTCCAGCTGCAGTGGAGTGGTATTCTGGGTAGCTCCTGGCTTAGAACACTGTTACGTTCTCAGTGCCCGAGGAACGCAGCGAGTTGAAAGCTGGCTTGTAGGCGTGCTTCCTTTTGAGAGCTGAGTTCAGGGCAGGACCCTCCCGCTTTCTGACTCCCCATAGACGTAGGTCCCAACATCCTTATGTTAGTTGCCGGAAGCGGTTGTGTGAAGAGCATGTGGCAGTGACAGGATTCTCCTCAAGTGTATCTGATCTCAATACAGACATTGCAAACGTCCTTGTTCACTGAGAGCGTAGCTCGGTCCTAGCTCCCATCAAAGTGTCTAGCAGACATCTGCCTGCAAACCATACACACTTCCGAGAGTTGAGCTTATGGACTGTCCCTCCCACAGCCTGCCTGCACGTACACCGCGCTCCTAACAGGCCTAGCCCCGACGCGTGCCTGAAGTGTTGTGAGAGGTAATTGGAAAGTCGCGGCCCACAAGTCTAATGCATCCAAGCTCAATCCAGCGATATTTCCTAGAATTCCCTGTGTGAGCCAGGTGCTACATCCTACGTGCGATACAAGAGAAGCTAGCTGAACGCCTTGTCCAAAAGCAACTTACTTCGGAGATTTGAGCTCACCCTCAGTCACTCACAGTTGCACACTGCCTGCAGAAAGAGTTTCCAACATCTGAACCACAGCCGTTTGTCAGAGGTTGTGAGACGCAAGTGGAATAAGCAGACCTGGAGGGTGTCTCCAGCTGCAGTGGAGGGGTATTCTGGGTAGCTCCTGGCTTCGAACACTGTTACGTTCTCAGTGCCCGAGGAACGCAGCTAGTGGAAATCTGGATTGTAGGCCTACTTCCTTGTGCGAGCTGAGTTCAGGGTAGGACCCTCCCGCATCCTGACTGCCCGTAGACGTAGGTCCCAGCATCCTTATGTTAGGAGCCGGAAGCGGTTGTCTGAAGAGCATGCGGAAGTGACAGGATTCTCCTCAAGTGTATGTGATCTCAATACAGACATAGCAAACGTCCTTGTTCACTGAGAGCGTAGCTCGGTGCTAGCTCCCATCAAAGTGTCTAGCAGACATCTGCTTGCAAAGCATGCACACTTCCGAGAGTTGAGCTTATGGACTGTCCCTCCCACATTCTGCCTGCACGTACACCGCGCTCCTAACAGGCCTAGCCCCGATGCGTGCCTGAAGTGTTGTGAGAGGTAAGTGGAAAGTCGCGGCCCACAAGACTAGTGCATCCAAGCTCAATCCAGCGATGTTTCCTAGAATTCCCTGGGTGAGCCAGGTGCTACATCCTACGTGCCATGCAAGAGAAGCTAGCTGAACGCCTTGTCCAAAAGCCACTTACTTCGGAGAGTTGAGCTCACCCTCAGTCCCTCACAGTTGCACACTGCCTGCAGAAAGAGTTTCCAACATCTGAACCACAGGCGTTTGTCAGAGGCTTGTGAAACGCAAGTGGAATAAGCAGACCTGGAGGGTGTCTCCAGCTGCAGTGGAGTGGTATTCTGGGTAGCTCCTGGCTTAGAACACTGTTACGTTCTCAGTGCCCGAGGAACGCAGCGAGTTGAAAGCTGGCTTGTAGGCGTGCTTCCTTGTGAGAGCTGAGTTCAGGGCAGGACCCTCCCGCTTTCTGACTCCCCATAGACGTAGGTCCCAACATCCTTATGTTAGTTGCCGGAAGCGGTTGTGTGAAGAGCATGTGGCAGTGACAGGATTCTCCTCAAGTGTATCTGATCTCAATACAGACATTGCAAACGTCCTTGTTCACTGAGAGCGTAGCTCGGTCCTAGCTCCCATCAAAGTGTCTAGCAGACATCTGCCTGCAAACCATACACACTTCCGAGAGTTGAGCTTATGGACTGTCCCTCCCACATCCTGCCTGCACGTACACCGCGCTCCTAAGAGGCCTAGCCCCGACGCGTGCCTGAAGTGTTGTGAGAGGTAAGTGGAAAGTCGCGGCCCACAAGACTAGTGCATCCAAGCTCAATCCAGCGATTTCCTAGTATTCCCTGTGTGAGCCAGGTGCTACATCCTAAGTGCCATACGAGAGAAGCTAGCTGAACGCCTTGTCCAAAAGCAACTTACTTCGGAGAGTTGAGCTCACCCTCAGTCCGTCACAGTTGCACACTGCCTGCAGAAAGAGTTTCCAACATCTGAACCACAGCCGTTTGTGTGAGGTTGTGAGACGCAAGTGGAATAAGCAGACCTGGAGGGTGTCTCCAGCTGCAGTGGGGTGGTTTTCTGGGTAGCTCCTGGCTTAGAACACTGTTACGTTCTCAGTGCCCGAGGAACGCAGCTAGTGGAAATCTGGATTGTAGGCCTACTTCCTTGTGCGAGCTGAGTTCAGGGTAGGACCCTCCCGCATCCTGACTGCCCGTAGATGTAGCTCCCAGCATCCTTATGTTAGTTGCTGGAAGCGGTTGTGTGAAGAGCATGTGGAAGTGACAGGATTTTCCTCAAGTGTATCTGATCTCAATACAGACATTGCAAAGGTCCTTGTTCAATGAGAGCGTAGCCCGGTCCTAGCTCCCATCAAAGTGTCCAGCAGACATCTGCCTACAAAGGATCCACACTTCGAGAGTTGAGCTTATGGACTGTCCGTCCCACACCCTGCCTGCACGTACACCGCGCTCCTAACTGGCCTAGCCCCGATGCGTGCCTGAAGTGTTGTGAGAGGTAAGTGGAAAGTCGCGGCCCACAAGACTAGTGCATCCAAGCTCAATCCAGCAATATTTCCTAGAATTCCCTGTGTGAGCCATGTGCTACATTCTACGTGCCATACGAGAGAAGCTAGCTGAACGCCTTGTCCAAAAGCAACTTACTTCGGAGAGTTGAGCTCACCCTCAGTCCCTCACAGTTGCACACTGCCTGCAGAAAGAGTTTCCAACATCTGAACCACAGCCGTTTGTCAGAGGCTTGTGAGACGCAAGTGGAATAAGCAGACCTGGAGGGTGTCTCCAGCTGCAATGGAGTGGTATTCTGGGTAGCGCCTGGCTTAGAACACTGTTACGTTCTCAGTGCCCGAGGAACGCAGCTAGTGGAAATCTGGATTGTAGGCCTACTTCCTTGTGCGAGCTGAGTTCAGGGCAGGACCCTCCCGCATCCTGACTGCCCATAGACCTAGGTCCCAGCATCCTTATGTTAGGAGCCGGAAGCGGTTGTGTGAAGAGCATGCGGAAGTGACAGGATTCTCCTCAAGTGTATCTGATCTCAATACAGACATTGCAAACGTCCTTGTTCACTGAGAGCGTAGCTCGGGGCTAGCTCCCATCAAAGTGTCTAGCAGACATCTGCCTGCAAAGCATGCACACTTCCGAGAGTTGAGCTTATGGACTGTCCCTCCCACATCCTGCCTGCACGTACACCGCGCTCCTAACAGGCCTAGCCCCGATGCGTGCCTGAAGTGTTGTGAGAGGTAAGTGGAAAGTCGCGGCCCACAAGACTAGTGCATCCAAGCTCAATCCAGCGATTTCCTAGTATTCCCTGTGTGAGCCAGATGCTACATCCTAAGTGCCATACGAGAGAAGCTAGCTGAACGCCTTGTCCAAAGCAACTTACTTCGGAGAGTTGAGCTCACCCTCAGTCCGTCACAGTTGCACACTGCCTGCAGAAAGAGTTTCCAACATCTGAACCACAGCCGTTTGTCAGAGGCTTGTGAGACGCAAGTCGAATAAGCAGACCTGGAGGGTGTCTCCAGCTGCAGTAGAGTGGTATTCTGGGTAGCTCCTGGATTAGAACACTGTTACGTTCTCAGTGCCCGAGGAACGCAGCTAGTTGAAAGCTGGCTTGTAGGCGTACTTCCTTGTGCGAGCTGAGTTCAGGGCAAGACCCTCCCGCATCCTGACTGCCCGTAGAGGTAGGTCTCAGCATCCTTATGTTAGTTGCCGGTAGCGGTTGTGTGAAGAGCATGTGGAAGTGACAGGATTCTCCTCAAGTGTATCTGATCTCAATACAGAGATTGCAAACGTCCTTGTTCACTGAGAGCGTAGCTCGGTCCTAGCTCCCATTAAACTGTCTAGCAGACATCTGCCTGCAAACCATACACACTTCCGAGAGGTGAGCTTATGGACTGTCCCTCCCACATCCTGCCTGCACGTACACCGCGCTCCTAACTGGCCTAGCCCCGACGCGTGCCTGAAGTGTTGTGAGAGGTAAGTGGAAAGTCGCGGCCCACAAGACTAGTGCATCCAAGCTCAATCCAGCGATTTCCTAGTATTCCCTGTGTGAGCCAGGTGCTACATCCTACGTGCCATACAAGAGAAGCTAGCTGAACGCCTTGTCCAAAAGCAACTTACTTCGGAGAGTTGAGCTCACCCTCAGTCCCTCACAGTTGCACACTGCCTGCAGAAAGAGTTTCCAACATCTGAACCACAGCCGTTTGTCAGAGGATTGTGAGACTCAAGTGGAATAAGCAGACCTGGAGGGTGTCTCCAGCTGCAGTGGAGTGGTATTCTCGTTAGAGCCTGGCTTAGAACAGTTTTACGTTCTCAGTGCCCGAGGAACGCAGCTAGTTGAATGCTGGCTTGTAGGCTTGCTTCCTTGTGAGAGCTGAGTTCAGGGCAGGACCCTCCCGCATCCTGACTGCCCGTAGATGTAGGTCCCAGCATCCTTATGTTAGTTGCTGGAAGCGGTTGTGTGAAGAGCATGTGGAAGTGACAGGATTTTCCTCAAGTGTATCTGATCTCAATACAGACATTGCAAAGGTCCTTGTTCAATGAGAGCATAGCCCGGTCCTAGCTCCCATCAAAGTGTCCAGCAGATATCTGCCTACAAAGGATCCACACTTCGAGAGTTGAGCTTATGGACTGTCCGTCCCACACCCTGCCTGCACGTACACCGCGCTCCTAACAGGCCTAGCCCCGATGCGTGCCTGAAGTGTTGTGAGAGGTAAGTGGAAAGTCGCGGCCCACAAGACTAGTGCATCCAAGCTCAATCCAGCGATATTTCCTAGAATTCCCTGTGTGAGCCATGTGCTACATTCTACGTGCCATACGAGAGAAGCTAGCTGAACGCCTTGTCCAAAAGCAACTTACTTCGGAGAGTTGAGCTCACCCTCAGTCCCTCACAGTTGCACACTGCCTGCAGAAAGAGTTTCCAACATCTGAACCACAGCCGTTTGTCAGAGGCTTGTGAGACGCAAGTGGAATAAGCAGACCTGGAGGGTGTCTCCAGCTGCAATGGAGTGGTATTCTGGGTAGCGCCTGGCTTAGAACACTGTTACGTTCTCAGTGCCCGAGGAACGCAGCTAGTTGAAAGCTGGCTTGTAGGCTTGCTTCCTTGTGAGAGCTGAGTTCAGGGCAGGACCCTCCCGCTTTCTGACTCCCCATAGACGTAGGTCCAACATCCTTATGTTAGTTGCCGGAAGCTATTGTGTGAAGAGCATGTGGAAGTGACAGGATTCTCCTCAAGTGTATCTGATCTCAATACAGACATTGCAAACGTCCTTGTTCACTGAGAGCGTAGCTCGGTCCTAGCTCCAATCAAAGTGTCTAGCAGACATCTGCCTGCAAAGCATACACACTTCCGAGAGTTGAGCTTATGGACTGTCCCTCCCACATCCTGCTTGCACGTACACCGCGATCCTAACAGGCCTAACCCGATGCGTGCCTAAGTGTTGTGAGAGGTAAGTGGAAAGTCGCGGCCCACAAGACTAGTGCATCCAAGCTCAATCCAGCGATTTCCTAGTATTCCCTGTGTGAGCCAGGTGCTACATCCTACGTGCCATACGAGAGAAGCTAGCTGAACGCCTTGTCCAAAAGCAACTTACTACGGAGATTTGAGCTCACCCTCAGTCACTCACAGTTGCACACTGCCTGCAGAAAGAGTTTCCAACATCTGAACCACAGTCGTTTGTCAGAGGTTGTGAGACGCAAGTGGAATAAGCAGACCTGGAGGGTGTCTCCAGCTGCAGTGGAGTGGTATTCTGGGTAGCTCCTGGCTTAGAACACTGTTACGTTCTCAGTGCCCGAGGAACGCAGCTAGGGGAAATCTGGATTGTAGGCCTATTTCCTTGTGCGAGCTGAGTTCAGGGCAGGACCCTCCCGCATCCTGACTGCCCATAGACCTAGGTACCAGCATCCTTATGTTAGGAGCCGGAAGCGGTTGTGTGAAGAGCATGCGGAAGTGACAGTATTCTCCTCAAGTGTATCTGATCTCAATACAGACATTGCAAACGTCCTTGTTCACTGAGAGCGTAGCTCGGTGCTAGCTCCCATCAAAGTGTCTAGCAGACATCTGCCTGCAAAGCATGCACACTTCCGAGAGTTGAGCTTATGGACTGTCCCTCCCACATCCTGCCTGCACGTACACCGCGCTCCTAACAGGCCTAGCCCCGATGCGTGCCTGAAGTGTTGTGAGAGGTAAGTGGAAAGTCGCGGCCCACAAGACTAGTGCATCCAAGCTCAATCCAGCGATATTTCCTAGAATTCCCTGTGTGACCCAGGTGCTACATCCTACGTGCCATACAAGAGAAGCTAGCTGAACGCCTTGTCCAAAGCAACTTACTTCGGAGAGTTGAGCTCACCCTCAGTCCCTCACAGTTGCACACTGCCTGCAGAAAGAGTTTCCAACATCTAAACCACAGCCGTTTGTCAGAGGCTTGTGAGACGCAAGTGGAATAAGCAGACCTGGAGGGTGTCTCCAGCTGCAGTAGAGTGGTATTCTGGGTAGCTCCTGGCTTAGAACACTGTTACGTTCTCAGTGCCCGAGGAACGCAGCTAGTTGAAAGCTGGCTTGTAGGCTTGCTTCCTTGTGAGAGCTGAGTTCAGGGCAGGACCCTCCCGCATCCTGACTGCCCGTAGACGTAGGTCCCAGCATCCTTATGTTAGGCGCCAGAAGAGGTTGTGTGAAGAGCATGTGGAGGTGACAGGATTCTCCTCAAGTGTATCTGATCTCAATTCAGACATTGCAAACGTCCTTGTTCAATGAGAGTGTAGCTCGGTCCTAGCTCCCATCAAAGTGTCTAGCAGACATCTACCTGCAAAGCATGCACACTTCCGAGAGTTGAGCTTATGGACTGTCCCTCCCACATCCTGCCTGCACGTACACCGCGCTCCTAACAGGCCTAGCCCCGATGCGTGCCTGAAGTGTTGTGAGAGGTAAGTGGAAAGTCGCGGCCCACAAGACTAGTGCATCCAAGCTCAATCCAGCGATTTCCTAGTATTCCCTGTGTGAGCCAGATGCTACATCCTAAGTGCCATACGAGAGAAGCTAGCTGAACGCCTTGTCCAAAGCAACTTACCTCGGAGAGTTGAGCTCACCCTCAGTCCGTCACAGTTGCACACTGCCTGCAGAAAGAGTTTCCAACATCTGAACCACAGCCGTTTGTCAGAGGCTTGTGAGACGCAAGTGGAATAAGCAGACCTGGAGGGTGTCTCCAGCTGCAGTAGAGTGGTATTCTGGGTAGCTCCTGGCTTAGAACACTGTTACGTTCTCAGTGCCCGAGGAACGCAGCTAGTTGAAAGGTGGCTTGTAGGCGTGCTTCCTTTTGAGAGCTGAGTTCAGGGCAGGACCCTCCCGCATCCTGACTGCCCGTAGAGGTAGGTCCCAGCATCCTTATGTTAGGCGCCAGAAGAGGTTGTGTGAAGAGCATGTGGAGGTGACAGGATTCTCCTCAAGTGTATCTGATCTGAATTCAGACATTGCAAACGTCCTTGTTCAATGAGAGTGTAGCTCGGTCCTAGCTCCCATCAAAGTGTCTAGCAGACATCTGCCTGCAAAGCATGCACACTTCCGAGAGTTGAGCTTATGGACTGTCCCTCCCACATCCTGCCTGCACGTACACCGCGCTCCTAACATGCCTAGCCCCGATGCGTGCCTGAAGTGTTGTGAGAGGTAAGTGGAAAGTCGCGGCCCACAAGACTAGTGCATCCAAGCTCAATCCAGCCTTATTTCCAAGTATTCCCTGGTGAGCCAGGTGCTACATCGTATGGGCCATACAAGAGAAGCTAGCTGAACGCCTTGTCCAAAAGCAACTTACTTCGGAGAGTTGAGCTCACCCTCAGTCCCTCACAGTTGCACACTGCCTGCAGAAAGAGTTTCCAACATCTGAACCACAGCCGTTTGTCAGAGGTTGTGAGACGCAAGTGGAATAAGCAGACCTGGAGGGTGTCTCCAGCTGCAGTGGAGTGGTATTCTGGGTAGCTCCTGGCTTAGAACACTGTTACGTTCTCAGTGCCCGAGGAACGCAGCTAGTTGAAAGCTGGCTTGTAGGCTTGCTTCCTTGTGAGAGCTGAGTTCAGGGCAGGACCCTCCCGCATCCTGACTGCCCGTGGACGTAGGTCCCAGCATCCTTATGTTAGGCGCCAGAAGAGGTTGTGTGAAGAGCATGTGGAGGAGACAGGATTCTCCTCAAGTGTATCTGATCTCAATTCAGACATTGCAAACGTCCTTGTTCAATGAGAGTGTAGCTCGGTCCTAGCTCCCATCAAAGTGTCTAGCAGACATCTGCCTGCAAAGCATGCACACTTCCGAGAGTTGAGCTTATGGACTGTCCCTCCCACATCCTGCCTGCACGTACACCGCGCTCCTAACAGGCCTAGCCCCGACGCGTGCCTGAAGTGTTGTGAGAGGTAAGTGGAAAGTCGCGGCCCAAAAGACTAGTGCATCCAAGCTCAATCCAGCGATTTCCTGTATTCACTGTGTGAGCCAGGTGCCACATCCTACGTGCCATACGAGAGAAGCTAGCTGAACGCGTTGTCCAAAAGCAACTTACTTCGGAGAGTTGAGCTCACCCTCAGTCCCTCACAGTTGCACACTGCCTGCAGAAAGAGTTTCCAACATCTGAACCACAGCCGTTTGTCAGAGGCTTATGAGACGCAAGTGGAATAAGCAGACCTGGAGGGTGTCTCCAGCTGCAGTGGAGTGGTATTCTGGGTAGCGCCTGGCTTAGAACACTGTTACGTTCTCAGTGCCCGAGGAACGCAGCTAGTTGAAAGCTGGCTTGTAGGCGTGCTTTCTTGTGCGAGCTGAGTTCAGGGCAGGACCCTCCCGCGTCCTGACTGCCCGTAGACGTAGGTCCCAGCATCCTTATGTTAGTTGCTGGAAGCGGTTGTGTGAAGAGCATGTGGAAGTGACAGGATTCTCCTCAAGTGTATCTGATCTCAATACAGACATTGCAAACGTCCTTGTTCACTGAGAGCGTAGCTCGGTCCTAGCTCCCATCAAAGTGTCTAGCAGACATCTGCCTGCAAAGCATACACACTTCCGAGAGTTGAGCTTATGGACTGTCCCTCCCACATCCTGCTTGCAGATACACCGCGATCCTAACAGGCCTAGCCCCGATGCGTGCCTGAAGTGTTGTGAGAGGTAAGTGGAAAGTCGCGGCCCACAAGACTAGTGCATCCAAGCTCAATCCAGCCTTATTTCCAAGTATTCCCTGGTGAGCCAGGTGCTACATCGTATGGGCCATACAAGAGAAGCTAGCTGAACGCCTTGTCCAAAAGCAACTTACTTCGGAGAGTTGAGCTCACCCTCAGTCCCTCACAGTTGCACACTGCCTACAGAAAGAGTTTCCAACATCTGAACCACAGCGCGTGTCAGAGGTTGTGAGACGCAAGTGGAATAAGCAGACCTGGAGGGTGTCTCCAGCTGCAGTGGAGTGGTATTCTGGGTAGCTCCTGGCTTAGAACACTGTTACGTTCTCAGTGCCCGAGGAACGCAGCTAGGGGAAATCTGGATTGTAGGCCTATTTCCTTGTGCGAGCTGAGTTCAGGGCAAGACCCTCGCGCATCCTGACTGCCCGTAGAGGTAGGTCTCAGCATCCTTATGTTAGTTGCCGGTAGCGGTTGTGTGAAGAGCATGTGGAAGTGACAGGATTCTCCTCAAGTGTATCTGATCTCAATACAGAGATTGCAAACGTCCTTGTTCACTGAGAGCGTAGCTCGGTGCTAGCTCCCATCAAAGTGTCTAGCAGACATGTGCCTGCAAACCATACACACTTCCGAGAGTTGAGCTTATGGACTGTCCCTCCCACATCCTGCCTGCACGTACACCGCGCTCCTAACTGGCCTAGCCCCGACGCGTGCCTGAAGTGTTGTGAGAGGTAAGTGGAAAGTCGCGGCCGACAACACTAGTGCATCCAAGCTCAATCCAGCGATTTCCTAGTATTCCCTGTGTGAGCCAGGTGCCACATCCTACGTGCCATACGAGAGAAGCTAGCTGAACGCGTTGTCCAAAAGCAACTTACTTCGGAGAGTTGAGCTCACCCTCAGTCACTCACAGTTGCACACTGCCTGCAGAAAGAGTTTCCAACATCTGAACCACAGCCGTTTGTCAGAGGCTTATGAGACGCAAGTGGAATAAGCAGACCTGGAGGGTGTCTCCAGCTGCAGTGGAGTGGTATTCTGGGTAGCTCCTGGCTTAGAACACTGTTACGTTCTCAGTGCCCGAGGAACGCAGCTAGTTGAAAGGTGGCTTGTAGGCCTGCTTCCTTTTGAGAGCTGAGTTCAGGGCAGCACCCTCCCGCATCCTGATTGCCCGTAGACGTAGGTCACAGCATCCTTATGTTAGGCGCCAGAAGAGGTTGTGTGAAGAGCATGTGGAGGTGACAGGATTCTCCTCAAGTGTATCTGATCTCAATTCAGACATTGCAAACGTCCTTGTTCAATGAGAGTGTAGCTCGGTCCTAGCTCCCATCAAAGTGTCTAGCAGACATCTGCCTGCAGGCATGCACACTTCCGAGAGTTGAGCTTATGGACTGTCCCTCCCACATCCTGCCTGCAGGTACACCGCGCTAACAGGCCTAGCCCCGATGCGTGCCAGAAGTGTTGTGAGAGGTAAGTGGAAAGTCGCGGCCCACAAGACTAGTGCATCCAAGCTCAATCCAGCGATATTTCCTAGAATTCCCTGTGTGAGCCAGGTGCTACATTCTACGTGCCATACAAGAGAAGCTAGCTGAACGCCTTGTCCAAAAGCAACTTACTTCGGAGAGTTGAGCTCACCCTCAGTCCCTCACAGTTGCACACTGCCTGCAGAAAGAGTTTCCAACATCTGAACCACAGCCGTTTGTCAGAGGCTTGTGAGACGCAAGTGGAATAAGCAGACCTGGAGGGTGTCTCCAGCTGCAGTGGAGTGGTATTCTGGGTAGCGCCTGGCTTAGAACACTGTTACGTTCTCAGTGCCCGAGGAACGCAGCTAGTGGAAATCTGGATTGTAGGCCTACTTCCTTGTGCGAGCTGAGTTCAGGGCAGGACCCTCCCGCATCCTGACTGCCCATAGACCTAGGTCCCAGCATCCTTATGTTAGGAGCCGGAAGCGGTTGTGTGAAGAGCATGCGGAAGTGACAGGATTCTCCTCAAGTGTATCTGATCTCAATACAGACATTGCAAACGTCCTTGTTCACTGAGAGCGTAGCTCGGTGCTAGCTCCCATCAAAGTGTCTAGCGGACATCTGCCTGCAAAGCATGCACACTTCCGAGAGTTGAGCTTATGGACTGTCCCTCCCACATCCTGCCTGCACGTACACCGCGCTCCTAACAGGCCTAGCCCCGATGCGTGCCTGAAGTGTTGTGAGAGGTAAGTGGAAAGTCGCGGCCCACAAGACTAATGCATACAAGCTCAATCCAGCGATTTCCTAGTATTCCCTGTGTGAGCCAGGTGCTACAGCCTAAGTGCCATACGAGAGAAGCTAGCTGAACGCCTTGTCCAAAAGCAACTTACTTCGGAGAGTTGAGCTCACCCTCAGTCACTCACAGTTGCACACTGCCTGCAGAAAGAGTTTCCAACATCTGAACCACAGCCGTTTGTCAGAGGCTTGTGAGACGCAAGTCGAATAAGCAGAACTGGAGGGTGTCTCCAGCTGCAGTAGAGTGGTATTCTGGGTAGCTCCTGGATTAGAACACTGTTACGTTCTCAGTGCCCGAGGAACGCAGCTAGTTGAAAGCTGGCTTGTAGGCGTACTTCCTTGTGCGAGCTGAGTTCAGGGCAAGACCCTCCCGCATCCTGACTGCCCGTAGAGGTAGGTCCCAGCATCCTTATGTTAGTTGCCGGAAGCGGTTGTGTGAAGAGCTTGTGGAAGTGACAGGATTCTCCTCAAGTGTATCTGATCTCAATACAGAGATTGCAAACGTCCTTGTTCACTGAGAGCGTAGCTCATTCCTAGCTCCCATCAAAGTGTCTAGCAGACATGTGCCTGCAAACCATACACTCTTCCGAGAGTTGAGCTTATGGACTGTCCCTCCCTCATCCTGCCTGCACGTACACCGCGCTCCTAACAGACCTAGCCCCGAAGCGTGCCTGAAGTGTTGTGAGAGGTAAGTGTAAAGTCGCGGCCCACAAGACTAGTGCATCCAAGCTCAATCCAGCGATTTCCTAGTATTCCCTGTGTCAGCCAGGTGCCACATCCTACGTGCCATACGAGAGAAGCTAGCTGAACGCCTTTTCCAAAAGCAACTTACTTCGGAGAGTTGAGCTCACCCTCAGTCCGTCACAGTTGCACACTGCCTGCAGAAAGAGTTTCCAACATCTGAACCACAGCCGTTTGTCAGAGGCTTGTGAGACGCAAGTGGAATAAGCAGACCTGGAGGGTGTCTCCAGCTGCAGTGGAGTGGTATTCTGGGTAGAGCCTGGCTTAGAACACTGTTACATTCTCAGTGCCCGAGGAACGCAGCGAGTTGAAAGCTGGCTTGTAGGCGTACTTCCTTGTGCGAGCTGAGTTCAGGGCAAGACCCTCCCGCATCCTGACTGCCCGTAGAGGTAGGTCCCAGCATCCTTATGTAAGTTGCCGGAAGCGGTTGTGTGAAGAGCATGTGGAAGTGACAGGATTCTCCTCAAGTGTATCTGATCTGAATACAGAGATTGCAAACGTCCTTGTTCACTGAGAGCGTAGCTCGGTCCTAGCTCCCATCAAAGTGTCTAGCAGACATCTGCCTGCAAAGCATACACACTTCTGAGAGTTGAACTTATGGACTGTCCCTCCCACATCCTGCTTGCACGTACACCGCGATCCTAACAGGCCTAACCCGATGCGTGCTTAAGTGTTGTGAGAGGTAAGTGGAAAGTCGCGGCCGACAAGTCTAGTGCATCCAAGCTCAATCCAGCGATTTCCTAGTATTCCCTGTGTGAGCCAGGTGCCACATCCTACGTGCCATACGAGAGAAGCTAGCTGAACGCCTTGTCCAAAAGCAACTTACTTCGGAGAGTTGAGCTCACCCTCAGTCCCTCACAGTTGCACACTGCCTGCAGAAAGAGTTTCCAACATCTGAACCACAGGCGTTTGTCAGAGGATTGTGAGACTCAAGTGGAATAAGCAGACCTGGAGGGTGTCTCCAGCTGCAGTGGAGTGGTATTCTCGTTAGAGCCTGGCTTAGAACAGTTTTACGTTCTCAGTGCCCGAGGAACGCAGCTAGTTGAATGCTGGCTTGTAGGCTTGCTTCCTTGTGAGAACTGAGTTCAGGGCAGGACCCTCCCGCATCCTGACTGCCCGTAGATGTAGGTCCCAGCATCCTTATGTTAGTTGCTGGAAGCGGTTGTGTGAAGAGCATGTGGAAGTGACAGGATTTTCCTCAAGTGTATCTGATCTCAATACAGACATTGCAAACGTCCTTGTTCAATGAGAGCGTAGCCCGGTCCTAGCTCCCATCAAAGTGTCCAGCAGACATCTGCCTACAAAGGATCCACACTTCGAGAGTTGAGCTTATGGACTGTCCGTCCCACACCCTGCCTGCACGTACACCGCGCTCCTAACAGGCCTAGCCCCGATGCGTGCCTGAAGTGTTGTGAGAGGTAAGTGGAAAGTCGCGGCCCACAAGACTAGTGCATCCAAGCTCAATCCAGCGATATTTCCTAGAATTCCCTGTGTGAGCCATGTGCTACATTCTACGTGCCATACGAGAGAAGCTAGCTGAACGCCTTGTCCAAAAGCAACTTACTTCGGAGAGTTGAGCTCACCCTCAGTCCCTCACAGTTGCACACTGCCTGCAGAAAGAGTTTCCAACATCTGAACCACAGCCGTTTGTCAGAGGCTTGTGAGACGCAAGTGGAATAAGCAGACCTGGAGGGTGTCTCCAGCTGCAATGGAGTGGTATTCTGGGTAGCGCCTGGCTTAGAACACTGTTACGTTCTCAGTGCCCGAGGAACGCAGCTAGTTGAAAGCTGGCTTGTAGGCTTGCTTCCTTGTGAGAGCTGAGTTCAGGGCAGGACCCTCCCGCTTTCTGACTCCCCATAGACGTTGGTCCCAACATCCTTATGTTAGTTGCCGGAAGCTATTGTGTGAAGAGCATGTGGAAGTGACAGGATTCTCCTCAAGTGTATCTGATCTCAATACAGACATTGCAAACGTCCTTGTTCACTGAGAGCGTAGCTCGGTCCTAGCTCCAATCAAAGTGTCTAGCAGACATCTGCCTGCAAAGCATACACACTTCCGAGAGTTGAGCTTATGGACTGTCCCTCCCACATCCTGCTTGCACGTACACCGCGATCCTAACAGGCCTAACCCGATGCGTGCCTAAGTGTTGTGAGAGGTAAGTGGAAAGTCGCGGCCCACAAGACTAGTGCATCCAAGCTCAATCCAGCGATTTCCTAGTATTCCCTGTGTGAGCCAGGTGCTACATCCTACGTGCCATACGAGAGAAGCTAGCTGAACGCCTTGTACAAAAGCAACTTACATCGGAGATTTGACCTCACCCTCAGTCACTCACAGTTGCACACTGCCTGCAGAAAGAGTTTCCAACATCTGAACCACAGCCGTTTGTCAGAGGTTGTGAGACCAAGTGGAATAAGCAGACCTGGAGGGTGTCTCCAGCTGCAGTGGAGTGGTATTCTGGGTAGCTCCTGGCTTAGAACACTGTTACGTTCTCAGTGCCCGAGGAACGCAGCTAGTGGAAATCTGGATTGTAGGCCTACTTCCTTGTGCGAGCTGAGTTCAGGGCAGGACCCTCCCGCATCCTGACTGCCCGTAGACGTAGGTCCCAGCATCCTTATGTTAGGAGCCGGAAGCGGTTGTGTGGAGAGCATGCGGAAGTGACAGGATTCTCCTCAAGTGTATCTGATCTCAATACAGACATTGCAAACGTCCTTGTTCACTGAGAGCGTAGCTCGGTGCTAGCTCCCATCAAAGTGTCTAGCAGACATCTGCCTGCAAAGCATGCACACTTCCGAGAGTTGAGCTTATGGACTGTCCCTCCCACATCCTGCCTGCACGTACACCGCGCTCCTAACAGGCCTAGCCCCGATGCGTGCCTGAAGTGTTGTGAGACGTAAGTGGAAAGTCGCGGCCCACAAGACTAGTGCATCCAAGCTCAATCCAGCGATATTTCCTAGAATTCCCTGTGTGACCCAGGTGCTACATCCTACGTGCCATACAAGAGAAGCTAGCTGAACGCCTTGTCCAAAGCAACTTACTTCGGAGAGTTGAGCTCACCCTCAGTCCCTCACAGTTGCACACTGCCTGCAGAAAGAGTTTCCAACATCTAAACCACAGCCGTTTGTCAGCGGCTTGTGAGACGCAAGTGGAATAAGCAGACCTGGAGGGTGTCTCCAGCTGCAGTAGAGTGGTATTCTGGGTAGCTCCTGGCTTAGAACACTGTTACGTTCTCAGTGCCCGAGGAACGCAGCTAGTTGAAAGCTGGCTTGTAGGCTTGCTTCCTTCTGAGAGCTGAGTTCAGGGCAGGACCCTCCCGCAATCTGACTGCCCGTAGACGTAGGTCCCAGCATCCTTATGTTAGGCGCCAGAAGAGGTTGTGTGAAGAGCATGTGGAGGTGACAGGATTCTCCTCAAGTGTATCTGATCTCAATTCAGACATTGCAAACGTCCTTGTTCAATGAGAGTGTAGCTCGGTCCTAGCTCCCATCAAAGTGTCTAGCAGACATCTGCCTGCAAAGCATGCACACTTCCGAGAGTTGAGCTTATGGACTGTCCCTCCCACATTCTGCCTGCACGTACACCTCGCTCCTAACAGGCCTAGCCCCGATGCGTGCCTGAAGTGTTGTGAGAGGTAAGTGGAAAGTCGCGGCCCACAAGACTAGTGCATCCAAGCTCAATCCAGCGATTTCCTAGTATTCCCTGTGTGAGCCAGATGCTACATCCTAAGTGCCATACGAGAGAAGCTAGCTGAACGCCTTGTCCAAAGCAACTTACTTCGGAGAGTTGAGCTCACCCTCAGTCCGTCACAGTTGCACACTGCCTGCAGAAAGAGTTTCCAACATCTGAACCACAGCCGTTTGTCAGAGGCTTGTGAGACGCAAGTGGAATAAGCAGACCTGGAGGGTGTCTCCAGCTGCAGTAGAGTGGTATTCTGGGTAGCTCCTGGCTTAGAACACTGTTACGTTCTCAGTGCCCGAGGAACGCAGCTAGTTGAAAGGTGGCTTGTAGGCGTGCTTCCTTTTGAGAGCTGAGTTCAGGGCAGGACCCTCCCGCATCCTGATTGCCCGTAGACGTAGGTCCCAGCATCCTTATGTTAGTTGCCGGAAGCGGTTGTGTGAAGCGCATGTGGAAGTGACAGGATTCTCCTCAAGTGTATCTGATCTCAATACAGAGATTGCAAACGTCCTTGTTCACTGAGAGCGTAGCTCGTTCCTAGCTCCCATCAAAGTGTCTAGCAGACATGTGCCTGCAAACCATACACTCTTCCGAGAGTTGAGCTTATGGACTGTCCCTCCCACATCCTGCCTGCACGTACACCGCGCTCCTAACAGACCTAGCCCCGACGCGTGCCTGAAGTGTTGTGAGAGGTAAGTGGAAAGTCGCGGCCCACAAGACTAGTGCATCCAAGCTCAATCCAGCGAATTCCTAGTATTCCCTGTGTGAGCCAGGTGCCACATCCTACGTGCCATACGAGAGAAGCTAGCTGAACGCCTTGTCCAAAAGCAACTTACTTCGGAGAGTTGAGCTCACCCTCAGTCCGTCACAGTTGCACACTGCCTGCAGAAAGAGTTTCCAACATCTGAACCACAGCCGTTTGTCAGAGGCTTGTGAGACGCAAGTGGAATAAGCAGACCTGGAGGGTGTCTCCAGCTGCAGTGGAGTGGTATTCTCGTTAGAGCCTGGCTTAGAACAGTTTTACGTTCTCAGTGCCCGAGGAACGCAGCTAGTTGAATGCTGGCTTGTAGGCTTGCTTCCTTGTGAGAGCTGAGTTCAGGGCAGGACCCTCCTGCATCCTGACTGCCCGTAGATGTAGGTCCCAGCATCCTTATGTTAGTTGCTGGAAGCGGTTGTGTGAAGAGCATGTGGAAGTGACAGGATTTTCCTCAAGTGTATCTGATCTCAATACAGACATTGCAAACGTCCTTGTTCAATGAGAGCGTAGCCCGGTCCTAGCTCCCATCAAAGTGTCCAGCAGACATCTGCCTACAAAGGATACACACTTCGAGAGTTGAGCTTATGGACTGTCCGTCCCACACCCTGCCTGCACGTACACCGCGCTCCTAACAGGCCTAGCCCCGATGCGTGCCTGAAGTGTTGTGAGAGGTAAGTGGAAAGTCGCGGCCCACAAGACTAGTGCATCCAAGCTCAATCCAGCGATATTTCCTAGAATTCCCTGTGTGAGCCATGTGCTACATTCTACGTGCCATACGAGAGAAGCTAGCTGAACGCCTTGTCCAAAAGCAACTTACTTCGGAGAGTTGAGCTCACACTCAGTCCCTCACAGTTGCACACTGCCTGCAGAAAGAGTTTCCAACATCTGAACCACAGCCGTTTGTCAGAGGCTTGTGAGACGCAAGTGGAATAAGCAGACCTGGAGGGTGTCTCCAGCTGCAATGGAGTGGTATTCTGGGTAGCGCCTGGCTTAGAACACTGTTACGTTCTCAGTGCCCGAGGAACGCAGCTAGTTGAAAGCTGGCTTGTAGGCTTGCTTCCTTGTGAGAGCTGAGTTCAGGGCAGGACCCTCCCGCATCCTGACTGCCCGTAGACGTAGGTCCCAGCATCCTTATGTTAGGCGCCAGAAGAGGTTGTGTGAAGAGCATGTGGATGTGACAGGATTCTCCTCAAGTGTATCTGATCTCAATTCAGACATTGCAAACGTCCTTGTTCAATGAGAGTGTAGCTCGGTCCTAGCTCCCATCAAAGTGTCTAGCAGACATCTGCCTGCAAAGCATGCACACTTCCGAGAGTTGAGCTTATGGACTGTCCCTCCCACATCCTGTCTGCACGTACACCGCGCTCCTAACAGGCCTAGCCCCGATGCGTGCCTGAAGTGTTGTGAGAGGTAAGTGGAAAGTCGCGGCCCACAAGACTAGTGCATCCAATCTCAATCCAGCCTTATTTCCAAGTATTCCCTGGTGAGCCAGGTGCTACATCGTATGGGCCATACAAGAGAAGCTAGCTGAACGCCTTGTCCAAAAGCAACTTACTTCGGAGAGTTGAGCTCACCCTCAGTCCCTCACAGTTGCACACTGCCTGCAGAAAGAGTTTCCAACATCTGAACCACAGCCGTTTGTCTGAGGTTGTGAGACGCAAGTGGAATAAGCAGACCTGGAGGGTGTCTCCAGCTGCAGTGGAGTGGTATTCTCGTTAGAGCCTGGCTTAGAACAGTTTTACGTTCTCAGTGCCCGAGGAACGCAGCTAGTTGAATGCTGGCTTGTAGGCTTGCTTCCTTGTGAGAGCTGAGTTCAGGGCAGGACCCTCCCGCATCCTGACTGCCCGTAGATGTAGGTCCCAGCATCCTTATGTTAGTTGCTGGAAGCGGTTGTGTGAAGAGCATGTGGAAGTGACAGGATTTTCCTCAAGTGTATCTGATCTCAATACAGACATTGCAAACGTCCTTGTTCAATGAGAGCGTAGCCCGGTCCTAGCTCCCATCAAAGTGTCCAGCAGACATCTGCCTACAAAGGATACACACTTCGAGAGTTGAGCTTATGGACTGTCCGTCCCACACCCTGCCTGCACGTACACCGCGCTCCTAACAGGCCTAGCCCCGATGCGTGCCTGAAGTGTTGTGAGAGGTAAGTGGAAAGTCGCGGCCCACAAGACTAGTGCATCCAAGCTCAATCCAGCGATATTTCCTAGAATTCCCTGTGTGAGCCATGTGCTACATTCTACGTGCCATACGAGAGAAGCTAGCTGAACGCCTTGTCCAAAAGCAACTTACTTCGGAGAGTTGAGCTCACCCTCAGTCCCTCACAGTTGCACACTGCCTGCAGAAAGAGTTTCCAACATCTGAACCACAGCCGTTTGTCAGAGGCTTGTGAGACGCAAGTGGAATAAGCAGACCTGGAGGGTGTCTCCAGCTGCAATGGAGTGGTATTCTGGGTAGCGCCTGGCTTAGAACACTGTTACGTTCTCAGTGCCCGAGGAACGCAGCTAGTTGAAAGCTGGCTTGTAGGCTTGCTTCCTTGTGAGAGCTGAGTTCAGGGCAGGACTCTCCCGCTTTCTGACTCCCCATAGACGTAGGTCCCAACATCCTTATGTTAGTTGCCGGAAGCTATTGTGTGAAGAGCATGTGGAAGTGACAGGATTCTCCTCAAGTGTATCTGATCTCAATACAGACATTGCAAACGTCCTTGTTCACTGAGAGCGTAGCTCGGTCCTAGCTCCAATCAAAGTGTCTAGCAGACATCTGCCTGCAAAGCATACACACTTCCGAGAGTTGAGCTTATGGACTGTCCCTCCCACATCCTGCTTGCACGTACACCGCGATCCTAACAGGCCTAACCCGATGCGTGCCTAAGTGTTGTGAGAGGTAAGTGGAAAGTCGCGGCCCACAAGACTAGTGCATCCAAGCTCAATCCAGCGATTTCCTAGTATTCCCTGTGTGAGCCAGGTGCTACATCCTACGTGCCATACAAGAGAAGCTAGCTGAACGCCTTGTCCAAAAGCAACTTACTTCGGAGAGTTGAGCTCACCCTCAGTCCCTCACAGTTGCACACTGCCTGCAGAAAGAGTTTCCAACATCTAAACCACAGCCGCTTGTCAGCGGCTTGTGAGACGCAAGTGGAATAAGCAGACCTGGAGGGTGTCTCCAGCTGCAGTAGAGTGGTATTCTGGGTAGCTCCTGGCTTAGAACACTGTTACGTTCTCAGTGCCCGAGGAACGCAGCTAGCTGAAAGCTGGCTTGTAGGCTTGCTTCCTTCTGAGACCTGAGTTCAGGGCAGGACCCTCCCGCAATCTGACTGCCCGTAGACGTAGGTCCCAGCATCCTTATGTTAGGCGCCAGAAGAGGTTGTGTGAAGAGCATGTGGAGGTGACAGGATTCTCCTCAAGTGTATCTGATCTCAATTCAGACATTGCAAACGTCCTTGTTCAATGAGAGTGTAGCTCGGTCCTAGCTCCCATCAAAGTGTCTAGCAGACATCTGCCTGCAAAGCATGCACACTTCCGAGAGTTGAGCTTATGGACTGTCCCTCCCACATTCTGCCTGCACGTACACCTCGCTCCTAACAGGCCTAGCCCCGATGCGTGCCTGAAGTGTTGTGAGAGGTAAGTGGAAAGTCGCGGCCCACAAGACTAGTGCATCCAAGCTCAATCCAGCGATTTCCTAGTATTCCCTGTGTGAGCCAGATGCTACATCCTAAGTGCCATACGAGAGAAGCTAGCTGAACGCCTTGTCCAAAGCAACTTACTTCGGAGAGTTGAGCTCACCCTCAGTCCGTCACAGTTGCACACTGCCTGCAGAAAGAGTTTCCAACATCTGAACCACAGCCGTTTGTCAGAGGCTTGTGAGACGCAAGTGGAATAAGCAGACCTGGAGGGTGTCTCCAGCTGCAGTAGAGTGGTATTCTGGGTAGCTCCTGGCTTAGAACACTGTTACGTTCTCAGTGCCCGAGGAACGCAGCTAGTTGAAAGGTGGCTTGTAGGCGTGCTTCCTTTTGAGAGCTGAGTTCAGGGCAGGACCCTCCCGCATCCTGATTGCCCGTAGACGTAGGTCCCAGCATCCTTATGTTAGTTGCCGGAAGCGGTTGTGTGAAGAGCATGTGGAAGTGACAGGATTCTCCTCAAGTGTATCTGATCTCAATACAGAGATTGCAACCGTCCTTGTTCACTGAGAGCGTAGCTCGTTCCTAGCTCCCATCAAAGTGTCTAGCAGACATGTGCCTGCAAACCATACACTCTTCCGAGAGTTGAGCTTATGGACTGTCCCTCCCACATCCTGCCTTCACGTACACCGCGCTCCTAACAGACCTAGCCCCGACGCGTGCCTGAAGTGTTGTGAGAGGTAAGTGGAAAGTCGCGGCCCACAAGACTAGTGCATCCAAGCTCAATCCAGCGATTTCCTAGTATTCCCTGTGTGAGCCAGGTGCCACATCCTACGTGCCATACGAGAGAAGCTAGCTGAACGCCTTGTCCAAAAGCAACTTACTTCGGAGAGTTGAGCTCACCCTCAGTCCGTCACAGTTGCACACTGCCTGCAGAAAGAGTTTCCAACATCTGAACCACAGCCGTTTGTCAGAGGCTTGTGAGACGCAAGTGGAATAAGCAGACCTGGAGGGTGTCTCCAGCTGCAGTGGAGTGGTATTCTGGGTAGAGCCTGGCTTAGAACACTGTTACATTCTCAGTGCCCGAGGAACGCAGCGAGTTGAAAGCTGGCTTGTAGGCGTACTTCCTTGTGCGAGCTGAGTTCAGGGCAAGACCCTCCCGCATCCTGACTGCCCGTAGAGGTAGGTCCCAGCATCCTTATGTAAGTTGCCGGAAGCGGTTGTGTGAAGAGCATGTGGAAGTGACAGGATTCTCCTCAAGTGTATCTGATCTGAATACAGAGATTGCAAACGTCCTTGTTCACTGAGAGCGTAGCTCGGTCCTAGCTCCCATCAAAGTGTCTAGCAGACATCTGCCTGCAAAGCATACACACTTCTGAGAGTTGAACTTATGGACTGTCCCTCCCACACCCTCTTGCACGTACACCGCGATCCTAACAGGCCTAACCCGATGCGTGCTTAAGTGTTGTGAGAGGTAAGTGGAAAGTCGCGGCCGACAAGTCTAGTGCATCCAAGCTCAATCGAGCGATTTCCTAGTATTCCCTGTGTGAGCCAGGTGCCACATCCTACGTGCCATACGAGAGAAGCTAGCTGAACGCGTTGTCCAAAAGCAACTTACTTCGGAGAGTTGAGCTCACCCTCAGTCCCTCACAGTTGCACACTGCCTGCAGAAAGAGTTTCCAACATCTGAACCACAGCCGTTTGTCAGAGGCTTATGAGACGCAAGTGGAATAAGCAGACCTGGAGGGTGTCTCCAGCTGCAGTAGAGTGGTATTCTGGGTAGCTCCTGGCTTAGAACACTGTTACGTTCTCAGTGCCCGAGGAACGCAGCTAGTTGAAAGCTGGCTTGTAGGCGTGCTTTCTTGTGCGAGCTGAGTTCAGGGCAGGACCCTCCCGCGTCCTGACTGCCCGTAGATGTAGGTCCCAGCATCCTTATGTTAGTTGCTGGAAGCGGTTGTGTGAAGAGCATGTGGAAGTGACAGGATTCTCATCAAGTGTATCTGATCTCAATACAGACATTGCAAACGTCCTTGTTCACTGAGAGCGTAGCTCGGTCCTAGCTCCCATCAAAGTGTCTAGCAGACATCTGCCTGCAAAGCATACACACTTCCGAGAGTTGAGCTTATGGACTGTCCCTCCCACATCCTGCTTGCAGGTACACCGCGATCCTAACAGGCCTAGCCCCGATGCGTGCCTGAAGTGTTGTGAGAGGTAAGTGGAAAGTCGCGGCCCACAAGACTAGTGCATCCAAGCTCAATCCAGCCTTATTTCCAAGTATTCCCTGGTGAGCCAGGTGCTACATCGTATGGGCCATACAAGAGAAGCTAGCTGAACGCCTTGTCCAAAAGCAACTTACTTCGGAGAGTTGAGCTCACCCTCAGTCCCTCACAGTTGCACACTGCCTGCAGAAAGAGTTTCCAACATCTGAACCACAGCTGTTTGTCTGAGGGTGTGAGACGCAAGTGGAATAAGCAGACCTGGAGGGTGTCTCCAGCTGCAGTGGAGTGGTATTCTGGGTAGCTCCTGGCTTAGAACACTGTTACGTTCTCAGTGCCCGAGGAACGCAGCTAGGGGAAATCTGGATTGTAGGCCTATTTCCTTGTGCGAGCTGAGTTCAGGGCAAGACCCTCGCGCATCCTGACTGCCCGTAGAGGTAGGTCTCAGCATCCTTATGTTAGTTGCCGGTAGCGGTTGTGTGAAGAGCATGTGGAAGTGACAGGATTCTCCTCAAGTGTATCTGATCTCAATACAGAGATTGCAAACGTCCTTGTTCACTGAGAGCGTAGCTCGGTCCTAGCTCCCATTAAACTGTCTAGCAGACATCTGCCTGCAAACCATACACACTTCCGAGAGTTGAGCTTATGGACTGTCCCTCCCACATCCTGCCTGCACGTACACCGCGCTCCTAACTGGCCTAGCCCCGACGCGTGCCTGAAGTGTTGTGAGAGGTAAGTGGAAAGTCGCGGCCCACAAGACTAGTGCATCCAAGCTCAATCCAGCGATTTCCTAGTATTCCCTGTGTGAGCCAGGTGCTACATCCTACGTGCCATACAAGAGAAGCTAGCTGAACGCCTTGTCCAAAAGCAACTTACTTCGGAGAGTTGAGCTCACCCTCAGTCCCTCACAGTTGCACACTGCCTGCAGAAAGAGTTTCCAACATCTGAACCACAGCCGTTTGTCAGAGGATTGTGAGACTCAAGTGGAATAAGCAGACCTGGAGGGTGTCTCCAGCTGCAGTGGAGTGGTATTCTCGTTAGAGCCTGGCTTAGAACAGTTTTACGTTCTCAGTGCCCGAGGAACGCAGCTAGTTGAATGCTGGCTTGTAGGCTTGCTTCCTTGTGAGAGCTGAGTTCAGGGCAGGACCCTCCCGCATCCTGACTGCCCGTAGATGTAGGTCCCAGCATCCTTATGTTAGTTGCTGGAAGCGGTTGTGTGAAGAGCATGTGGAAGTGACAGGATTTTCCTCAAGTGTATCTGATCTCAATACAGACATTGCAAACGTCCTTGTTCAATGAGAGCGTAGCCCGGTCCTAGCTCCCATCAAAGTGTCCAGCAGACATCTGCCTACAAAGGATACACACTTCGAGAGTTGAGCTTATGGACTGTCCGTCCCACACCCTGCCTGCACGTACACCGCGCTCCTAACAGGCCTAGCCCCGATGCGTGCCTGAAGTGTTGTGAGAGGTAAGTGGAAAGTCGCGGCCCACAAGACTAGTGCATCCAAGCTCAATCCAGCGATATTTCCTAGAATTCCCTGTGTGAGCCAGGTGCTACATTCTACGTGCCATACGAGAGAAGCTAGCTGAACGCCTTGTCCAAAAGCAACTTACTTCGGAGAGTTGAGCTCACACTCAGTCCCTCACAGTTGCACACTGCCTGCAGAAAGAGTTTCCAACATCTGAACCACAGCCGTTTGTCAGAGGCTTGTGAGACGCAAGTGGAATAAGCAGACCTGGAGGGTGTCTCCAGCTGCAATGGAGTGGTATTCTGGGTAGCGCCTGGCTTAGAACACTGTTACGTTCTCAGTGCCTGAGGAACGCAGCTAGTTGAAAGCTGGCTTGTAGGCTTGCTTCCTTGTGAGAGCTGAGTTCAGGGCAGGACCCTCCCGCATCCTGACTGCCCGTAGACGTAGGTCCCAGCATCCTTATGTTAGGCGCCAGAAGAGGTTGTGTGAAGAGCATGTGGAGGTGACAGGATTCTCCTCAAGTGTATCTGATCTCAATTCAGACATTGGAAACGTCCTTGTTCAATGAGAGTGTAGCTCGGTCCTAGCTCCCATCAAAGTGTCTAGCAGACATCTGCCTGCAAAGCATGCACACTTCCGAGAGTTGAGCTTATGGACTGTCCCTCCCACATCCTGTCTGCACGTACACCGCGCTCCTAACAGGCCTAGCCCCGATGCGTGCCTGAAGTGTTGTGAGAGGTAAGTGGAAAGTCGCGGCCCACAAGACTAGTGCATCCAAGCTCAATCCAGCGATTTCCTAGTATTCCCTGTGTGAGCCAGATGCTACATCCTAAGTGCCATACGAGAGAAGCTAGCTGAACGCCTTGTCCAAAGCAACTTACTTCGGAGAGTTGAGCTCACCCTCAGTCCGTCACAGTTGCACACTGCCTGCAGAAAGAGTTTCCAACATCTGAACCACAGCCGTTTGTCAGAGGCTTGTGAGACGCAAGTGGAATAAGCAGACCTGGAGGGTGTCTCCAGCTGCAGTAGAGTGGTATTCTGGGTAGCTCCTGGCTTAGAACACTGTTACGTTCTCAGTGCCCGAGGAACGCAGCTAGTTGAAAGGTGGCTTGTAGGCGTGCTTCCTTTTGAGAGCTGAGTTCAGGGCAGGACCCTCCCGCACCCTGATTGCCCGTAGACGTAGGTCCCAGCATCCTTATGTTAGGCGCCAGAAGAGGTTGTGTGAAGAGCATGTGGAGGTGACAGGATTCTCCTCAAGTGTATCTGATCTGAATTCAGACATTGCAAACGTCCTTGTTCAATGAGAGTGTAGCTCGGTCCTAGCTCCCATCAAAGTGTCTAGCAGACATCTGCCTGCAAAGCATGCACACTTCCAAGAGTTGAGCTTATGGACTGTCCCTCCCACATCCTGCCTGCACGTACACCGCGCTCCTGACATGCGTAGCCCCGATGCGGGCCTGAAGTGTTGTGAGAGGTAAGTGGAAAGTCGCGGCCCACAAGACTAGTGCATCCAAGCTCAATCCAGCCTTATTTCCAAGTATTCCCTGGTGAGCCAGGTGCTACATCGTATGGGCCATACAAGAGAAGCTAGCTGAACGCCTTGTCCAAAAGCAACTTACTTCGGAGAGTTGAGCTCACCCTCAGTCCCTCACAGTTGCACACTGCCTGCAGAAAGAGTTTCCAACATCTGAACCACAGCCGTTTGTCTGAGGTTGTGAGACGCAAGTGGAATAAGCAGACCTGGAGGGTGTCTCCAGCTGCAGTGGAGTGGTATTCTGGGTAGCTCCTGGCTTAGAACACTGTTACGTTCTCAGTGCCCGAGGAACGCAGCTAGGGGAAATCTGGATTGTAGGCCTATTTCCTTGTGCGAGCTGAGTTCAGGGCAAGAACCTCGCGCATCCTAACTGCCCGTAGAGGTAGGTCTCAGCATCCTTATGTTAGTTGCCGGTAGCAGTTGTGTGAAGAGCATGTGGAAGTGACAGGATTCTCCTCAAGTGTATCTGATCTCAATACAGAGATTGCAAACGTCCTTGTTCACTGAGAGCGTAGCTCGGTCCTAGCTCCCATTAAACTGTCTAGCAGACATCTGCCTGCAAACCATACACACTTCCGAGAGTTGAGCTTATGGACTGTCCCTCCCACAATCTGCCTGCACGTACTCCGCGCTCCTAACTGGCCTAGCCCCGACGCATGCCTGAAGTGTTGTGAGAGGTAAGTGGAAAGTCGCGGCCCACAAGACTAGTTCATCCAAGCTCAATCCAGCGATTTCCTAGTATTCCCTGTGTGAGCCAGGTGCTACATCCTACGTGCCATACAAGAGAAGCTAGCTGAACGCCTTGTCCAAAAGCAACTTACTTCGGAGAGTTGAGCTCACCCTCAGTCCCTCACAGTTGCACACTGCCTGCAGAAAGAGTTTCCAACATCTGAACCACAGCCGTTTGTCAGAGGCTTGTGAGACGCAAGTGGAATAAGCAGACCTGGAGGGTGTCTCCAGCTGCAGTGGAGTGGTATTCTGGGTAGCGCCTGGCTTAGAACACTGTTACGTTCTCAGTGCCCGAGGAACGCAGCTAGTGGAAATCTGGATTGTAGGCCTACTTCCTTGTGCGAGCTGAGTTCAGGGCAGGACCCTCCCGCATCCTGACTGCCCATAGACCTAGGTCCCAGCATCCTTATGTTAGGAGCCGGAAGCGGTTGTGTGAAGAGCATGCGGAAGTGACAGGATTCTCCTCAAGTGTATCTGATCTCAATACAGACATTGCAAACGTCCTTGTTCACTGAGAGCGTAGCTCGGTGCTAGCTCCCATCAAAGTGTCTAGCGGACATCTGCCTGCAAAGCATGCACACTTCCGAGAGTTGAGCTTATGGACTGTCCCTCCCACATCCTGCCTGCACGTACACCGCGCTCCTAACAGGCCTAGCCCCGATGCGTGCCTGAAGTGTTGTGAGAGGTAAGTGGAAAGTCGCGGCCCACAAGACTAATGCATACAAGCTCAATCCAGCGATTTCCTAGTATTCCCTGTGTGAGCCAGGTGCTACATCCTAAGTGCCATACGAGAGAAGCTAGCTGAACGCCTTGTCCAAAAGCAACTTACTTCGGAGAGTTGAGCTCACCCTCAGTCACTCACAGTTGCACACTGCCTGCAGAAAGAGTTTCCAACATCTGAACCACAGCCGTTTGTCAGAGGCTTGTGAGACGCAAGTCGAATAAGCAGACCTGGAGGGTGTCTCCAGCTGCAGTAGAGTGGTATTCTGGGTAGCTCCTGGATTAGAACACTGTTACGTTCTCAGTGCCCGAGGAACGCAGCTAGTTGAAAGCTGGCTTGTAGGCGTACTTCCTTGTGCGAGCTGAGTTCAGGGCAAGACCCTCCCGCATCCTGACTGCCCGTAGAGGTAGGTCCCAGCATCCTTATGTTAGTTGCCGGAAGCGGTTGTGTGAAGAGCATGTGGAAGTGACAGGATTCTCCTCAAGTGTATCTGATCTCAATACAGAGATTGCAAACGTCCTTGTTCACTGAGAGCGTAGCTCATTCCTAGCTCCCATCAAAGTGTCTAGCAGACATGTGCCTGCAAACCATACACTCTTCCGAGAGTTGAGCTTATGGACTGTCCCTCCCACATCCTGCCTGCACGTACACCGGGCTCCTAACAGACCTAGCCCCGAAGCGTGCCTGAAGTGTTGTGAGAGGTAAGTGGAAAGTCGCGGCCCACAAGACTAGTGCATCCAAACTCAATCCAGCGATTTCCTAGTATTCCCTGTGTGAGCCAGGTGCCACATCCTACGTGCCATACGAGAGAAGCTAGCTGAACGCCTTTTCCAAAAGCAACTTACTTCGGAGAGTTGAGCTCACCCTCAGTCCGTCACAGTTGCACACTGCCTGCAGAAAGAGTTTCCAACATCTGAACCACAGCCGTTTGTCAGAGGCTTGTGAGACGCAAGTGGAATAAGCAGACCTGGAGGGTGTCTCCAGCTGCAGTGGAGTGGTATTCTGGGTAGAGCCTGGCTTAGAACACTGTTACATTCTCAGTGCCCGAGGAACGCAGCGAGTTGAAAGCTGGCTTGTAGGCGTACTTCCTTGTGCGAGCTGAGTTCAGGGCAAGACCCTCCCGCATCCTGACTGCCCGTAGAGGTAGGTCCCAGCATCCTTATGTAAGTTGCCGGAAGCGGTTGTGTGAAGAGCATGTGGAAGTGACAGGATTCTCCTCAAGTGTATCTGATCTCAATACAGACATTGCAAACATCCTTGTTCACTGAGAGCGTAGCTCGGTCCTACCTCCCATCAAAGTGTCTAGCAGACATCTGCCTGCAAACCATACACTCTTCCGAGAGTTGAGCTTATGGACTGTCCCTCCCACATCCTGCTTGCACGTACACCGCGATCCTAACAGGCCTAACCCGATGCGTGCTTAAGTGTTGTGAGAGGTAAGTGGAAAGTCGCGGCCGACAAGTCTAGTGCATCCAAGCTCAATCCAGCGATTTCCTAGTATTCCCTGTGTGAGCCAGGTGCCACATCCTACGTGCCATACGAGAGAAGCTAGCTGAACGCGTTGTCCAAAAGCAACTTACTTCGGAGAGTTGAGCTCACCCTCAGTCACTCACAGTTGCACACTGCCTGCAGAAAGAGTTTCCAACATCTGAACCACAGCCGTTTGTCAGAGGCCTATGAGACGCAAGTGGAATAAGCAGACCTGGAGGGTGTCTCCAGCTGCAGTAGAGTGGTATTCTGGGTAGCTCCTGGCTTAGAACACTGTTACGTTCTCAGTGCCCGAGGAACGCAGCTAGTTGAAAGCTGGCTTGTAGGCGTGCTTTCTTGTGCGAGCTGAGTTCAGGGCAGGACCCTCCCGCGTCCTGACTGCCCGTAGATGTAGGTCCCAGCATCCTTATGTTAGTTGCTGGAAGCGGTTGTGTGAAGAGCATGTGGAAGTGACAGGATTCTCCTCAAGTGTATCTGATCTCAATACAGACATTGCAAACATCCTTGTTCACTGAGAGCGTAGCTCGGTCCTACCTCCCATCAAAGTGTCTAGCAGACATCTGCCTGCAAAGCATACACACTTCCGAGAGTTGAGCTTATGGACTGTCCCTCCCACATCCTGCTTGCAGGTACACCGCGATCCTAACAGGCCTAGCCCCGATGCGTGCCTGAAGTGTTGTGAGAGGTAAGTGGAAAGTCGCGGCCCACAAGACTAGTGCATCCAAGCTCAATCCAGCCTTATTTCCAAGTATTCCCTGGTGAGCCAGGTGCTACATCGTATGGGCCATAAAAGAGAAGCTAGCTGAACGCCTTGTCCAAAAGCAACTTACTTCGGAGAGTTGAGCTCACCCTCAGTCCCTCACAGTTGCACACTGCCTGCAGAAAGAGTTTCCAACATCTGAACCACAGCCGTTTGTCAGAGGTTGTGAGACGCAAGTGGAATAAGCAGACCTGGAGGGTGTCTCCAGCTGCAGTGGAGTGGTATTCTGGGTAGCTCCTGGCTTAGAACACTGTTACGTTCTCAGTGCCCGAGGAACGCAGCTAGGAGAAATCTGGATTGTAGGCCTATTTCCTTGTGCGAGCTGAGTTCAGGGCAAGACCCTCGCGCATCCTGACTGCCCGTAGAGGTAGGTCTCAGCATCCTTATGTTAGTTGCCGGTAGCGGTTGTGTGAAGAGCATGTGGAAGTGACAGGATTCTCCTCAAGTGTATCTGATCTCAATACAGAGATTGCAAACGTCCTTGTTCACTGAGAGCGTAGCTCGGTCCTAGCTCCCATTAAACTGTCTAGCAGACATCTGCCTGCAAACCATACACACTTCCGAGAGTTGAGCTTATGGACTGTCCCTCCCACATCCTGCCTGCACGTACACCGCGCTCCTAACTGGCCTAGCCCCGACGCGTGCCTGAAGTGTTGTGAGAGGTAAGTGGAAAGTCGCGGCCAACAAGACTAGTGCATCCAAGCTCAATCCAGCGATTTCCTCGTATTCCCTGGGTGAGCCAGGTGCTACATCCTACGTGCCATACAAGAGAAGCTAGCTAAACGCATTGTCCAAAAGCAACTTACTTCGGAGAGTTGAGCTCACCCTCAGTCCCTCACAGTTGCACACTGCCTGCAGAAAGAGTTTCCAACATCTGAACCACAGCCGTTTGTCAGAGGCTTGTGAGACGCAAGTGGAATAAGCAGACCTGGAGGGTGTCTCCAGCTGCAGTAGAGTGGTATTCTGGGTAGCTCCTGGCTTAGAACACTGTTACGTTCTCAGTGCCCGAGGAACGCAGCTAGTTGAAAGGTGGCTTGTAGGCGTGCTTCCTTTTGAGAGCTGAGTTCAGGGCAGGACCCTCCCGCATCCTGATTGCCCGTAGACGTAGGTCCCAGCATCCTTATGTTAGGCGCCAGAAGAGGTTGTGTGAAGAGCATGTGGAGGTGACAGGATTCTCCTCAAGTGTATCTGATCTCAATTCAGACATTGCAAACGTCCTTGTTCAATGAGAGTGTAGCTCGGTCCTAGCTCCCATCAAAGTGTCTAGCAGACATCTGCCTGCAAAGCTTGCACACTTCCGAGAGTTGAGTTTATGGACTGTCCCTCCCACATCCTGCTTGCAGGTACACCGCGATCCTAACAGGCCTAGCCCCGATGCGTGCCTGAAGTGTTGTGAGAGGTAAGTGGAAAGTCGCGGCCCACAAGACTAGTGCATCCAAGCTCAATCCAGCCTTATTTCCAAGTATTCCCTGGTGAGCCAGGTGCTACATCGTATGGGCCATACAAGAGAAGCTAGCTGAACGCCTTGTCCAAAAGCAACTTACTTCGGAGAGTTGAGCTCACCCTCAGTCCCTCACAGTTGCACACTGCCTGCAGAAAGAGTTTCCAACATCTGAACCACAGCCGTTTGTCAGAGGATTGTGAGACGCAAGTGGAATAAGCAGACCTGGAGGGTGTCTCCAGCTGCAGTGGAGTGGTATTCTGGGTAGCTCCTGGCTTAGAACACTGTTACGTTCTCAGTGCCCGAGGAACGCAGCTAGCGGAAATCTGGATTGTAGGCCTATTTCCTTGTGCGAGCTGAGTTCAGGGCAAGACCCTCGCGCATCCTGACTGCCCGTAGAGGTAGGTCTCAGCATCCTTATGTTAGTTGCCGGTAGCGGTTGTGTGAAGAGCATGTGGAAGTGACAGGATTCTCCTCAAGTGTATCTGATCTCAATACAGAGATTGCTAACGTCCTTGTTCACTGAGAGCGTAGCTCGGTCCTAGCTCCCATTAAACTGTCTAGCAGACATCTGCCTGCAAAGCATACACACTTCCGAGAGTTGAGCTTATGGACTGTCCCTCCCACATCCTGCCTGCACGTACACCGCGCTCCTAACTGGCCTAGCCCCGACGCGTGCCTGAAGTGTTGTGAGAGGTAAGTGGAAAGTCGCGGCCCACAAGACTAGTGCATCCAAGCTCAATCCAGCGATTTCCTAGTATTCCCTGTGTGAGCCAGGTGCTACATCCTACGTGCCATACAAGAGAAGCTAGCTGAACGCCTTGTCCAAAAGCAACTTACTTCGGAGAGTTGAGCTCACCCTCAGTCCCTCACAGTTGCACACTGCCTGCAGAAAGAGTTTCCAACATCTGAACCACAGGCGTTTGTCAGAGGATTGTGAGACTCAAGTGGAATAAGCAGACCTGGAGGGTGTCTCCAGCTGCAGTGGAGTGGTATTCTCGTTAGAGCCTGGCTTAGAACAGTTTTACGTTCTCAGTGCCCGAGGAACGCAGCTAGTTGAATGCTGGCTTGTAGGGTTGCTTCCTTGTGAGAGCTGAGTTCAGGGCTGGACCCTCCCGCATCCTGACTGCCCGTAGATGTAGGTCCCAGCATCCTTATGTTAGTTGCTGGAAGCGGTTGTGTGAAGAGCATGTGGAAGTGACAGGATTTTCCTCAAGTGTATCTGATCTCAATACAGACATTGCAAACGTCCTTGTTCAATGAGAGCGTAGCCCGGTCCTAGCTCCCATCAAAGTGTCCAGCAGACATCTGCCTACAAAGCATACACACTTCCGAGAGTTGAGCTTATGGACTGTCCCTCCCACATCCTGCTTGCACGTACACCGCGATCCTAACAGGCCTAACCCAATGCGTGCCTAAGTGTTGTGAGAGGTAAGTGGAAAGTCGCGGCCCACAAGACTAGTGCATCCAAGCTCAATCCAGCGATTTCCTAGTATTCCCTGTGTGAGCCAGGTGCTACATCCTACGTGCCATACGAGAGAAGCTAGCTGAACGCCTTGTCCAAAAGCAACTTACTTCGGAGATTTGAGCTCACCCTCAGTCACTCACAGTTGCACACTGCCTGCAGAAAGAGTTTCCAACATCTGAACCACAGCCGTTTGTCAGAGGTTGTGAGACGCAAGTGGAATAAGCAGACCTGGAGGGTGTCTCCAGCTGCAGTGGAGTGGTATTCTGGGTAGCTCCTGGCTTAGAACACTGTTACGTTCTCAGTGCCCGAGGAACGCAGCTAGTGGAAATCTGGATTGTAGGCCTACTTCCTTGTGCGAGCTGAGTTCAGGGCAGGACCCTCCCGCATCCTGACTGCCCGTAGACGTAGGTCCCAGCATCCTTATGTTAGGAGCCGGAAGCGGTTGTGTGAAGAGCATGCGGAAGTGACAGGATTCTCCTCAAGTGTATCTGATCTCAATACAGACATTGCAAACGTCCTTGTTCACTGAGAGCGTAGCTCGGTGCTAGCTCCCATCAAAGTGTCTAGCAGACATCTGCCTGCAAAGCATGCACACTTCCGAGAGTTGAGCTTATGGACTGTCCCTCCCACATCCTGCCTGCACGTACACCGCGCTCCTAACAGGCCTAGCCCCGATGCGTGCCTGAAGTGTTGTGAGAGGTAAGTGGAAAGTCGCGGCCCACAAGACTAGTGCATCCAAGCTCAATCCAGCGATATTTCCTAGAATTCCCTGTGTGACCCAGGTGCTACATCCTACGTGCCATACAAGAGAAGCTAGCTGAACGCCTTGTCCAAAAGCAACTTACTTCGGAGAGTTGAGCTCACCCTCAGTCACTCACAGTTGCACACTGCCTGCAGAAAGAGTTTCCAACATCTAAACCACAGCCGTTTGTCAGAGGCTTGTGAGACGCAAGTGGAATAAGCAGACCTGGAAGGTGTCTCCAGCTGCAGTAGAGTGGTATTCTGGGTAGCTCCTGGCTTAGAACACTGTTACGTTCTCAGTGCCCGAGGAACGCAGCTAGTTGAAAGGTGGCTTGTAGGCGTGCTTCCTTTTGAGAGCTGAGTTCAGGGCAGGAACCTCCCGCATCCTGATTGCCCGTAGACGTAGGTCCCAGCATCCTTATATTAGGCGCCAGAAGAGGTTGTGTGAAGAGCATGTGGAGGTGACAGGATTCTCCTCAAGTGTATCTGATCTCAATTCAGACATTGCAAACGTCCTTGTTCAATGAGAGTGTAGCTCGGTCCTAGCTCCCATCAAAGTGTCTAGCAGACATTTGCCTGCAAAGCATGCACACTTCCGAGAGTTGAGCTTATGGACTGTCCCTCCCACATCCTGCTTGCACGTACACCGCGATCCTAACAGGCCTAACCCGATGCGTGCCTAAGTGTTGTGAGAGGTAAGTGGAAAGTCGCGGCCCACAAGACTAGTGCATCCAAGCTCAATCCAGCGATTTCCTAGTATTCCCTGTGTGAGCCAGGTGCTACATCCTACGTGCCATACGAGAGAAGCCAGCTGAACGCCTTGTCCAAAAGCAACTTACTTCGGAGATTTGAGCTCACCCTCAGTCCGTCACAGTTGCACACTGCCTGCAGAAAGAGTTTCCAACATCTGAACCACAGCCGTTTGTCTGAGGTTGTGAGACGCAAGTGGAATAAGCAGACCTGGAGGGTGTCTCCAGCTGCAGTGGAGTGGTATTCTGGGTAGCTCCTGGCTTAGAACACTGTTACGTTCTCAGTGCCCGAGGAACGCAGCTAGTGGAAATCTGGATTGTAGGCCTACTTCCTTGTGCGAGCTGAGTTCAGGGCAGGACCCTCCCGCATCCTGACTGCCCGTAGACGTAGGTCCCAGCATCCTTATGTTAGGAGCCGGAAGCGGTTGTGTGAAGAGCATGCGGAAGTGACAGGATTCTCCTCAAGTGTATCTGATCTCAATACAGACATTGCAAACGTCCTTGTTCACTGAGAGTGTAGCTCGGTCCTAGCTCCCATCAAAGTGTCTAGCAGACATCTGCCTGCAAAGCATGCACACTTCCGAGAGTTGAGCTTATGGACTGTCCCTCCCACATCCTGCCTGCACGTACACCATGCTCCTAACAGGCCTAGCCCCGATGCGTGCCTGAAGTGTTGTGAGAGGTAAGTGGAAAGTCGCGGCCCACAAGACTAGTGCATCCAAGCTCAATCCAGCGATATTTCCTAGTATTCCCTGGTGAGCCAGGTGCTACATCGTATGTGCCATACAAGAGAAGCTAGCTGAACACCTTGTCCAAAAGCAACTTACTGCGGAGAGTTCAAGCTCATCCTCAGTCCCTCACAGTTGCACACTGCCTGCCAAAAGAGTTTCCAACATCTGAACCACAGGCGTTTGTCAGAGGCTTGTGAGACGCAAGTGGAATAAGCAGACCTGGAGGGTGTCTCCAGCTGCAATGGAGTGGTATTCTGGGTAGCTCCTGGCTTAGAACACTGTTACGTTCTCAGTGCCCAAGGAACGCAGCTAGTTGAAAGCTGGCTTGTAGGCTTGCTTCCTTGTGAGAGCTGAGTTCAGGGCAGGACCCTCCCGCTTTCTGACTCCCCATAGACGTCGGTCCCAGCATCCTTATGTTAGGAGCCGGAAGCAGTTGTGTGAAGAGCATGCGGAAGTGACAGGATTCTCCTCAAGTGTATCTGATCTCAATAAAGACATTGCAAACGTCCTTGTTCACTGAGAGCGTAGCTCGGTCCTAGTTCCAATCAAAGTGTCTAGCAGACATCTGCCTGCAAAGCATGCACACTTCCGAGAGTTGAGCTTATGGACTGTCCCTCCCACATCCTGCCTGCACGGACACCGCGCTAACAGGCCTAGCCCCGATGCGTGCCTGAAGTGTTGTGAGAGGTAAGTGGAAAGTCGCGGCCCACAAGACTAGTGCATCCAAGCTCAATCCAGCGATATTTCCTAGTATTCCTTGTGTGAGCCAGGTGCTACATCGTATGTGCCATACAAGAGAAGCTAGCTGAACGCCTTGTCCAAAAGCAACTTACTTCGGAGATTTGAGCTCACCCTCAGTCCCTCACAGTTGCACACTGCCTGCAGAAAGAGTTTCCAACATCTGAACCACAGGCGTTTGTCAGAGGCTTGTGAGACGCAAGTGGAATAAGCAGACCTGGAGGGTGTCTCCAGCTGCAGTGGAGTGGTATTCTGGGTAGCTCCTGGCTTAGAACACTGTTACGTTCTCAGTGCCCGAGGAACGCAGAGAGTTGAAAGCTGGCTTGTAGACTTGCTTCCTTGTGAGAGCTGAGTTCAGGGCAGGACCCTCTCGCATCCTGACTGCCCGTAGATGTAGGTCCCAGCATCCTTACGCTAGTTGCTGGAAGCGGTTGTGTGAAGAGCATGTGGAAGTGACAGGATTCTCCTCAAGTGTATTTGATCTCAATACAGACATTGCAAACGTCCTTGTTCAATGAGAGCGTAGCCCGGTCCTAGCTCCCATCAAAGTGTCTAGCAGACATCTGCCTACAAAGCATACACACTTCCGAGAGTTGAGCTTATGGACTGTCCCTCCCACACCCTGCCTGCAAGTACACCGCGCTCCTAACAGGCCTAGCCCCGATGCGTGCCTGAAGTGTTGTGAGAGGTAAGTGGAAAGTCGCGGCCCACAAGACTAGTGCATCCAAGCTCAATCCAGCGATTACTTGTATTCCCTCTGTGAGTCAGGTGCTACATCCTAAGTGCCATACGAGAGAAGCTAGCTGAACGCCTTGTCCAAAAGCAACTTACTTCAGAGAGTTGAGCTCACCCTCAGTCCGTCACAGTTGCACACTGCCTGCAGAAATAGTTTCCAACATCTGAACCACAGCCGTTTGTCAGAGGCTTGTGAGACGCAAGTGGAATAAGCATACCTGGAGGGTGTCTCCAGCTTCAGTGGAGTGGTATTCTGGGTAGCTCCTGGCTTAGAACACTGTTACGTTCTCAGTGCCCGAGGAACGCAGCGACTTGAAAGCTGGCTTGTAGGCTTGCTTCGTTGTGAGAGCTGAGTTCAGGGCAGGACCCTCCCGCTTTCTGACTCCCCATAGACGTAGGTCCCAACATCCTTATGTTAGTTGCCGGAAGCGGTTGTGTGAAGAGCATGTGGAAGTGACAGGATTCTCCTCAAGTGTATCTGATCTCAATACAAACATTGCAAACGTCCTTGTTCAATGAGAGCGTAGCCCGGTCCTAGCTCCCATCAAAGTGTCTAGCAGACATCTGCCTACAAAGCATACACACTTCGAGAGTTGAGCTTATGAACTGTCCCTCCCACACCGGCCTGCACGTACACCGCGCTCCTAACAGGCCTAGCCCCGATGCGTGCCTGAAGTGTTGTGAGAGGTAAGTGGAAAGTCGCGGCCCACAAGACTAGTGCATCCAAGCTCAATCCAGCGATTTCCTAGTATTCCCTGTGTGAGCCAGGTGCTACATCCTAAGTGCCATACGAGAGAAGCTAGCTGAACGCCTTGTCCAAAAGCAACTTACTTCGGAGAGTTGAGCTCACCCTCAGTCCGTCACAGTTGCACACTGCCTGCAGAAAGAGTTTCCAACATCTGAACCACAGCCGTTTGTGTGAGGTTGTGAGACGCAAGTGGAATAAGCAGACCTGGAGGGTGTCTCCAGCTGCAGTGGGGTGGTTTTCTGGGTAGCTCCTGGCTTAGAACACTGTTACGTTCTCAGTGCCCGAGGAACGCAGCTAGTGGAAATCTGGATTGTAGGCCTACTTCCTTGTGCGAGCTGAGTTCAGGGTAGGACCCTCCCGCATCCTGACTGCCCGTAGACGTAGGTCCCAGCATCCTTATGTTAGGAGCCGGAAGCGGTTGTGTGAAGAGCATGTGGAAGTGACAGGATTCTCCTCAAGTGTATCTGATCTCAGTTCAGACATTGCAAACGTCCTTGTTCAATGAGAGTGTAGCTCGGTCCTAGCTCCCATCAAAGTGTCTAGCAGACATCTGCCTGCAAAGCATGCACACTTCCGAGAGTTGAGCTTATGGACTGTCCCTCCCACATCCTGCCTGCACGTACACCATGCTCCTAACAGGCCTAGCCCCGATGCGTGCCTGAAGTGTTGTGAGAGGTAAGTGGAAAGTCGCGGCCCACAAGACTAGTGCATCCAAGCTCAATCCAGCGATATTTCCTAGTATTCCCTGGTGAGCCAGGTGCTACATCGTATGTGCCATACAAGAGAAGCTAGCTGAACGCCTTGTCCAAAAGCAACTTACTGCGGAGAGTTCAGCTCATCCTCAGTCCCTCACAGTTGCACACTGCCTGCCAAAAGAGTTTCCAACATCTGAACCACAGGCGTTTGTCAGAGGCTTGTGAGACGCAAGTGGAATAAGCAGACCTGGAGGGTGTCTCCAGCTGCAGTGGAGTGGTATTCTGGGTAGCTCCTGGCTTAGAACACTGTTACGATCTCAGTGCCCGAGGAACGCAGCTAGTTGAAAGCTGGCTTGTAGGCTTGCTTCCTTGTGAGAGCTGAGTTCAGGGCAGGACCCTCCCGCTTTCTGACTCCCCATAGACGTAGGTCCCAGCATCCTTATGTTAGGAGCCGGAAGCAGTTGTGTGAAGAGCATGCGGAAGTGACAGGATTCTCCTCAAGTGT
This sequence comes from Vulpes vulpes, assembly GCF_048418805.1. Classification (NCBI taxonomy): domain Eukaryota; kingdom Metazoa; phylum Chordata; class Mammalia; order Carnivora; family Canidae; genus Vulpes; species Vulpes vulpes. Next base: position 60,026,568 of record NC_132784.1, read on the forward strand.
ATCTGATCTCAATACAGACATTGCAAACGTCGTTGTTCACTGAGAGCGTAGCTCGGTGCTAGCTCCCATCAAAGTGTCTAGCAGACATCTGCCTGCAAAGCATGCACACTTCCGAGAGTTGAGCTTATGGACTGTCCCTCCCACATCCTGCCTGCACGTACACCGTGCTCCTAACAGGCCTAGCCCCGATGCGTGCCTGAAGTGTTGTGAGAGGTAAGTGGAAAGTCGCGGCCCACAAGACTAGTGCATCCAAGCTCAATCCAGCGGTATCCTAGTATTCCCTGTGTGAGCCAAGTGCTACATCCTAAGTGCCATACGAGAGAAGCTAGCTGAACGCCTTGTCCAAAAGCAACTTACTTCGGAGAGTTGAGCTGACCCTCAGTCAATCACAGTTGCACACTGCCTGCAGAAAGAGTTTCCAACATCTGAACCACAGCTGTTTGTCAGAGGCTTGTGAGACGCAAGTGGAATAAGCATACCTGGAGGGTGTCTCCAGCTGCAGTGGAGTGGTATTCTGGGTAGCTCCTGGCTTAGAACACTGTTACGTTCTCAGTGCCCGAGGAACGCAGCGACTTGAAAGCTGGCTTGTAGGCTTGCTTCGTTGTGAGAGCTGAGTTCATGGCAGGACCCTCCCGCTTTCTGACTCCCCATAGACGTAGGTCCCAACATCCTTATGTTAGTTGCCGGAAGCGGTTGTGTGAAGAGCATGTGGAAGTGACAGGATTCTCCTCAAGTGTATCTGATCTCAATACAAACATTGCAAACGTCCTTGTTCAATGAGAGCGTAGCCCGGTCCTAGCTCCCATCAAAGTGTCTAGCAGACATCTGCCTACAAAGCATACACACTTCGAGAGTTGAGCTTATGAACTGTCCCTCCCACACCCTGCCTGCACGTACACCGCGCTCCTAACAGGCCTAGCCCCGATGCGTGCCTGAAGTGTTGTGAGAGGTAAGTGGAAAGTCGCGGCCCACAAGACTAGTGCATCCAAGCTCAATCCAGCGATTTCCTAGTATTCCCTGTGTGAGCCAGGTGCTACATCCTAAGTGCCATACGAGAGAAGCTAGCTGAACGCCTTGTCCAAAAGCAACTTACTTCGGAGAGTTGAGCTCACCCTCAGTCCGTCACAGTTGCACACTGCCTGCAGAAAGAGTTTCCAACATCTGAACCACACCCGTTTGTGTGAGGTTGTGAGACGCAAGTGGAATAAGCAGACCTGGAGGGTGTCTCCAGCTGCAGTGGGGTGGTTTTCTGGGTAGCTCCTGGCTTAGAACACTGTTACGTTCTCAGTGCCCGAGGAACGCAGCTAGTGGAAATCTGGATTGTAGGCCTACTTCCTTGTGCGAGCTGAGTTCAGGGTAGGACCCTCCCGCATCCTGACTGCCCGTAGACGTAGGTCCCAGCATCCTTATGTTAGGAGCCGGAAGCGGTTGTGTGAAGAGCATGTGGAAGTGACAGGATTCTCCTCAAGTGTATCTGATCTCAGTTCAGACATTGCAAACGTCCTTGTTCAATGAGAGTGTAGCTCGGTCCTAGCTCCCATCAAAGTGTCTAGCAGACATCTGCCTGCAAAGCATGCACACTTCCGAGAGTTGAGCTTATGGACTGTCCCTCCCACATCCTGCCTGCACGTACACCATGCTCCTAACAGGCCTAGCCCCGATGCGTGCCTGAAGTGTTGTGAGAGGTAAGTGGAAAGTCTCGGCCCACAAGACTAGTGCATCCAAGCTCAATCCAGCGATATTTCCTAGTATTCCCTGGTGAGCCAGGTGCTACATCGTATGTGCCATACAAGAGAAGCTAGCTGAACGCCTTGTCCAAAAGCAACTTACTGCGGAGAGTTCAGCTCATCCTCAGTCCCTCACAGTTGCACACTGCCTGCCAAAAGAGTTTCCAACATCTGAACCACAGGCGTTTGTCAGAGGCTTGTGAGACGCAAGTGGAATAAGCAGACCTGGAGGGTGTCTCCAGCTGCAGTGGAGTGGTATTCTGGGTAGCCCTGGCTTAGAACACTGTTACGATCTCAGTGCCCGAGGAACGCAGCTAGTTGAAAGCTGGCTTGTAGGCTTGCTTCCTTGTGAGAGCTGAGTTCAGGGCAGGACCCTCCCGCTTTCTGACTCCCCATAGACGTAGGTCCCAGCATCCTTATGTTAGGAGCCGGAAGCAGTTGTGTGAAGAGCATGCGGAAGTGACAGGATTCTCCTCAAGTGTATCTGATCTCAATACAGACATTGCAAACGTCGTTGTTCACTGAGAGCGTAGCTCGGTGCTAGCTCCCATCAAAGTGTCTAGCAGACATCTGCCTGCAAAGCATGCACACTTCCGAGAGTTGAGCTTATGGACTGTCCCTCCCACATCCTGCCTGCACGTACACCGTGCTCCTAACAGGCCTAGCCCCGATGCGTGCCTGAAGTGTTGTGAGAGGTAAGTGGAAAGTCGCGGCCCACAAGACTAGTGCATCCAAGCTCAATCCAGCGATATCCTAGTATTCCCTGTGTGAGCCAAGTGCTACATCCTAAGTGCCATACGAGAGAAGCTAGCTGAACGCCTTGTCCAAAAGCAACTTACTTCGGAGAGTTGAGCTGACCCTCAGTCAATCACAGTTGCACACTGCCTGCAGAAAGAGTTTCCAACATCTGAACCACAGTCTTTTGTCAGAGGCTTGTGAGACGCAAGTGGAATAAGCAGACCTGGAGGGTGTCTCCAGCTGCAGTGGAGTGGTATTCTGGGTAGCTCCTGGCTTAGAACACTGTTACGTTCTCAGTGCCCGAGAACGCAGCGAGTTGAAAGCTGGCTTGTAGGCTTGCTTCCTTGTGAGAGCTGAGTTCAGGGCAGGACACTCCCGCTTTCTGACTCCCCATAGACGTAGGTCCCAACATCCTTATGTTAGTTGCCGGAAGCGGTTGTGTGAAGAGCATGTGGAAGTGATAGGATTCTCCACAAGTGTATCTGATCTCAATACAGACATTGCAAACGTCCTTGTTCACTGAGAGCGTAGCTCGGTCCTAGCCTCAATCAAATTGTCTAGCAGACATCTGCCTGCAAAGCATGCACACTTCCGAGAGTTGAGCTTATGGACTGTCCCTCCCACATCCTGCCTACACGTACACCACGCTCCTAACAGGCCTAGCCCCGATGCGTGCCTGAAGTGTTGTGAGAGGTAAGTGGAAAGTCGCGGCCCACAAGACTAGTGCATCCAAGCTCAATCCAGCGATTTCCTAGTATTCCCTGTGTGAGCCAGATGCTACATCATAAGTGCCATACGAGAGAAGCTAGCTGAACGCCTTGTCCAAAGCAACTTACTTCGGAGAGTTGAGCTCACCCTCAGTCCGTCACAGTTGCACACTGCCTGCAGAAAGAGTTTCCAACATCTGAACCACAGCCGTTTGTCAGAGGCTTGTGAGACGCAAGTCGAATAAGCAGACCTGGAGGGTGTCTCCAGCTGCAGTAGAGTGGTATTCTGGGTAGCTCCTGGCTTAGAACACTGTTACGTTCTCAGTGCCCGAGGAACGCAGCTAGTTGAAAGCTGGCTTGTAGGCGTACTTCCTTGTGCGAGCTGAGTTCAGGGCAAGACCCTCCCGCATCCTGACTGCCCGTAGAGGTAGGTCCCAGCATCCTTATGTTAGTTGCCGGAAGCGGTTGTGTGAAGAGCATGTGGAAGTGACAGGATTCTCCTCAAGTGTATCTGATCTCAATACAGAGATTGCAAACGTCCTTGTTCACTGAGAGCGTAGCTCGGTCCTAGCTCCCATCAAAGTGTCTAGCAGACATGTGCCTGCAAACCATACACTCTTCCGAGAGTTGAGCTTATGGACTGTCCCTCCCACATCCTGCCTGCACGTACACCGCGCTCCTAACAGACCTAGCCCCGACGCGTGCCTGAAGTGTTGTGAGAGGTAAGTGGAAAGTCGCGGCCCACAAGACTAGTGCATCCAAGCTCAATCCAGCGATTTCCTAGTATTCCCTGTGTGAGCCAGGTGCCACATCCTACGTGCCATACGAGAGAAGCTAGCTGAACGCCTTGTCCAAAAGCAACTTACTTCGGAGAGTTGAGCTCACCCTCAGTCCCTCACAGTTGCACACTGCCTGCAGAAAGAGTTTCCAACATCTGAACCACAGCCGTTTGTCAGAGGCTTGTGAGACGCAAGTGGAATAAGCAGACCTGGAGGGTGTCTCCAGCTGCAGTGGAGTGGTATTCTGGGTAGAGCCTGGCTTAGAACACTGTTACATTCTCAGGGCCCGAGGAACGCAGCGAGTTGAAACCTGGCTTGTAGGCGTACTTCCTTGTGCGAGCTGAGTTCAGGGCAAGACCCTCCCGCATCCTGACTGCCCGTAGAGGTAGGTCCCAGCATCCTTATGTAAGTTGCCGGAAGCGGTTGTGTGAAGAGCATGTGGAAGTGACAGGATTCTCCTCAAGTGTATCTGATCTGAATACAGAGATTGCAAACGTCCTTGTTCACTGAGAGCGTAGCTCGGTCCTAGCTCCCATCAAAGTGTCTAGCAGACATCTGACTGCAAAGCATACACACTTCTGAGAGTTGAACTTATGGACTGTCCCTCCCACATCCTGCTTGCACGTACACCGCGATCCTAACAGGCCTAACCCGATGCGTGCCTAAGTGTTGTGAGAGGTAAGTGGAAAGTCGCGGCCGACAAGTCTAGTGCATCCAAGCTCAATCCAGCGATTTCCTAGTATTCCCTGTGTGAGCCAGGTGCCACTTCCTACGTGCCATACGAGAGAAGCTAGCTGAACGCGTTGTCCAAAAGCAACTTACTTCGGAGAGTTGAGCTCACCCTCAGTCACTCACAGTTGAACACTGCCTGCAGAAAGAGTTTCCAACATCTGAACCACAGCCGTTTGTCAGAGGCTTATGAGACGCAAGTGGAATAAGCAGACCTGGAGGGTGTCTCCAGCTGCAGTAGAGTGGTATTCTGGGTAGCTCCTGGCTTAGAACACTGTTACGTTCTCAGTGCCCGAGGAACGCAGCTAGTTGAAAGCTGGCTTGTAGGCGTGCTTTCCTGTGCGAGCTGAGTTGAGGGCAGGACCCTCCCGCGTCCTGACTGCCCGTAGATGTAGGTCCCAGCATCCTTATGTTAGTTGCTGGAAGCGGTTGTGTGAAGAGCATGTGGAAGTGACAGGATTCTCCTCAAGTGTATCTGATCTCAATACAGACATTGCAAACGTCCTTGTTCACTGAGAGCGTAGCTCGGTCCTAGCTCCCATCAAAGTGTCTAGCAGACATCTGCCTGCAAAGCATGCACACTTCCGAGAGTTGAGCTTATGGACTGTCCCTCCCACATCCTGCCTGCACGTACACCGCGCTCCTAACAGGCCTAGCCCCGATGCGTGCCTGAAGTGTTGTGAGAGGTAAGTGGAAAGTCGCGGCCCACAAGACTAGTGCATCCAAGCTCAATCCAGCGATATTTCCTAGAATTCCCTGTGTGACCCAGGTGCTACATCCTAAGTGCCATACAAGAGAAGCTAGCTGAACGCCTTGTCCAAAGCAACTTACTTCGGAGAGTTGAGCTCACCCTCAGTCCCTCACAGTTGCACACTGCCTGCAGAAAGAGTTTCCAACATCTAAACCACAGCCGTTTGTCAGAGGCTTGTGAGACGCAAGTGGAATAAGCAGACCTGGAGGGTGTCTCCAGCTGCAGTAGAGTGGTATTCTGGGTAGCTCCTGGCTTAGAACACTGTTACGTTCTCAGTGCCCGAGGAACGCAGCTAGTTGAAAGCTGGCTTGTAGGCTTGCTTCCTTCTGAGAGCTGAGTTCAGGGCAGGAGCCTCCCGCATCCTGACTGCCCGTAGACGTAGGTCCCAGCATCCTTATGTTAGGCGCCAGAAGAGGTTGTGTGAAGAGCATGTGGAGGTGACAGGATTCTCCTCAAGTGTATCTGATCTCAATTCAGACATTGCAAACGTCCTTTTTCAATGAGAGTGTAGCTCGGTCCTAGCTCCCATCAAAGTGTCTAGCAGACATCTACCTGCAAAGCATGCACACTTCCGAGAGTTGAGCTTATGGACTGTCCCTCCCACATCCTGCCTGCACGTACACCGCGCTCCTAACAGGCCTAGCCCCGATGCGTGCCTGAAGTGTTGTGAGAGGTAAGTGGAAAGTCGCGGCCCACAAGACTAGTGCATCCAAGCTCAATCCAGCGATTTCCTAGTATTCCCTGTGTGAGCCAGATGCTACATCCTAAGTGCCATACGAGAGAAGCTAGCTGAACGCCTTGTCCAAAGCAACTTACTTCGGAGAGTTGAGCTCACCCTCAGTCCCTCACAGTTGCACACTGCCTGCAGAAAGAGTTTCCAACATCTGAACCACAGCCGTTTGTCAGAGGTTGTGAGACGCAAGTGGAATAAGCAGACCTGGAGTGTGTCTCCAGCTGCAGTGGAGTGGTATTCTGGGTAGCTCCTGGCTTAGATCACTGTTACGTTCTCAGTGCCCGAGGAACGCAGCTAGTTGAAAGGTAGCTTGTAGGCCTGCTTCCTTTTGAGAGCTGAGTTCAGGGCAGCACCCTCCCGCATCCTGATTGCCCGTAGACGTAGGTCACAGCATCCTTATGTTAGGCGCCAGAAGAGGTTGTGTGAAGAGCATGTGGAGGTGACAGGATTCTCCTCAAGTGTATCTGATCTCAATTCAGACATTGCAAACGTCCTTGTTCAATGAGAGTGTAGCTCGGTCCTAGCTCCCATCAAAGTGTCTAGCAGACATCTGCCTGCAAAGCATGCACACTTCCGAGAGTTGAGCTTATGGACTGTCCCTCCCACATCCTGCCTGCACGTACACCGCGCTAACAGGCCTAGCCCCGATGCGTGCCAGAAGTGTTGTGAGAGGTAAGTGGAAAGTCGCGGCCCACAAGACTAGTGCATCCAAGCTCAATCCAGCGATTTCCTAGTATTCCCTGTGTGAGCCAGGTGCCACATCCTACGTGCCATACGAGAGAAGCTAGCTGAACGCCTTGTCCAAAAGCAACTTACTTCGGAGAGTTGAGCTCACCCTCAGTCCCTCACAGTTGCACACTGCCTGCAGAAAGAGGTTCCAACATCTGAACCACAGCCGTTTGTCAGAGGCTTGTGAGACGCAAGTGGAATAAGCAGACCTGGAGGGTGTCTCCAGCTGCAGTGGAGTGGTATTCTCGTTAGAGCCTGGCTTAGAACACTGTTACATTCTCAGTGCCCGAGGAACGCAGCGAGTTGAAACCTGGCTTGTAGGCGTACTTCCTTGTGCGAGCTGAGTTCAGGGCAAGACCCTCCCGCATCCTGACTGCCCGTAGAGGTAGGTCCCAGCATCCTTATGTAAGTTGCCGGAAGCGGTTGTGTGAAGAGCATGTGGAAGTGACAGGATTCTCCTCAAGTGTATCTGATCTCAATACAGAGATTGCAAACGTCCTTGTTCACTGAGAGCGTAGCTCGGTCCTAGCTCCCATCAAAGTGTCTAGCAGACATCTGCCTGCAAAGCATACACACTTCTGAGAGTTGAACTTATGGACTGTCCCTCCCACATCCTGCTTGCACGTACACCGCGATCCTAACAGGGCTAACCCGATGCGTGCCTAAGTGTTGTGAGAGGTAAGTGGAAAGTCGCGGCCGACAAGTCTAGTGCATCCAAGCTCAATCCAGCGATTTCCTAGTATTCCCTGTGTGAGCCAGGTGCCACATCCTACGTGCCATACGAGAGAAGCTAGCTGAACGCGTTGTCCAAAAGCAACTTACTTCGGAGAGTTGAGCTCACCCTCAGTCACTCAAGTTGCACACTGCCTGCAGAAAGAGTTTCCAACATCTGAACCACAGCCGTTTGTCAGAGGCTTATGAGACGCAAGTGGAATAAGCAGACCTGGAGGGTGTCTCCAGCTGCAGTAGAGTGGTATTCTGGGTAGCTCCTGGCTTAGAACACTGTTACGTTCTCAGTGCCCGAGGAACGCAGCTAGTTGAAAGCTGGCTTGTAGGCGTGCTTTCCTGTGCGAGCTGAGTTGAGGGCAGGACCCTCCCGCGTCCTGACTGCCCGTAGATGTAGGTCCCAGCATCCTTATGTTAGTTGCTGGAAGCGGTTGTGTGAAGAGCATGTGGAAGTGACAGGATTCTCCTCAAGTGTATCTGATCTCAATACAGACATTGCAAACGTCCTTGTTCACTGAGAGCGTAGCTCGGTCCTAGATCCCATCAAAGTGTCTAGCAGACATCTGCCTGCAAAGCATACACACTTCCGAGAGTTGAGCTTATGGACTGTCCCTCCCACATCCTGCTTGCAGGTACACCGCGATCCTAACAGGCCTAGCCCCGATGCGTGCCTGAAGTGTTGTGAGAGGTAAGTGGAAAGTCGCGGCCCACAAGACTAGTGCATCCAAGCTCAATCCAGCCTTATTTCCAAGTATTCCCTGGTGAGCCAGGTGCTACATCGTATGGGCCATACAAGAGAAGCTAGCTGAACGCCTTGTCCAAAAGCAACTTACTTCGGAGAGTTGAGCTCACCCTCAGTCCCTCACAGTTGCACACTGCCTGCAGAAAGAGTTTCCAACATCTGAACCACAGCCTTTTGTCAGAGGATTGTGAGACTCAAGTGGAATAAGCAGACCTGGAGGGTGTCTCCAGCTGCAGTGGAGTGGTATTCTCGTTAGAGCCTGGCTTAGAACAGTTTTACGTTCTCAGTGCCCGAGGAACGCAGCTAGTTGAATGCTGGCTTGTAGGCTTGCTTCCTTGTGAGAGCTGAGTTCAGGGCAGGACCCTCCCGCATCCTGACTGCCCGTAGAGGTAGGTCTCAGCATCCTTATGTTAGTTGCCGGTAGCGGTTGTGTGAAGAGCATGTGGAAGTGACAGGATTCTCCTCAAGTGTATCTGATCTCAATACAGAGATTGCAAACGTCCTTGTTCACTGAGAGCGTAGCTCGGTCGTAGCTCCCATTAAACTGTCTAGCAGACATCTGCCTGCAAACCATACACACTTCCGAGAGTTGAGCTTATGGACTGTCCCTCCCACATCCTGCCTGCACGTACACCGCGCTCCTAACTGGCCTAGCCCCGACGCGTGCCTGAAGTGTTGTGAGAGGTAAGTGGAAAGTCGCGGCCCACAAGACTAGTGCATCCAAGCTCAATCCAGCGATTTCCTAGTATTCCCTGTGTGAGCCAGGTGCCACATCCTACGTGCCATACAAGAGAAGCTAGCTGAACGACTTGTCCAAAAGCAACTTACTTCGGAGAGTTGAGCTCACCCTCAGTCCCTCACAGTTGCACACTGCCTGCAGAAAGAGTTTCCAACATCTGAACCACAGCCGTTTGTCAGAGGATTGTGAGACTCAAGTGGAATAAGCAGACCTGGAGGGTGTCTCCAGCTGCAGTGGAGTGGTATTCTCGTTAGAGCCTGGCTTAGAACAGTTTTACGTTCTCAGTGCCCGAGGAACGCAGCTAGTTGAATGCTGGCTTGTAGGCTTGCTTCCTTGTGAGAGCTGAGTTCAGGGCAGGACCCTCCCGCATCCTGACTGCCCGTAGATGTAGGTCCCAGCATCCTTATGTTAGTTGCTGGAAGCGGTTGTGTGAAGAGCATGTGGAAGTGACAGGATTTTCCTCAAGTGTATCTGATCTCAATACAGACATTGCAAAGGTCCTTGTTCAATGAGAGCGTAGCCCGGTCCTAGCTCCCATCAAAGTGTCCAGCAGACATCTGCCTACAAAGGATCCACACTTCGAGAGTTGAGCTTATGGACTGTCCGTCCCACACCCTGCCTGCACGTACACCGCGCTCCTAACAGGCCTAGCCCCGATGCGTGCCTGAAGTGTTGTGAGAGGTAAGTGGAAAGTCGCGGCCCACAAGACTAGTGCATCCAAGCTCAATCCAGCGATATTTCCTAGAATTCCCTGTGTGAGCCATGTGCTACATTCTACGTGCCATACGAGAGAAGCTAGCTGAACGCCTTGTCCAAAAGCAACTTACTTCGGAGAGTTGAGCTCACCCTCAGTCCCTCACAGTTGCACACTGCCTGCAGAAAGAGTTTCCAACATCTGAACCACAGCCGTTTGTCAGAGGCTTGTGAGACGCAAGTGGAATAAGCAGACCTGGAGGGTGTCTCCAGCTGCAATGGAGTGGTATTCTGGGTAGCGCCTGGCTTAGAACACTGTTACGTTCTCAGTGCCCGAGGAACGCAGCTAGTTGAAAGCTGGCTTGTAGGCTTGCTTCCTTGTGAGAGCTGAGTTCAGGGCAGGACCCTCCCGCTTTCTGACTCCCCATAGACGTAGGTCCCAACATCCTTATGTTAGTTGCCGGAAGCTATTGTGTGAAGAGCATGTGGAAGTGACAGGATTCTCCTCAAGTGTATCTGATCTCAATACAGACATTGCAAACGTCCTTGTTCACTGAGAGCGTAGCTCGGTCCTAGCTCCAATCAAAGTGTCTAGCAGACATCTGCCTGCAAAGCATACACACTTCCGAGAGTTGAGCTTATGGACTGTCCCTCCCACATCCTGCTTGCACGTACACCGCGATCCTAACAGGCCTAACCCGATGCGTGCCTAAGTGTTGTGAGAGGTAAGTGGAAAGTCGCGGCCCACAAGACTAGTGCATCCAAGCTCAATCCAGCGATTTCCTAGTATTCCCTGTGTGAGCCAGGTGCTACATCCTACGTGCCATACGAGAGAAGCTAGCTGAACGCCTTGTCCAAAAGCAACTTACTACGGAGATTTGAGCTCACCCTCAGTCACTCACAGTTGCACACTGCCTGCAGAAAGAGTTTCCAACATCTGAACCACAGCCGTTTGTCAGAGGTTGTGAGACGCAAGTGGAATAGGCAGACCTGGAGGGTGTCTCCAGCTGCAGTGGAGTGGTATTCTGGGTAGCTCCTGGCTTAGAACACTGTTACGTTCTCAGTGCCCGAGGAACGCAGCTAGGGGAAATCTGGATTGTAGGCCTATTTCCTTGTGGGAGCTGAGTTCAGGGCAGGACCCTCCCGCATCCTGACTGCCCATAGACCTAGGTACCAGCATCCTTATGTTAGGAGCCGGAAGCGGTTGTGTGAAGAGCATGCGGAAGTGACAGGATTCTCCTCAAGTGTATCTGATCTCAATACAGACATTGCAAACGTCCTTGTTCACTGAGAGCGTAGCTCGGTGCTAGCTTCCATCAAAGTGTCTAGCAGACATCTGCCTGCAAAGCATGCACACTTCCGAGAGTTGAGCTTATGGACTGTCCCTCCCACATCCTGCCTGCACGTACACCGCGCTCCTAACAGGCCTAGCCCCGATGCGTGCCTGAAGTGTTGTGAGAGGTAAGTGGAAAGTCGCGGCCCACAAGACTAGTGCATCCAAGCTCAATCCAGCGATATTTCCTAGAATTCCCTGTGTGACCCAGGTGCTACATCCTAAGTGCCATACAAGAGAAGCTAGCTGAACGCCTTGTCCAAAGCAACTTACTTCGGAGAGTTGAGCTCACCCTCAGTCCCTCACAGTTGCACACTGCCTGCAGAAAGAGTTTCCAACATCTAAACCACAGCCGTTTGTCAGAGGCTTGTGAGACGCAAGTGGAATAAGCAGACCTGGAGGGTGTCTCCAGCTGCAGTAGAGTGGTATTCTGGGTAGCTCCTGGCTTAGAACACTGTTACGTTCTCAGTGCCCGAGGAACGCAGCTAGTTGAAAGCTGGCTTGTAGGCTTGCTTCCTTCTGAGAGCTGAGTTCAGGGCAGGACCCTCCCGCATCCTGACTGCCCGTAGACGTAGGTCCCAGCATCCTTATGTTAGGCGCCAGAAGAGGTTGTGTGAAGAGCATGTGGAGGTGACAGGATTCTCCTCAAGTGTATCTGATCTCAATTCAGACATTGCAAACGTCCTTGTTCAATGAGAGTGTAGCTCGGTCCTAGCTCCCATCAAAGTGTCTAGCAGACATCTGCCTGCAAAGCATGCACACTTCCGAGAGTTGAGCTTATGGACTGTCCCTCCCACATCCTGCCTGCACGTACACCGCGCTAACAGGCCTAGCCCCGATGCGTGCCAGAAGTGTTGTGAGAGGTAAGTGGAAAGTCGCGGCCCACAAGACTAGTGCATCCAAGCTCAATCCAGCGATATTTCCTAGAATTCCCTGTGTGAGCCAGGTGCTACATTCTACGTGCCATACGAGAGAAGCTAGCTGAACGCCTTGTCCAAAAGCAACTTACTTCGGAGAGTTGAGCTCACCCTCAGTCCCTCACAGTTGCACACTGCCTGCAGAAAGAGTTTCCAACATCTGAACCACAGCCGTTTGTCAGAGGCTTGTGAGACGCAAGTGGAATAAGCAGACCTGGAGGGTGTCTCCAGCTGCAGTGGAGTGGTATTCTGGGTAGCGCCTGGCTTAGAACACTGTTACGTTCTCAGTGCCCGAGGAACGCAGCTAGTTGAAAGCTGGCTTGTAGGCGTGCTTTCTTGTGCGAGCTGAGTTCAGGGCAGGACCCTCCCGCGTCCTGACTGCCCGGAGACGTAGGTCCCAGCATCCTTATGTTAGTTGCTGGAAGCGGTTGTGTGAAGAGCATGTGGAAGTGACAGGATTCTCCTCAAGTGTATCTGATCTCAATACAGACATTGCAAACGTCCTTGTTCACTGAGAGCGTAGCTCGGTCCTAGCTCCCATCAAAGTGTCTAGCAGACATCTGCCTGCAAAGCATACACACTTCCGAGAGTTGAGCTTATGGACTGTCCCTCCCACATCCTGCTTGCAGGTACACCGCGATCCTAACAGGCCTAGCCCCGATGCGTGCCTGAAGTGTTGTGAGAGGTAAGTGGAAAGTCGCGGCCCACAAGACTAGTGCATCCAAGCTCAATCCACCCTTATTTCCAAGTATTCCCTGGTGAGCCAGGTGCTACATCGTATGGGCCATACAAGAGAAGCTAGCTGAACGCCTTGTCCAAAAGCAACTTACTTCGGAGAGTTGAGCTCACCCTCAGTCCCTCACAGTTGCACACTGCCTGCAGAAAGAGTTTCCAACATCTGAACCACAGGCGTTTGTCAGAGGTTGTGAGACGCAAGTGGAATAAGCAGACCTGGAGGGTGTCTCCAGCTGCAGTGGAGTGGTATTCTCGGTAGCTCCTGGCTTAGAACACTGTTACGTTCTCAGTGCCCGAGGAACGCAGCTAGGGGAAATCTGGATTGTAGGCCTATTTCCTTGTGCGAGCTGAGTTCAGGGCAAGACCCTCGCGCATCCTGACTGCCCGTAGAGGTAGGTCTCAGCATCCTTATGTTAGTTGCCGGTAGCGGTTGTGTGAAGGGCATGTGGAAGTGACAGGATTCTCCTCAAGTGTATCTGATCTCAATACAGAGATTGCAAACGTCCTTGTTCACTGAGAGCGTAGCTCGGTCCTAGCTCCCATTAAACTGTCTAGCAGACATCTGCCTGCAAACCATACACACTTCCGAGAGTTGAGCTTATGGACTGTCCCTCCCACATCCTGCCTGCACGTACACCGCGCTCCTAACTGGCCTAGCCCCGACGCGTGCCTGAAGTGTTGTGAGAGGTAAGTGGAAAGTCGCGGCCCACAAGACTAGTGCATCCAAGCTCAATCCAGCGATTTCCTAGTATTCCCTGTGTGAGCCAGGTGCTACATCCTACGTGCCATACAAGAGAAGCTAGCTGAACGCCTTGTCCAAAAGCAACTTACTTCGGAGAGTTGAGCTCACCCTCAGTCCCTCACAGTTGCACACTGCCTGCAGAAAGAGTTTCCAACATCTGAACCACAGCCGTTTGTCAGAGGCTTGTGAGACGCAAGTGGAATAAGCAGACCTGGAGGGTGTCTCCAGCTGCAATGGAGTGGTATTCTGGGTAGCGCCTGGCTTAGAACACTGTTACGTTCTCAGTGCCCGAGGAACGCAGCTAGTTGAAAGCTGGCTTGTAGGCTTGCTTCCTTGTGAGAGCTGAGTTCAGGGCAGGACCCTCCCGCTTTCTGACTCCCCATAGACGTAGGTCCCAGCATCCTTATGTTATTTGCCGGAAGCTATTGTGTGAAGAGCATGTGGAAGTGACAGGATTCTCCTCAAGTGTATCTGATCTCAATACAGAGATTGCAAACGTCCTTGTTCACTGAGAGCGTAGCTCGTTCCTAGCTCCCATCAAAGTGTCTAGCAGACATGTGCCTGCAAACCATACACTCTTCCGAGAGTTGAGCTTATGGACTGTCCCTCCCACATCCTGCCTGCACGTACACCGCGCTCCTAACAGACCTAGCCTCGACGCGTGCCTGAAGTGTTGTGAGAGGTAAGTGGAAAGTCGCGGCCCACAAGACTAGTGCATCCAAGCTCAATCCAGCGATTTCCTAGTATTCCCTGTGTGAGCCAGGTGCCACATCCTACGTGCCATACGAGAGAAGCTAGCTGAACGCCTTGTCCAAAAGCAACTTACTTCGGAGAGTTGAGCTCACCCTCAGTCCGTCACAGTTGCACACTGCCTGCAGAAAGAGTTTCCAACATCTGAACCACAGCCGTTTGTCAGAGGCTTGTGAGACGCAAGTGGAATAAGCAGACCTGGAGGGTGTCTCCAGCTGCAGTGGAGTGGTATTCTGGGTAGAGCCTGGCTTAGAACACTGTTACATTCTCAGTGCCCGAGGAACGCAGCGAGTTGAAAGCTGGCTTGTAGACGTACTTCCTTGTGCGAGCTGAGTTCTGGGAAAGACCCTCCCGCATCCTGACTGCCCGTAGAGGTAGGTCCCAGCATCCTTATGTAAGTTGCCGGAAGCGGTTGTGTGAAGAGCATGTGGAAGTGACAGGATTCTCCTCAAGTGTATCTGATCTGAATACAGAGATTGCAAACGTCCTTGTTCACTGAGAGCGTAGCTCGGTCCTAGCTCCCATCAAAGTGTCTAGCAGACATCTGCCTGCAAAGCATACACACTTCTGAGAGTTGAGCTTATGGACTGTCCCTCCCACATCCTGCTTGCACGTACACCGCGATCCTAACAGGCCTAACCCGATGCGTGCTTAAGTGTTGTGAGAGGTAAGTGGAAACTCGCGGCCGACAAGTCTAGTGCATCCAAGCTCAATCCAGCGATTTCCTAGTATTCCCTGTGTGAGCCAGGTGCCACATCCTACGTGCCATACGAGAGAAGCTAGCTGAACGCGTTGTCCAAAAGCAACTTACTTCGGAGAGTTGAGCTCACCCTCAGTCACTCACAGTTGCACACTGCCTGCAGAAAGAGTTTCCAACATCTGAACCACAGCCGTTTGTCAGAGGCTTATGAGACGCAAGTGGAATAAGCAGACCTGGAGGGTGTCTCCAGCTGCAGTAGAGTGGTATTCTGGGTAGCTCCTGGCTTAGAACACTGTTACGTTCTCAGTGCCCGAGGAACGCAGCTAGTTGAAAGCTGGCTTGTAGACGTGCTTTTTTGTGCGAGCTGAGTTCAGGGCAGGACCCTCCCGCGTCCTGACTGCCCGTAGATGTAGGTCCCAGCATCCTTATGTTAGTTGCTGGAAGCGGTTGTGTGAAGAGCATGTGGAAGTGACAGGATTCTCCTCAAGTGTATCTGATCTCAATACAGACATTGCAAACGTCCTTGTTCACTGAGAGCGTAGCTCGGTCCTAGCTCCCATCAAAGTGTCTAGCAGACATCTGCCTGCAAAGCATACACACTTCCGAGAGTTGACCTTATGGACTGTCCCTCCCACATCCTGCTTGCAGGTACACCGCGATCCTAACAGGCCTAGCCCCGATGCGTGCCTGAAGTGTTGTGAGAGGTAAGTGGAAAGTCGCGGCCCACAAGACTAGTGCATCCAAGCTCAATCCAGCCTTATTTCCAAGTATTCCCTGGTGAGCCAGGTGCTACATCGTATGGGCCATACAAGAGAAGCTAGCTGAACGCCTTGTCCAAAAGCAACTTACTTCGGAGAGTTGAGCTCACCCTCAGTCCCTCACAGTTGCACACTGCCTGCAGAAAGAGTTTCCAACATCTGAACCACAGCTGTTTGTCTGAGGTTGTGAGACGCAAGTGGAATAAGCAGACCTGGAGGGTGTCTCCAGCTGCAGTGGAGTGGTATTCTGGGTAGCTCCTGGCTTAGAACACTGTTACGTTCTCAGTGCCCGAGGAACGCAGCTAGGGGAAATCTGGATTGTAGGCCTATTTCCTTGTGCGAGCTGAGTTCAGGGCAAGACCCTC
The DNA here is from genome assembly GCF_048418805.1 of Vulpes vulpes. NCBI lineage: Eukaryota > Metazoa > Chordata > Mammalia > Carnivora > Canidae > Vulpes > Vulpes vulpes. Next base: position 60,042,661 of record NC_132784.1, read on the forward strand.
GCGCATCCTGACTGCCCGTAGACGTAGGTCCCAGCATCCTTATGTTAGGCGCCAGAAGAGGTTGTGTGAAGAGCATGTGGAGGTGACAGGATTCTCCTCAAGTGTATCTGATCTCAATTCAGACATTGCAAACGTCCTTGTTCAATGAGAGTGTAGCTCGGTCCTAGCTCCCATCAAAGTGTCTAGCAGACATCTGCCTGCAAAGCATGCACACTTCCGAGAGTTGAGCTTATGGACTGTCCCTCCCACATCCTGCCTGCACGTACACCGCGCTAACAGGCCTAGCCCCGATGCGTGCCAGAAGTGTTGTGAGAGGTAAGTGGAAAGTCGCGGCCCACAAGACTAGTGCATCCAAGCTCAATCCAGCGATTTCCTAGTATTCCCTGTGTGAGCCAGGTGCCACATCCTAAGTGCCATACGAGAGAAGCTAGCTGAACGCCTTGTCCAAAAGCAACTTACTTCGGAGAGTTGAGCTCACCCTCAGTCCCTCACAGTTGCACACTGCCTGCAGAAAGAGGTTCCAACATCTGAACCACAGCCGTTTGTCAGAGGCTTGTGAGACGCAAGTGGAATAAGCAGACCTGGAGGGTGTCTCCAGCTGCAGTGGAGTGGTATTCTCGTTAGAGCCTGGCTTAGAACACTGTTACATTCTCAGTGCCCGAGGAACGCAGCGAGTTGAAACCTGGCTTGTAGGCGTACTTCCTTGTGCGAGCTGAGTTCAGGGCAAGACCCTCCCGCATCCTGACTGCCCGTAGAGGTAGGTCCCAGCATCCTTATGTAAGTTGCCGGAAGCGGTTGTGTGAAGAGCATGTGGAAGTGACAGGATTCTCCTCAAGTGTATCTGATCTGAATACAGAGATTGCAAACGTCCTTGTTCACTGAGAGCGTAGCTCGGTCCTAGCTCCCATCAAAGTGTCTAGCAGACATCTGCCTGCAAAGCATACACACTTCTGAGAGTTGAACTTATGGACTGTCCCTCCCACATCCTGCTTGCACGTACACCGCGATCCTAACAGGCCTAACCCGATGCGTGCCTAAGTGTTGTGAGAGGTAAGTGGAAAGTCGCGGCCGACAAGTCTAGTGCATCCAAGCTCAATCCAGCGATTTCCTAGTATTCCCTGTGTGAGCCAGGTGCCACATCCTACGTGCCATACGAGAGAAGCTAGCTGAACGCGTTGTCCAAAAGCAACTTACTTCGGAGAGTTGAGCTCACCCTCAGTCACTCACAGTTGCACACTGCCTGCAGAAAGAGTTTCCAACATCTGAACCACAGCCGTTTGTCAGAGGCTTATGAGACGCAAGTGGAATAAGCAGACCTGGAGGGTGTCTCCAGCTGCAGTAGAGTGGTATTCTGGGTAGCTCCTGGCTTAGAACACTGTTACGTTCTCAGTGCCCGAGGAACGCAGCTAGTTGAAAGCTGGCTTGTAGGCGTGCTTGCCTGTGCGAGCTGAGTTGAGGGCAGGACCCTCCCGCGTCCTGACTGCCCGTAGATGTAGGTCCAGCATCCTTATGTTAGTTGCTGGAAGCGGTTGTGTGAAGAGCATGTGGAAGTGACAGGATTCTCCTCAAGTGTATCTGATCTCAATACAGACATTGCAAACGTCCTTGTTCACTGAGAGCGTAGCTCGGTCCTAGATCCCATCAAAGTGTCTAGCAGACATCTGCCTGCAAAGCATACACACTTCCGAGAGTTGAGCTTATGGACTGTCCCTCCCACATCCTGCTTGCAGGTACACCGCGATCCTAACAGGCCTAGCCCCGATGCGTGCCTGAAGTGTTGTGAGAGGTAAGTGGAAAGTCGCGGCCCACAAGACTAGTGCATCCAAGCTCAATCCAGCCTTATTTCCAAGTATTCCCTGGTGAGCCAGGTGCTACATCGTATGGGCCATACAAGAGAAGCTAGCTGAACGCCTTGTCCAAAAGCAACTTACTTCGGAGAGTTGAGCTCACCCTCAGTCCCTCACAGTTGCACACTGCCTGCAGAAAGAGTTTCCAACATCTGAACCACAGCCGTTTGTCAGAGGATTGTGAGACTCAAGTGGAATAAGCAGACCTGGAGGGTGTCTCCAGCTGCAGTGGAGTGGTATTCTCGTTAGAGCCTGGCTTAGAACAGTTTTACGTTCTCAGTGCCCGAGGAACGCAGCTAGTTGAATGCTAGCTTGTAGGCTTGCTTCCTTGTGAGAGCTGAGTTCAGGGCAGGACCCTCCCGCATCCTGACTGCCCGTAGAGGTAGGTCTCAGCATCCTTATGTTAGTTGCCGGTAGCGGTTGTGTGAAGAGCATGTGGAAGTGACAGGATTCTCCTCAAGTGTATCTGATCTCAATACAGAGATTGCAAACGTCCTTGTTCACTGAGAGCGTAGCTCGGTCGTAGCTCCCATTAAACTGTCTAGCAGACATCTGACTGCAAACCATACACACTTCCGAGAGTTGAGCTTATGGACTGTCCCTCCCACATCCTGCCTGCACGTACACCGCGCTCCTAACTGGCCTAGCCCCGACGCGTGCCTGAAGTGTTGTGAGAGGTAAGTGGAAAGTCGCGGCCCACAAGACTAGTGCATCCAAGCTCAATCCAGCGATTTCCTAGTATTCCCTGTGTGAGCCAGGTGCTACATCCTACGTGCCATACAAGAGAAGCTAGCTGAACGACTTGTCCAAAAGCAACTTACTTCGGAGAGTTGAGCTCACCCTCAGTCCCTCACAGTTGCACACTGCCTGCAGAAAGAGTTTCCAACATCTGAACCACAGCCGTTTGTCAGAGGATTGTGAGACTCAAGTGGAATAAGCAGACCTGGAGGGTGTCTCCAGCTGCAGTGGAGTGGTATTCTCGTTAGAGCCTGGCTTAGAACAGTTTTACGTTCTCAGTGCCCGAGGAACGCAGCTAGTTGAATGCTGGCTTGTAGGCTTGCTTCCTTGTGAGAGCTGAGTTCAGGGCAGGACCCTCCCGCATCCTGACTGCCCGTAGATGTAGGTCCCAGCATCCTTATGTTAGTTGCTGGAAGCGGTTGTGTGAAGAGCATGTGGAAGTGACAGGATTTTCCTCAAGTGTATCTGATCTCAATACAGACATTGCAAAGGTCCTTGTTCAATGAGAGCGTAGCCCGGTCCTAGCTCCCATCAAAGTGTCCAGCAGACATCTGCCTACAAAGGATCCACACTTCGAGAGTTGAGCTTATGGACTGTCCGTCCCACACCCTGCCTGCACGTACACCGCGCTCCTAACAGGCCTAGCCCCGATGCGTGCCTGAAGTGTTGTGAGAGGTAAGTGGAAAGTCGCGGCCCACAAGACTAGTGCATCCAAGCTCAATCCAGCGATATTTCCTAGAATTCCCTGTGTGAGCCATGTGCTACATTCTACGTGCCATACGAGAGAAGCTAGCTGAACGCCTTGTCCAAAAGCAACTTACTTCGGAGAGTTGAGCTCACCCTCAGTCCCTCACAGTTGCACACTGCCTGCAGAAAGAGTTTCCAACATCTGAACCACAGCCGTTTGTCAGAGGCTTGTGAGACGCAAGTGGAATAAGCAGACCTGGAGGGTGTCTCCAGCTGCAATGGAGTGGTATTCTGGGTAGCGCCTGGCTTAGAACACTGTTACGTTCTCAGTGCCCGAGGAACGCAGCTAGTTGAAAGCTGGCTTGTAGGCTTGCTTCCTTGTGAGAGCTGAGTTCAGGGCAGGACCCTCCCGCTTTCTGACTCCCCATAGACGTAGGTCCCAACATCCTTATGTTAGTTGCCGGAAGCTATTGTGTGAAGAGCATGTGGAAGTGACAGGATTCTCCTCAAGTGTATCTGATCTCAATACAGACATTGCAAACGTCCTTGTTCACTGAGAGCGTAGCTCGGTCCTAGCTCCAATCAAAGTGTCTAGCAGACATCTGCCTGCAAAGCATACACACTTCCGAGAGTTGAGCTTATGGACTGTCCCTCCCACATCCTGCTTGCACGTACACCGCGATCCTAACAGGCCTAACCCGATGCGTGCCTAAGTGTTGTGAGAGGTAAGTGGAAAGTCGCGGCCCACAAGACTAGTGCATCCAAGCTCAATCCAGCGATTTCCTAGTATTCCCTGTGTGAGCCAGGTGCTACATCCTACGTGCCATACGAGAGAAGCTAGCTGAACGCCTTGTCCAAAAGCAACTTACTACGGAGATTTGAGCTCACCCTCAGTCACTCACAGTTGCACACTGCCTGCAGAAAGAGTTTCCAACATCTGAACCACAGCCGTTTGTCAGAGGTTGTGAGACGCAAGTGGAATAGGCAGACCTGGAGGGTGTCTCCAGCTGCAGTGGAGTGGTATTCTGGGTAGCTCCTGGCTTAGAACACTGTTACGTTCTCAGTGCCCGAGGAACGCAGCTAGGGGAAATCTGGATTGTAGGCCTATTTCCTTGTGGGAGCTGAGTTCAGGGCAGGACCCTCCCGCATCCTGACTGCCCATAGACCTAGGTACCAGCATCCTTATGTTAGGAGCCGGAAGCGGTTGTGTGAAGAGCATGCGGAAGTGACAGGATTCTCCTCAAGTGTATCTGATCTCAATACAGACATTGCAAACGTCCTTGTTCACTGAGAGCGTAGCTCGGTGCTAGCTTCCATCAAAGTGTCTAGCAGACATCTGCCTGCAAAGCATGCACACTTCCGAGAGTTGAGCTTATGGACTGTCCCTCCCACATCCTGCCTGCACGTACACCGCGCTCCTAACAGGCCTAGCCCCGATGCGTGCCTGAAGTGTTGTGAGAGGTAAGTGGAAAGTCGCGGCCCACAAGACTAGTGCATCCAAGCTCAATCCAGCGATATTTCCTAGAATTCCCTGTGTGACCCAGGTGCTACATCCTAAGTGCCATACAAGAGAAGCTAGCTGAACGCCTTGTCCAAAGCAACTTACTTCGGAGAGTTGAGCTCACCCTCAGTCCCTCACAGTTGCACACTGCCTGCAGAAAGAGTTTCCAACATCTAAACCACAGCCGTTTGTCAGAGGCTTGTGAGACGCAAGTGGAATAAGCAGACCTGGAGGGTGTCTCCAGCTGCAGTAGAGTGGTATTCTGGGTAGCTCCTGGCTTAGAACACTGTTACGTTCTCAGTGCCCGAGGAACGCAGCTAGTTGAAAGCTGGCTTGTAGGCTTGCTTCCTTCTGAGAGCTGAGTTCAGGGCAGGACCCTCCCGCATCCTGACTGCCCGTAGACGTAGGTCCCAGCATCCTTATGTTAGGCGCCAGAAGAGGTTGTGTGAAGAGCATGTGGAGGTGACAGGATTCTCCTCAAGTGTATCTGATCTCAATTCAGACATTGCAAACGTCCTTGTTCAATGAGAGTGTAGCTCGGTCCTAGCTCCCATCAAAGTGTCTAGCAGACATCTGCCTGCAAAGCATGCACACTTCCGAGAGTTGAGCTTATGGACTGTCCCTCCCACATCCTGCCTGCACGTACACCGCGCTAACAGGCCTAGCCCCGATGCGTGCCAGAAGTGTTGTGAGAGGTAAGTGGAAAGTCGCGGCCCACAAGACTAGTGCATCCAAGCTCAATCCAGCGATTTCCTAGTATTCCCTGTGTGAGCCAGGTGCCACATCCTACGTGCCATACGAGAGAAGCTAGCTGAACGCCTTGTCCAAAAGCAACTTACTTCGGAGAGTTGAGCTCACCCTCAGTCCCTCACAGTTGCACACTGCCTGCAGAAAGAGGTTCCAACATCTGAACCACAGCCGTTTGTCAGAGGCTTGTGAGACGCAAGTGGAATAAGCAGACCTGGAGGGTGTCTCCAGCTGCAGTGGAGTGGTATTCTCGTTAGAGCCTGGCTTAGAACACTGTTACATTCTCAGTGCCCGAGGAACGCAGCGAGTTGAAACCTGGCTTGTAGGCGTACTTCCTTGTGCGAGCTGAGTTCAGGGCAAGACCCTCCCGCATCCTGACTGCCCGTAGAGGTAGGTCCCAGCATCCTTATGTAAGTTGCCGGAAGCGGTTGTGTGAAGAGCATGTGGAAGTGACAGGATTCTCCTCAAGTGTATCTGATCTGAATACAGAGATTGCAAACGTCCTTGTTCACTGAGAGCGTAGCTCGGTCCTAGCTCCCATCAAAGTGTCTAGCAGACATCTGCCTGCAAAGCATACACACTTCTGAGAGTTGAACTTATGGACTGTCCCTCCCACATCCTGCTTGCACGTACACCGCGATCCTAACAGGCCTAACCCGATGCGTGCCTAAGTGTTGTGAGAGGTAAGTGGAAAGTCGCGGCCGACAAGTCTAGTGCATCCAAGCTCAATCCAGCGATTTCCTAGTATTCCCTGTGTGAGCCAGGTGCCACATCCTACGTGCCATACGAGAGAAGCTAGCTGAACGCGTTGTCCAAAAGCAACTTACTTCGGAGAGTTGAGCTCACCCTCAGTCACTCACAGTTGCACACTGCCTGCAGAAAGAGTTTCCAACATCTGAACCACAGCCGTTTGTCAGAGGCTTATGAGACGCAAGTGGAATAAGCAGACCTGGAGGGTGTCTCCAGCTGCAGTAGAGTGGTATTCTGGGTAGCTCCTGGCTTAGAACACTGTTACGTTCTCAGTGCCCGAGGAACGCAGCTAGTTGAAAGCTGGCTTGTAGGCGTGCTTTCCTGTGCGAGCTGAGTTGAGGGCAGGACCCTCCCGCGTCCTGACTGCCCGTAGATGTAGGTCCCAGCATCCTTATGTTAGTTGCTGGAAGCGGTTGTGTGAAGAGCATGTGGAAGTGACAGGATTCTCCTCAAGTGTATCTGATCTCAATACAGACATTGCAAACGTCCTTGTTCACTGAGAGCGTAGCTCGGTCCTAGATCCCATCAAAGTGTCTAGCAGACATCTGCCTGCAAAGCATACACACTCCCGAGAGTTGAGCTTATGGACTGTCCCTCCCACATCCTGCTTGCAGGTACACCGCGATCCTAACAGGCCTAGCCCCGATGCGTGCCTGAAGTGTTGTGAGAGGTAAGTGGAAAGTCGCGGCCCACAAGACTAGTGCATCCAAGCTCAATCCAGCCTTATTTCCAAGTATTCCCTGGTGAGCCAGGTGCTACATCGTATGGGCCATACAAGAGAAGCTAGCTGAACGCCTTGTCCAAAAGCAACTTACTTCGGAGAGTTGAGCTCACCCTCAGTCCCTCACAGTTGCACACTGCCTGCAGAAAGAGTTTCCAACATCTGAACCACAGCCGTTTGTCAGAGGATTGTGAGACTCAAGTGGAATAAGCAGACCTGGAGGGTGTCTCCAGCTGCAGTGGAGTGGTATTCTCGTTAGAGCCTGGCTTAGAACAGTTTTACGTTCTCAGTGCCCGAGGAACGCAGCTAGTTGAATGCTGGCTTGTAGGCTTGCTTCCTTGTGAGAGCTGAGTTCAGGGCAGGACCCTCCCGCATCCTGACTGCCCGTAGAGGTAGGTCTCAGCATCCTTATGTTAGTTGCCGGTAGCGGTTGTGTGAAGAGCATGTGGAAGTGACAGGATTCTCCTCAAGTGTATCTGATCTCAATACAGAGATTGCAAACGTCCTTGTTCACTGAGAGCGTAGCTCGGTCGTAGCTCCCATTAAACTGTCTAGCAGACATCTGCCTGCAAACCATACACACTTCCGAGAGTTGAGCTTATGGACTGTCCCTCCCACATCCTGCCTGCACGTACACCGCGCTCCTAACTGGCCTAGCCCCGACGCGTGCCTGAAGTGTTGTGAGAGGTAAGTGGAAAGTCGCGGCCCACAAGACTAGTGCATCCAAGCTCAATCCAGCGATTTCCTAGTATTCCCTGTGTGAGCCAGGTGCTACATCCTACGTGCCATACAAGAGAAGCTAGCTGAACGACTTGTCCAAAAGCAACTTACTTCGGAGAGTTGAGCTCACCCTCAGTCCCTCACAGTTGCACACTGCCTGCAGAAAGAGTTTCCAACATCTGAACCACAGCCGTTTGTCAGAGGATTGTGAGACTCAAGTGGAATAAGCAGACCTGGAGGGTGTCTCCAGCTGCAGTGGAGTGGTATTCTCGTTAGAGCCTGGCTTAGAACAGTTTTACGTTCTCAGTGCCCGAGGAACGCAGCTAGTTGAATGCTGGCTTGTAGGCTTGCTTCCTTGTGAGAGCTGAGTTCAGGGCAGGACCCTCCCGCATCCTGACTGCCCGTAGATGTAGGTCCCAGCATCCTTATGTTAGTTGCTGGAAGCGGTTGTGTGAAGAGCATGTGGAAGTGACAGGATTTTCCTCAAGTGTATCTGATCTCAATACAGACATTGCAAAGGTCCTTGTTCAATGAGAGCGTAGCCCGGTCCTAGCTCCCATCAAAGTGTCCAGCAGACATCTGCCTACAAAGGATCCACACTTCGAGAGTTGAGCTTATGGACTGTCCGTCCCACACCCTGCCTGCACGTACACCGCGCTCCTAACAGGCCTAGCCCCGATGCGTGCCTGAAGTGTTGTGAGAGGTAAGTGGAAAGTCGCGGCCCACAAGACTAGTGCATCCAAGCTCAATCCAGCGATATTTCCTAGAATTCCCTGTGTGAGCCATGTGCTACATTCTACGTGCCATACGAGAGAAGCTAGCTGAACGCCTTGTCCAAAAGCAACTTACTTCGGAGAGTTGAGCTCACCCTCAGTCCCTCACAGTTGCACACTGCCTGCAGAAAGAGTTTCCAACATCTGAACCACAGCCGTTTGTCAGAGGCTTGTGAGACGCAAGTGGAATAAGCAGACCTGGAGGGTGTCTCCAGCTGCAATGGAGTGGTATTCTGGGTAGCGCCTGGCTTAGAACACTGTTACGTTCTCAGTGCCCGAGGAACGCAGCTAGTTGAAAGCTGGCTTGTAGGCTTGCTTCCTTGTGAGAGCTGAGTTCAGGGCAGGACCCTCCCGCTTTCTGACTCCCCATAGACGTAGGTCCCAACATCCTTATGTTAGTTGCCGGAAGCTATTGTGTGAAGAGCATGTGGAAGTGACAGGATTCTCCTCAAGTGTATCTGATCTCAATACAGACATTGCAAACGTCCTTGTTCACTGAGAGCGTAGCTCGGTCCTAGCTCCAATCAAAGTGTCTAGCAGACATCTGCCTGCAAAGCATACACACTTCCGAGAGTTGAGCTTATGGACTGTCCCTCCCACATCCTGCTTGCACGTACACCGCGATCCTAACAGGCCTAACCCGATGCGTGCCTAAGTGTTGTGAGAGGTAAGTGGAAAGTCGCGGCCCACAAGACTAGTGCATCCAAGCTCAATCCAGCGATTTCCTAGTATTCCCTGTGTGAGCCAGGTGCTACATCCTACGTGCCATACGAGAGAAGCTAGCTGAACGCCTTGTCCAAAAGCAACTTACTACGGAGATTTGAGCTCACCCTCAGTCACTCACAGTTGCACACTGCCTGCAGAAAGAGTTTCCAACATCTGAACCACAGCCGTTTGTCAGAGGTTGTGAGACGCAAGTGGAATAGGCAGACCTGGAGGGTGTCTCCAGCTGCAGTGGAGTGGTATTCTGGGTAGCTCCTGGCTTAGAACACTGTTACGTTCTCAGTGCCCGAGGAACGCAGCTAGGGGAAATCTGGATTGTAGGCCTATTTCCTTGTGGGAGCTGAGTTCAGGGCAGGACCCTCCCGCATCCTGACTGCCCATAGACCTAGGTACCAGCATCCTTATGTTAGGAGCCGGAAGCGGTTGTGTGAAGAGCATGCGGAAGTGACAGGATTCTCCTCAAGTGTATCTGATCTCAATACAGACATTGCAAACGTCCTTGTTCACTGAGAGCGTAGCTCGGTGCTAGCTTCCATCAAAGTGTCTAGCAGACATCTGCCTGCAAAGCATGCACACTTCCGAGAGTTGAGCTTATGGACTGTCCCTCCCACATCCTGCCTGCACGTACACCGCGCTCCTAACAGGCCTAGCCCCGATGCGTGCCTGAAGTGTTGTGAGAGGTAAGTGGAAAGTCGCGGCCCACAAGACTAGTGCATCCAAGCTCAATCCAGCGATATTTCCTAGAATTCCCTGTGTGACCCAGGTGCTACATCCTAAGTGCCATACAAGAGAAGCTAGCTGAACGCCTTGTCCAAAAGCAACTTACTTCGGAGAGTTGAGCTCACCCTCAGTCCCTCACAGTTGCACACTGCCTGCAGAAAGAGTTTCCAACATCTAAACCACAGCCGTTTGTCAGAGGCTTGTGAGACGCAAGTGGAATAAGCAGACCTGGAGGGTGTCTCCAGCTGCAGTAGAGTGGTATTCTGGGTAGCTCCTGGCTTAGAACACTGTTACGTTCTCAGTGCCCGAGGAACGCAGCTAGTTGAAAGCTGGCTTGTAGGCTTGCTTCCTTCTGAGAGCTGAGTTCAGGGCAGGACCCTCCCGCATCCTGACTGCCCGTAGACGTAGGTCCCAGCATCCTTATGTTAGGCGCCAGAAGAGGTTGTGTGAAGAGCATGTGGAGGTGACAGGATTCTCCTCAAGTGTATCTGATCTCAATTCAGACATTGCAAACGTCCTTGTTCAATGAGAGTGTAGCTCGGTCCTAGCTCCCATCAAAGTGTCTAGCAGACATCTACCTGCAAAGCATGCACACTTCCGAGAGTTGAGCTTATGGACTGTCCCTCCCATATCCTGCCTGCACGTACACCGCGCTCCTAACAGGCCTAGCCCCGATGCGTGCCTGAAGTGTTGTGAGAGGTAAGTGGAAAGTCGCGGCCCACAAGACTAGTGCATCCAAGCTCAATCCAGCGATTTCCTAGTATTCCCTGTGTGAGCCAGATGCTACATCCTAAGTGCCATACGAGAGAAGCTAGCTGAACGCCTTGTCCAAAGCAACTTACTTCGGAGAGTTGAGCTCACCCTCAGTCCCTCACAGTTGCACACTGCCTGCAGAAAGAGTTTCCAACATCTGAACCACAGCCGTTTGTCAGAGGTTGTGAGACGCAAGTGGAATAAGCAGACCTGGAGTGTGTCTCCAGCTGCAGTGGAGTGGTATTCTGGGTAGCTCCTGGCTTAGATCACTGTTACGTTCTCAGTGCCCGAGGAACGCAGCTAGTTGAAAGGTAGCTTGTAGGCCTGCTTCCTTTTGAGAGCTGAGTTCAGGGCAGCACCCTCCCGCATCCTGATTGCCCGTAGACGTAGGTCACAGCATCCTTATGTTAGGCGCCAGAAGAGGTTGTGTGAAGAGCATGTGGAGGTGACAGGATTCTCCTCAAGTGTATCTGATCTCAATTCAGACATTGCAAACGTCCTTGTTCAATGAGAGTGTAGCTCGGTCCTAGCTCCCATCAAAGTGTCTAGCAGACATCTGCCTGCAAAGCATGCACACTTCCGAGAGTTGAGCTTATGGACTGTCCCTCCCACATCCTGCCTGCACGTACACCGCGCTAACAGGCCTAGCCCCGATGCGTGCCAGAAGTGTTGTGAGAGGTAAGTGGAAAGTCGCGGCCCACAAGACTAGTGCATCCAAGCTCAATCCAGCGATATTTCCTAGAATTCCCTGTGTGAGCCAGGTGCTACATTCTACGTGCCATACGAGAGAAGCTAGCTGAACGCCTTGTCCAAAAGCAACTTACTTCGGAGAGTTGAGCTCACCCTCAGTCCCTCACAGTTGCACACTGCCTGCAGAAAGAGTTTCCAACATCTGAACCACAGCCGTTTGTCAGAGGCTTGTGAGACGCAAGTGGAATAAGCAGACCTGGAGGGTGTCTCCAGCTGCAGTGGAGTGGTATTCTGGGTAGCGCCTGGCTTAGAACACTGTTACGTTCTCAGTGCCCGAGGAACGCAGCTAGTTGAAAGCTGGCTTGTAGGCGTGCTTTCTTGTGCGAGCTGAGTTCAGGGCAGGACCCTCCCGCGTCCTGACTGCCCGGAGACGTAGGTCCCAGCATCCTTATGTTAGTTGCTGGAAGCGGTTGTGTGAAGAGCATGTGGAAGTGACAGGATTCTCCTCAAGTGTATCTGATCTCAATACAGACATTGCAAACGTCCTTGTTCACTGAGAGCGTAGCTCGGTCCTAGCTCCCATCAAAGTGTCTAGCAGACATCTGCCTGCAAAGCATACACACTTCCGAGAGTTGAGCTTATGGACTGTCCCTCCCACATCCTGCTTGCAGGTACACCGCGATCCTAACAGGCCTAGCCCCGATGCGTGCCTGAAGTGTTGTGAGAGGTAAGTGGAAAGTCGCGGCCCACAAGACTAGTGCATCCAAGCTCAATCCAGCCTTATTTCCAAGTATTCCCTGGTGAGCCAGGTGCTACATCGTATGGGCCATACAAGAGAAGCTAGCTGAACGCCTTGTCCAAAAGCAACTTACTTCGGAGAGTTGAGCTCACCCTCAGTCCCTCACAGTTGCACACTGCCTGCAGAAAGAGTTTCCAACATCTGAACCACAGGCGTTTGTCAGAGGTTGTGAGACGCAAGTGGAATAAGCAGACCTGGAGGGTGTCTCCAGCTGCAGTGGAGTGGTATTCTCGGTAGCTCCTGGCTTAGAACACTGTTACGTTCTCAGTGCCCGAGGAACGCAGCTAGGGGAAATCTGGATTGTAGGCCTATTTCCTTGTGCGAGCTGAGTTCAGGGCAAGACCCTCGCGCATCCTGACTGCCCGTAGAGGTAGGTCTCAGCATCCTTATGTTAGTTGCCGGTAGCGGTTGTGTGAAGGGCATGTGGAAGTGACAGGATTCTCCTCAAGTGTATCTGATCTCAATACAGAGATTGCAAACGTCCTTGTTCACTGAGAGCGTAGCTCGGTCCTAGCTCCCATTAAACTGTCTAGCAGACATCTGCCTGCAAACCATACACACTTCCGAGAGTTGAGCTTATGGACTGTCCCTCCCACATCCTGCCTGCACGTACACCGCGCTCCTAACTGGCCTAGCCCCGACGCGTGCCTGAAGTGTTGTGAGAGGTAAGTGGAAAGTCGCGGCCCACAAGACTAGTGCATCCAAGCTCAATCCAGCGATTTCCTAGTATTCCCTGTGTGAGCCAGGTGCTACATCCTACGTGCCATACAAGAGAAGCTAGCTGAACGCCTTGTCCAAAAGCAACTTACTTCGGAGAGTTGAGCTCACCCTCAGTCCCTCACAGTTGCACACTGCCTGCAGAAAGAGTTTCCAACATCTGAACCACAGCCGTTTGTCAGAGGCTTGTGAGACGCAAGTGGAATAAGCAGACCTGGAGGGTGTCTCCAGCTGCAATGGAGTGGTATTCTGGGTAGCGCCTGGCTTAGAACACTGTTACGTTCTCAGTGCCCGAGGAACGCAGCTAGTTGAAAGCTGGCTTGTAGGCTTGCTTCCTTGTGAGAGCTGAGTTCAGGGCAGGACCCTCCCGCTTTCTGACTCCCCATAGACGTAGGTCCCAGCATCCTTATGTTATTTGCCGGAAGCTATTGTGTGAAGAGCATGTGGAAGTGACAGGATTCTCCTCAAGTGTATCTGATCTCAATACAGAGATTGCAAACGTCCTTGTTCACTGAGAGCGTAGCTCGTTCCTAGCTCCCATCAAAGTGTCTAGCAGACATGTGCCTGCAAACCATACACTCTTCCGAGAGTTGAGCTTATGGACTGTCCCTCCCACATCCTGCCTGCACGTACACCGCGCTCCTAACAGACCTAGCCTCGACGCGTGCCTGAAGTGTTGTGAGAGGTAAGTGGAAAGTCGCGGCCCACAAGACTAGTGCATCCAAGCTCAATCCAGCGATTTCCTAGTATTCCCTGTGTGAGCCAGGTGCCACATCCTACGTGCCATACGAGAGAAGCTAGCTGAACGCCTTGTCCAAAAGCAACTTACTTCGGAGAGTTGAGCTCACCCTCAGTCCGTCACAGTTGCACACTGCCTGCAGAAAGAGTTTCCAACATCTGAACCACAGCCGTTTGTCAGAGGCTTGTGAGACGCAAGTGGAATAAGCAGACCTGGAGGGTGTCTCCAGCTGCAGTGGAGTGGTATTCTGGGTAGAGCCTGGCTTAGAACACTGTTACATTCTCAGTGCCTGAGGAACGCAGCGAGTTGAAAGCTGGCTTGTAGACGTACTTCCTTGTGCGAGCTGAGTTCAGGGAAAGACCCTCCCGCATCCTGACTGCCCGTAGAGGTAGGTCCCAGCATCCTTATGTAAGTTGCCGGAAGCGGTTGTGTGAAGAGCATGTGGAAGTGACAGGATTCTCCTCAAGTGTATCTGATCTGAATACAGAGATTGCAAACGTCCTTGTTCACTGAGAGCGTAGCTCGGTCCTAGCTCCCATCAAAGTGTCTAGCAGACATCTGCCTGCAAAGCATACACACTTCTGAGAGTTGAGCTTATGGACTGTCCCTCCCACATCCTGCTTGCACGTACACCGCGATCCTAACAGGCCTAACCCGATGCGTGCTTAAGTGTTGTGAGAGGTAAGTGGAAACTCGCGGCCGACAAGTCTAGTGCATCCAAGCTCAATCCAGCGATTTCCTAGTATTCCCTGTGTGAGCCAGGTGCCACATCCTACGTGCCATACGAGAGAAGCTAGCTGAACGCGTTGTCCAAAAGCAACTTACTTCGGAGAGTTGAGCTCACCCTCAGTCACTCACAGTTGCACACTGCCTGCAGAAAGAGTTTCCAACATCTGAACCACAGCCGTTTGTCAGAGGCTTATGAGACGCAAGTGGAATAAGCAGACCTGGAGGGTGTCTCCAGCTGCAGTAGAGTGGTATTCTGGGTAGCTCCTGGCTTAGAACACTGTTACGTTCTCAGTGCCCGAGGAACGCAGCTAGTTGAAAGCTGGCTTGTAGGCGTGCTTTTTTGTGCGAGCTGAGTTCAGGGCAGGACCCTCCCGCGTCCTGACTGCCCGTAGATGTAGGTCCCAGCATCCTTATGTTAGTTGCTGGAAGCGGTTGTGTGAAGAGCATGTGGAAGTGACAGGATTCTCCTCAAGTGTATCTGATCTCAATACAGACATTGCAAACGTCCTTGTTCACTGAGAGCGTAGCTCGGTCCTAGCTCCCATCAAAGTGTCTAGCAGACATCTGCCTGAAAAGCATACACACTTCCGAGAGTTGACCTTATGGACTGTCCCTCCCACATCCTGCTTGCAGGTACACCGCGATCCTAACAGGCCTAGCCCCGATGCGTGCCTGAAGTGTTGTGAGAGGTAAGTGGAAAGTCGCGGCCCACAAGACTAGTGCATCCAAGCTCAATCCAGCCTTATTTCCAAGTATTCCCTGGTGAGCCAGGTGCTACATCGTATGGGCCATACAAGAGAAGCTAGCTGAACGCCTTGTCCAAAAGCAACTTACTTCGGAGAGTTGAGCTCACCCTCAGTCCCTCACAGTTGCACACTGCCTGCAGAAAGAGTTTCCAACATCTGAACCACAGCTGTTTGTCTGAGGTTGTGAGACGCAAGTGGAATAAGCAGACCTGGAGGGTGTCTCCAGCTGCAGTGGAGTGGTATTCTGGGTAGCTCCTGGCTTAGAACACTGTTACGTTCTCAGTGCCCGAGGAACGCAGCTAGGGGAAATCTGGATTGTAGGCCTATTTCCTTGTGCGAGCTGAGTTCAGGGCAAGACCCTCGCGCATCCTGACTGCCCGTAGAGGTAGGTCCAGCATCCTTATGTTAGTTGCCGGTAGCGGTTGTGTGAAGAGCATGTGGAAGTGACAGGATTCTCCTCAAGTGTATCTGATCTCAATACAGAGATTGCAAACGTCCTTGTTCACTGAGAGCGTAGCTCGGTCCTAGCTCCCATTAAACTGTCTAGCAGACATCTGCCTGCAAACCATACACACTTCCGAGAGTTGAGCTTATGGACTGTCCCTCCCACACCCTGCCTGCACGTACACCGCGATCCTAACAGGCCTAACCCGATGCGTGCCTAAGTGTTGTGAGAGGTAAGTGGAAAGTCGCGGCCCACAAGACTAGTGCATCCAAGCTCAATCCAGCGATTTCCTAGTATTCCCTGTGTGAGCCAGGTGCTACATCCTACGTGCCATACGAGAGAAGCTAGCTGAATGCCTTGTCCAAAAGCAACTTACTTCGGAGAGTTGAGCTCACCCTCAGTCCCTCACAGTTGCACACTGCCTGCAGAAAGAGTTTCCAACATCTGAACCACAGCCGTTTGTCAGAGGCTTGTGAGACGCAAGTGGAATAAGCAGACCTGGAGGGTGTCTCCAGCTGCAGTGGAGTGGTATTCTGGGTAGCTCCTGGCTTAGAACACTGTTACGTTCTCAGTGCCCGAGGAACGCAGCTAGTGGAAATCTGGATTGTAGGCCTACTTCCTTGTGCGAGCTGAGTTCAGGGCAGGACCCTCCCGCATCCTGACTGCCCATAGACCTAGGTCCCAGCATCCTTATGTTAGGAGCCGGAAGCGGTTGTGTGAAGAGCATGCGGAAGTGACAGGATTCTCCTCAAGTGTATCTGATCTCAATACAGACATTGCAAACGTCCTTGTTCACTGAGAGCGTAGCTCGGTGCTAGCTCCCATCAAAGTGTCTAGCGGACATCTGCCTGCAAAGCATGCACACTTCCGAGAGTTGAGCTTATGGACTGTCCCTCCCACATCCTGCCTGCACGTACACCGCGCTCCTAACAGGCCTAGCCCCGATGCGTGCCTGAAGTGTTGTGAGAGGTAAGTGGAAAGTCGCGGCCCACAAGACTAATGCATACAAGCTCAATCCAGCGATTTCCTAGTATTCCCTGTGTGAGCCAGGTGCTACATCCTAAGTGCCATACGAGAGAAGCTAGCTGAACGCCTTGTCCAAAAGCAACTTACTTCGGAGAGTTGAGCTCACCCTCAGTCCGTCACAGTTGCACACTGCCTGCAGAAAGAGTTTCCAACATCTGAACCACAGCCGTTTGTCAGAGGCTTGTGAGACGCAAGTCGAATAAGCAGACCTGGAGGGTGTCTCCAGCTGCAGTAGAGTGGTATTCTGGGTAGCTCCTGGATTAGAACACTGTTACGTTCTCAGTGCCCGAGGAACGCAGGTAGTTGAAAGCTGGCTTGTAGGCGTACTTCCTTGTGCGAGCTGAGTTCAGGGCAAGACCCTCCCGCATCCTGACTGCCCGTAGAGGTAGGTCCCAGCATCCTTATGTTAGTTGCCGGAAGCGGTTGTGTGAAGAGCATGTGGAAGTGACAGGATTCTCCTCAAGTGTATCTGATCTCAATACAGAGATTGCAAACGTCCTTGTTCACTGAGAGCGTAGCTCGTTCCTAGCTCCCATCAAAGTGTCTAGCAGACATGTGCCTGCAAACCATACACTCTTCCGAGAGTTGAGCTTATGGACTGTCCCTCCCACATCCTGCCTGCACGTACACCGCGCTCCTAACAGACCTAGCCCCGAAGCGTGCCTGAAGTGTTGTGAGAGGTAAGTGGAAAGTCGCGGCCGACAAGTCTAGTGCATCCAAGGTCAATCCAGCGATTTCCTAGTATTCCCTGTGTGAGCCAGGTGCCACATCCTACGTGCCATACGAGAGAAGCTAGCTGAACGCCTTTTCCAAAAGCAACTTACTTCGGAGAGTTGAGCTCACCCTCAGTCCGTCACAGTTGCACACTGCCTGCAGAAAGAGTTTCCAACATCTGAACCACAGCCGTTTGTCAGAGGCTTGTGAGACGCAAGTGGAATAAGCAGACCTGGAGGGTGTCTCCCGCTGCAGTGGAGTGGTATTCTGGGTAGAGCCTGGCTTAGAACACTGTTACATTCTCAGTGCCCGAGGAACGCAGCGAGTTGAAAGCTGGCTTGTAGGCGTACTTCCTTGTGCGAGCCGAGTTCAGGGCAAGACCCTCCCGCATCCTGACTGCCCGTAGAGGTAGGTCCCAGCATCCTTATGTAAGTTGCCGGAAGCGGTTGTGTGAAGAGCATGTGGAAGTGACAGGATTCTCCTCAAGTGTATCTGATCTGAATACAGAGATTGCAAACGTCCTTGTTCACTGAGAGCGTAGCTCGGTCCTAGCTCCCATCAAAGTGTCTAGCAGACATCTGCCTGCAAAGCATACACACTTCTGAGAGTTGAGCTTATGGACTGTCCCTCCCACATCCTGCTTGCACGTACACCGCGATCCTAACAGGCCTAACCCGATGCGTGCTTAAGTGTTGTGAGAGGTAAGTGGAAAGTCGCGGCCGACAAGTCTAGTGCATCCAAGCTCAATCCAGCGATTTCCTAGTATTCCCTGTGTGAGCCAGGTGCCACATCCTACGTGCCATACGAGAGAAGCTAGCTGAACGCGTTGTCCAAAAGCAACTTACTTCGGAGAGTTGAGCTCACCCTCAGTCACTCACAGTTGCACACTGCCTGCAGAAAGAGTTTCCAACATCTGAACCACAGCCGTTTGTCAGAGGCTTATGAGACGCAAGTGGAATAAGCAGACCTGGAGGGTGTCTCCAGCTACAGTAGAGTGGTATTCTGGGTAGCTCCTGGCTTAGAACACTGTTACGTTCTCAGTGCCCGAGGAACGCAGCTAGTTGAAAGCTGGCTTGTAGGCGTGCTTTCTTGTGCGAGCTGAGTTCAGGGCAGGACCCTCCCGCGACCTGACTGCCCGTAGATGTAGGTCCCAGCATCCTTATGTTAGTTGCTGGAAGCGGTTGTGTGAAGAGCATGTGGAAGTGACAGGATTCTCCTCAAGTGTATCTGATCTCAATACAGAGATTGCAAACGTCCTTGTTCACTGAGAGCGTAGCTCGGTCCTAGCTCCCATTAAACTGTCTAGCAGACATCTGCCTGCAAACCATACACACTTCCGAGAGTTGAGCTTATGGACTGTCCCTCCCACACCCTGCCTGCACGTACACCGCGATCCTAACAGGCCTAACCCGATGCGTGCCTAAGTGTTGTGAGAGGTAAGTGGAAAGTCGCGGCCCACAAGACTAGTGCATCCAAGCTCAATCCAGCGATTTCCTAGTATTCCCTGTGTGAGCCAGGTGCTACATCCTACGTGCCATACGAGAGAAGCTAGCTGAATGCCTTGTCCAAAAGCAACTTACTTCGGAGAGTTGAGCTCACCCTCAGTCCCTCACAGTTGCACACTGCCTGCAGAAAGAGTTTCCAACATCTGAACCACAGCCGTTTGTCAGAGGCTTATGAGACGCAAGTGGAATAAGCAGACCTGGAGGGTGTCTCCAGCTGCAGTGGAGTGGTATTCTGGGTAGCGCCTGGCTTAGAACACTGTTACGTTCTCAGTGCCCGAGGAACGCAGCTAGTGGAAATCTGGATTGTAGGCCTACTTCCTTGTGCGAGCTGAGTTCAGGGCAGGACCCTCCCGCATCCTGACTGCCCATAGACCTAGGTCCCAGCATCCTTATGTTAGGAGCCGGAAGCGGTTGTGTGAAGAGCATGCGGAAGTGACAGGATTCTCCTCAAGTGTATCTGATCTCAATACAGACATTGCAAACGTCCTTGTTCACTGAGAGCGTAGCTCGGTGCTAGCTCCCATCAAAGTGTCTAGCGGACATCTGCCTGCAAAGCATGCACACTTCCGAGAGTTGAGCTTATGGACTGTCCCTCCCACATCCTGCCTGCACGTACACCGCGCTCCTAACAGGCCTAGCCCCGATGCGTGCCTGAAGTGTTGTGAGAGGTAAGTGGAAAGTCGCGGCCCACAAGACTAATGCATACAAGCTCAATCCAGCGATTTCCTAGTATTCCCTGTGTGAGCCAGGTGCTACATCCTAAGTGCCATACGAGAGAAGCTAGCTGAACGCCTTGTCCAAAAGCAACTTACTTCGGAGAGTTGAGCTCACCCTCAGTCCGTCACAGTTGCACACTGCCTGCAGAAAGAGTTTCCAACATCTGAACCACAGCCGTTTGTCAGAGGCTTGTGAGACGCAAGTCGAATAAGCAGACCTGGAGGGTGTCTCCAGCTGCAGTAGAGTGGTATTCTGGGTAGCTCCTGGATTAGAACACTGTTACGTTCTCAGTGCCCGAGGAACGCAGGTAGTTGAAAGCTGGCTTGTAGGCGTACTTCCTTGTGCGAGCTGAGTTCAGGGCAAGACCCTCCCGCATCCTGACTGCCCGTAGAGGTAGGTCCCAGCATCCTTATGTTAGTTGCCGGAAGCGGTTGTGTGAAGAGCATGTGGAAGTGACAGGATTCTCCTCAAGTGTATCTGATCTCAATACAGAGATTGCAAACGTCCTTGTTCACTGAGAGCATAGCTCGTTCCTAGCTCCCATCAAAGTGTCTAGCAGACATGTGCCTGCAAACCATACACTCTTCCGAGAGTTGAGCTTATGGACTGTCCCTCCCACATCCTGCCTGCACGTACACCGCGCTCCTAACAGACCTAGCCCCGAAGCGTGCCTGAAGTGTTGTGAGAGGTAAGTGGAAAGTCGCGGCCCACAAGACTAGTGCATCCAAGCTCAATCCAGCGATTTCCTAGTATTCCCTGTGTGAGCCAGGTGCCACATCCTACGTGCCATACGAGAGAAGCTAGCTGAACGCCTTTTCCAAAAGCAACTTACTTCGGAGAGTTGAGCTCACCCTCAGTCCGTCACAGTTGCACACTGCCTGCAGAAAGAGTTTCCAACATCTGAACCACAGCCGTTTGTCAGAGGCTTGTGAGACGCAAGTGGAATAAGCAGACCTGGAGGGTGTCTCCCGCTGCAGTGGAGTGGTATTCTGGGTAGAGCCTGGCTTAGAACACTGTTACATTCTCAGTGCCCGAGGAACGCAGCGAGTTGAAAGCTGGCTTGTAGGCGTACTTCCTTGTGCGAGCTGAGTTCAGGGCAAGACCCTCCCGCATCCTGACTGCCCGTAGAGGTAGGTCCCAGCATCCTTATGTAAGTTGCCGGAAGCGGTTGTGTGAAGAGCATGTGGAAGTGACAGGATTCTCCTCAAGTGTATCTGATCTGAATACAGAGATTGCAAACGTCCTTGTTCACTGAGAGCGTAGCTCGGTCCTAGCTCCCATCAAAGTGTCTAGCAGACATCTGCCTGCAAAGCATACACACTTCTGAGAGTTGAGCTTATGGACTGTCCCTCCCACATCCTGCTTGCACGTACACCGCGATCCTAACAGGCCTAACCCGATGCGTGCTTAAGTGTTGTGAGAGGTAAGTGGAAAGTCGCGGCCGACAAGTCTAGTGCATCCAAGCTCAATCCAGCGATTTCCTAGTATTCCCTGTGTGAGCCAGGTGCCACATCCTACGTGCCATACGAGAGAAGCTAGCTGAACGCGTTGTCCAAAAGCAACTTACTTCGGAGAGTTGAGCTCACCCTCAGTCACTCACAGTTGCACACTGCCTGTAGAAAGAGTTTCCAACATCTGAACCACAGCCGTTTGTCAGAGGCTTATGAGACGCAAGTGGAATAAGCAGACCTGGAGGGTGTCTCCAGCTGCAGTAGAGTGGTATTCTGGGTAGCTCCTGGCTTAGAACACTGTTACGTTCTCAGTGCCCGAGGAACGCAGCTAGTTGAAAGCTGGCTTGTAGGCGTGCTTTCTTGTGCGAGCTGAGTTCAGGGCAGGACCCTCCCGCGTCCTGACTGCCCGTAGATGTAGGTCCCAGCATCCTTATGTTAGTTGCTGGAAGCGGTTGTGTGAAGAGCATGTGGAAGTGACAGGATTCTCCTCAAGTGTATCTGATCTCAATACAGACATTGCAAACGTCCTTGTTCACTGAGAGCGTAGCTCGGTCCTAGCTCCCATCAAAGTGTCTAGCAGACATCTGCCTGCAAAGCATACACACTTCCGAGAGTTGAGCTTATGGACTGTCCCTCCCACATCCTGCTTGCAGGTACACCGCGATCCTAACAGGCCTAGCCCCGATGCGTGCCTGAAGTGTTGTGAGAGGTAAGTGGAAAGTCGCGGCCCACAAGACTAGTGCATCCAAGCTCAATCCAGCCTTATTTCCAAGTATTCCCTGGTGAGCCAGGTGCTACATCGTATGGGCCATACAAGAGAAGCTAGCTGAACGCCTTGTCCAAAAGCAACTTACTTCGGAGAGTTGAGCTCACCCTCAGTCCCTCACAGTTGCACACTGCCTGCAGAAAGAGTTTCCAACATCTGCACCACAGCCGTTTGTCAGAGGTTGTGAGACGCAAGTGGAATAAGCAGACCTGGAGGGTGTCTCCAGCTGCAGTGGAGTGGTATTCTGGGTAGCTCCTGGCTTAGAACACTGTTACGTTCTCAGTGCCCGAGGAACGCAGCTAGGGGAAATCTGGATTGTAGGCCTATTTCCTTGTGCGAGCTGAGTTCAGGGCAAGACCCTCGCGCATCCTGACTGCCCGTAGACGTAGGTCTCAGCATCCTTATGTTAGTTGCCGGTAGCGGTTGTGTGAAGAGCATGTGGAAGTGACAGGATTCTCCTCAAGTGTATCTGATCTCAATACAGAGATTGCAAACGTCCTTGTTCACTGAGAGCGTAGCTCGGTCCTAGCTCCCATTAAACTGTCTAGCAGACATCTGCCTGCAAACCATACACACTTCGAGAGTTGAGCTTATGGACTGTCCCTCCCACATCCTGCCTGCACGTACACCGCGCTCCTAACTGGCCTAGCCCCGACGCGTGCCTGAAGTGTTGTGAGAGGTAAGTGGAAAGTCGCGGCCCACAAGACTAGTGCATCCAAGCTCAATCCAGCGATTTCCTAGTATTCCCTGGGTGAGCCAGGTGCTACATCCTACGTGCCATACAAGAGAAGCTAGCTAAACGCCTTGTCCAAAAGCAACTTACTTCGGAGAGTTGAGCTCACCCTCAGTCCCTCACAGTTGCACACTGCCTGCAGAAAGAGTTTCCAACATCTGAACCACAGGCGTTTGTCAGAGGATTGTGAGACTCAAGTGGAATAAGCAGACCTGGAGGGTGTCTCCAGCTGCAGTAGAGTGGTATTCTGGGTAGCTCCTGGCTTAGAACACTGTTACGTTCTCAGTGCCAGAGGAACGCAGCTAGTTGAAAGGTGGCTTGTAGGCCTGCTTCCTTTTGAGAGCTGAGTTCAGGGCAGCACCCTCCCGCATCCTGATTGCCCGTAGACGTAGGTCACAGCATCCTTATGTTAGGCGCCAGAAGAGGTTGTGTGAAGAGCATGTGGAGGTGACAGGATTCTCCTCAAGTGTATCTGATCTCAATTCAGACATTGCAAACGTCCTTGTTCAATGAGAGTGTAGCTCGGTCCTAGCTCCCATCAAAGTGTCTAGCAGACATCTGCCTGCAAAGCATGCACACTTCCGAGAGTTGAGCTTATGGACTGTCCCTCCCACATCCTGCCTGCACGTACACCGCGCTCCTAACAGGCCTAGCCCCGATGCGTGCCTGAAGTGTTGTGAGAGGTAAGTGGAAAGTCGCGGCCCACAAGACTAGTGCATCCAAGCTCAATCGAGCGATTTCCTAGTATTCCCTGTGTGAGCCAGATGCTACATCCTAAGTGCCATACGAGAGAAGCTAGCTGATCGCCTTGTCCAAAGCAACTTACTTCGGAGAGTTGAGCTCACCCTCAGTCCGTCACAGTTGCACACTGCCTGCAGAAAGAGTTTCCAACATCTGAACCACAGCCGTTTGTCAGAGGCTTGTGAGACGCAAGTGGAATAAGCAGACCTGGAGGGTGTCTCCAGCTGCAGTAGAGTGGTATTCTGGGTAGCTCCTGGCTTAGAACACTGTTACGTTCTCAGTGCCCGAGGAACGCAGCTAGTTGAAAGCTGGCTTGTAGGCGTACTTCCTTGTGCGAGCTGAGTTCAGGGCAAGACCCTCCCGCATCCTGACTGCCCGTAGAGGTAGGTCCCAGCATCCTTATGTTAGTTGCCGGAAGCGGTTGTGTGAAGAGCATGTGGAAGTGACAGGATTCTCCTCAAGTGTATCTGATCTCAATACAGAGATTGCAAACGTCCTTGTTCACTGAGAGCGTAGCTCGGTCCTAGCTCCCATCAAAGTGTCTAGCAGACATCTGCCTGCAAAGCATACACACTTCTGAGAGTTGAGCTTATGGACTGTCCCTCCCACATCCTGCTTGCAGGTACACCGCGATCCTAACAGGCCTAGCCCCGATGCGTGCCTGAAGTGTTGTGAGAGGTAAGTGGAAAGTCGCGGCCCACAAGACTAGTGCATCCAAGCTCAATCCAGCCTTATTTCCAAGTATTCCCTGGTGAGCCAGGTGCTACATCGTATGGGCCATACAAGAGAAGCTAGCTGAACGCCTTGTCCAAAAGCAACTTACTTCGGAGAGTTGAGCTCACCCTCAGTCCCTCACAGTTGCACACTGCCTGCAGAAAGAGTTTCCAACATCTGAACCACAGCCGTTTGTCAGAGGTTGTGAGACGCAAGTGGAATAAGCAGACCTGGAGGGTGTCTCCAGCTGCAGTGGAGTGGTATTCTGGGTAGCTCCTGGCTTAGAACACTGTTACGTTCTCAGTGCCCGAGGAACGCAGCTAGGGGAAATCTGGATTGTAGGCCTATTTCCTTGTGCGAGCTGAGTTCAGGGCAAGACCCTCGCGCATCCTGACTGCCCGTAGACGTAGGTCTCAGCATCCTTATGTTAGTTGCCGGTAGCGGTTGTGTGAAGAGCATGTGGAAGTGACAGGATTCTCCTCAAGTGTATCTGATCTCAATACAGAGATTGCAAACGTCCTTGTTCACTGAGAGCGTAGCTCGGTCCTAGCTCCCATTAAACTGTCTAGCAGACATCTGCCTGCAAACCATACACACTTCGAGAGTTGAGCTTATGGACTGTCCCTCCCACATCCTGCCTGCACGTACACCGCGCTCCTAACTGGCCTAGCCCCGACGCGTGCCTGAAGTGTTGTGAGAGGTAAGTGGAAAGTCGCGGCCCACAAGACTAGTGCATCCAAGCTCAATCCAGCGATTTCCTAGTATTCCCTGGGTGAGCCAGGTGCTACATCCTACGTGCCATACAAGAGAAGCTAGCTAAACGCCTTGTCCAAAAGCAACTTACTTCGGAGAGTTGAGCTCACCCTCAGTCCCTCACAGTTGCACACTGCCTGCAGAAAGAGTTTCCAACATCTGAACCACAGGCGTTTGTCAGAGGATTGTGAGACTCAAGTGGAATAAGCAGACCTGGAGGGTGTCTCCAGCTGCAGTAGAGTGGTATTCTGGGTAGCTCCTGGCTTAGAACACTGTTACGTTCTCAGTGCCCGAGGAACGCAGCTAGTGGAAATCTGGATTGTAGGCCTACTTCCTTGTGCGAGCTGAGTTCAGGATAGGACCCTCCCGCATCCTGATTGCCCGTAGACGTAGGTCACAGCATCCTTATGTTAGGCGCCAGAAGAGGTTGTGTGAAGAGCATGTGGAGGTGACAGGATTCTCCTCAAGTGTATCTGATCTCAATTCAGACATTGCAAACGTCCTTGTTCAATGAGAGTGTAGCTCGGTCCTAGCTCCCATCAAAGTGTCTAGCAGACATCTGCCTGCAAAGCATGCACACTTCCGAGAGTTGAGCTTATGGACTGTCCCTCCCACATCCTGCCTGCACGTACACCGCGCTCCTAACAGGCCTAGCCCCGATGCGTGCCTGAAGTGTTGTGAGAGGTAAGTGGAAAGTCGCGGCCCACAAGACTAGTGCATCCAAGCTCAATCCAGCGATTTCCTAGTATTCCCTGTGTGAGCCAGATGCTATATCCTAAGTGCCATACGAGAGAAGCTAGCTGAACGCCTTGTCCAAAGCAACTTACTTCGGAGAGTTGAGCTCACCCTCAGTCCGTCACAGTTGCACACTGCCTGCAGAAAGAGTTTCCAACATCTGAACCACAGCCGTTTGTCAGAGGCTTGTGAGACGCAAGTGGAATAAGCAGACCTGGAGGGTGTCTCCAGCTGCAGTAGAGTGGTATTCTGGGTAGCTCCTGGCTTAGAACACTGTTACGTTCTCAGTGCCCGAGGAACGCAGCTAGTTGAAAGCTGGCTTGTAGGCTTGCTTCCTTGTGAGAGCTGAGTTCAGGGCAGGACCCTCCCGCATCCTGATTGCCCGTAGACGTAGGTCCCAGCATCCTTATGTTAGGCGCCAGAAGAGGTTGTGTGAAGAGCATGTGGAGGTGACAGGATTTTCCTCAAGTGTATCTGATCTCAATTCAGACATTGCAAACGTCCTTGTTCAATGAGAGTGTAGCTCGGTCCTAGCTCCCATCAAAGTGTCTAGCAGACATCTGCCTGCAAAGCATGCACACTTCCGAGAGTTGAGTTTATGGACTGTCCCTCCCACATCCTGCCTGCACGTACACCGCGCTCCTAACAGGCCTAGCCCCGATGCGTGCCTGAAGTGTTGTGAGAGGTAAGTGGAAAGTCGCGGCCCACAAGACTAGTGCATCCAAGCTCAATCCAGCGATATTTCCTAGTATTCCCTGGTGAGCCAGGTGCTACATCGTATGTGCCATACAAGAGAAGCTAGCTGAACGCCTTGTCCAAAAGCAACTTACTGTGGAGAGTTCAAATCACCCTCAGTCCCTCACAGTTGCACACTGCCTGCAGAAAGAGTTTCCAACATCTGAACCACAGGCGTTTGTCAGAGGCTTGTGAGACGCAAGTGGAATAAGCAGACCTGGAGGGTGTCTCCAGCTGCAGTGGAGTGGTATTCTGGGTAGCTCCTGGCTTAGAACACTGTTACGTTCTCAGTGCCCGAGGAACGCAGCTAGTTGAAAGCTGGCTTGTAGGCGTGCTTTCTTGTGCGAGCTGAGTTCAGGGCAGGACCCTCCCGCGTCCTGACTGCCCGTAGATGTAGGTCCCAGCATCCTTATGTTAGTTGCTGGAAGCGGTTGTGTGAAGAGCATGTGGAAGTGACAGGATTCTCCTCAAGTGTATCTGATCTCAATACAGACATTGCAAACGTCCTTGTTCACTGAGAGCGTAGCTCGGTCCTAGCTCCCATCAAAGTGTCTAGCAGACATCTGCCTGCAAAGCATACACACTTCCGAGAGTTGAGCTTATGGACTGTCCCTCCCACATCCTGCTTGCAGGTACACCGCGATCCTAACAGGCCTAGCCCCGATGCGTGCCTGAAGTGTTGTGAGAGGTAAGTGGAAAGTCGCGGCCCACAAGACTAGTGCATCCAAGCTCAATCCAGCCTTATTTCCAAGTATTCCCTGGTGAGCCAGGTGCTACATCGTATGGGCCATACAAGAGAAGCTAGCTGAACGCCTTGTCCAAAAGCAACTTACTTCGGAGAGTTGAGCTCACCCTCAGTCCCTCACAGTTGCACACTGCCTGCAGAAAGAGTTTCCAACATCTGAACCACAGCCGTTTGTCAGAGGTTGTGAGACGCAAGTGGAATAAGCAGACCTGGAGGGTGTCTCCAGCTGCAGTGGAGTGGTATTCTGGGTAGCTCCTGGCTTAGAACACTGTTACGTTCTCAGTGCCCGAGGAACGCAGCTAGGGGAAATCTGGATTGTAGGCCTATTTCCTTGTGCGAGCTGAGTTCAGGGCAAGACCCTCGCGCATCCTGACTGCCCGTAGAGGTAGGTCTCAGCATCCTTATGTTAGTTGCCGGTAGCGGTTGTGTGAAGAGCATGTGGAAGTGACAGGATTCTCCTCAAGTGTATCTGATCTCAATACAGAGATTGCAAACGTCCTTGTTCACTGAGAGCGTAGCTCGGTCCTAGTTCCCATTAAACTGTCTAGCAGACATCTGCCTGCAAACCATACACACTTCCGAGAGTTGAGCTTATGGACTGTCCCTCCCACATCCTGCCTGCACGTACACCGCGCTCCTAACTGGCCTAGCCCCGACGCGTGCCTGAAGTGTTGTGAGAGGTAAGTGGAAAGTCGCGGCCCACAAGACTAGTGCATCCAAGCTCAATCCAGCGATTTCCTAGTATTCCCTGTGTGAGCCAGGTGCTACATCCTACGTGCCATACAAGAGAAGCTAGCTGAACGCCTTGTCCAAAAGCAACTTACTTCGGAGAGTTGAGCTCACCCTCAGTCCCTCACAGTTGCACAGTGCCTGCAGAAAGAGTTTCCAACATCTGAACCACAGGCGTTTGTCAGAGGATTGTGAGACTCAAGTGGAATAAGCAGACCTGGAGGGTGTCTCCAGCTGCAGTGGAGTGGTATTCTCGTTAGAGCCTGGCTTAGAACAGTTTTACGTTCTCAGTGCCCGAGGAACGCAGCTAGTTGAATGCTGGCTTGTAGGCTTGCTTCCTTGTGAGAGCTGAGTTCAGGGCAGGACCCTCCCGCATCCTGACTGCCGGTAGATGTAGGTCCCAGCATCCTTATGTTAGTTGCTGGAAGCGGTTGTGTGAAGAGCATGTGGAAGTGACAGGATTTTCCTCAAGTGTATCTGATCTCAATACAGACATTGCAAACGTCCTTGTTCAATGAGAGCGTAGCCCGGTCCTAGCTCCCATCAAAGTGTCCAGCAGACATCTGCCTACAAAGGATACACACTTCGAGATTTGAGCTTATGGACTGTCCGTCCCACACCCTGCCTGCACGTACACCGCGCTCCTAACAGGCCTAGCCCCGACGCGTGCCTGAAGTGTTGTGAGAGGTAAGTGGAAAGTCGCGGCCCACAAGACTAGTGCATCCAAGCTCAATCCAGCGATATTTCCTAGAATTCCCTGTGTGAGCCATGTGCTACATTCTACGTGCCATACGAGAGAAGCTAGCTGAACGCCTTGTCCAAAAGCAACTTACTTCGGAGAGTTGAGCTCACCCTCAGTCCCTCACAGTTGCACACTGCCTGCAGAAAGAGTTTCCAACATCTGAACCACAGGCGTTTGTCAGAGGCTTGTGAGACGCAAGTGGAATAAGCAGACCTGGAGGGTGTCTCCAGCTGCAATGGAGTGGTATTCTGGTTAGCGCCTGGCTTAGAACACTGTTACGTTCTCAGTGCCCGAGGAACGCAGCT
Source organism: Vulpes vulpes (assembly GCF_048418805.1). Classification (NCBI taxonomy): domain Eukaryota; kingdom Metazoa; phylum Chordata; class Mammalia; order Carnivora; family Canidae; genus Vulpes; species Vulpes vulpes. Next base: position 60,071,317 of record NC_132784.1, read on the forward strand.
AGTTGAAAGCTGGCTTGTAGGCTTGCTTCCTTGTGAGAGCTGAGTTCAGGGCAGGACCCTCCCGCTTTCTGACTCCCCATAGACGTAGGTCCCAACATCCTTATGTTAGTTGCCGGAAGCGATTGTGTGAAGAGCATGTGGAAGTGACAGGATTCTCCTCAAGTGTATCTGATCTCAATACAGACATTGCAAACGTCCTTGTTCACTGAGAGCGTAGCTCGGTCCTAGCTCCAATCAAAGTGTCTAGCAGACATCTGCCTGCAAAGCATACACACTTCCGAGAGTTGAGCTTATGGACTGTCCCTCCCACATCCTGCTTGCACGTACACCGCGATCCTAACAGGCCTAACCCGATGCGTGCCTAAGTGTTGTGAGAGGTAAGTGGAAAGTCGCGGCCCACAAGACTAGTGCATCCAAGCTCAATCCAGCGATTTCCTAGTATTCCCTGTGTGAGCCAGGTGCTACATCCTACGTGCCATACGAGAGAAGCTAGCTGAACGCCTTGTACAAAAGCAACTTACTTCGGAGATTTGAGCTCACCCTCAGTCACTCACAGTTGCACACTGCCTGCAGAAAGAGTTTCCAACATCTGAACCACAGCCGTTTGTCAGAGGTTGTGAGACCAAGTGGAATAAGCAGACCTGGAGGGTGTCTCCAGCTGCAGTGGAGTGGTATTCTGGGTAGCTCCTGGCTTAGAACACTGTTACGTTCTCAGTGCCCGAGGAACGCAGCTAGTGGAAATCTGGATTGTAGGCCTACTTCCTTGTGCGAGCTGAGTTCAGGGCAGGACCCTCCCGCATCCTGACTGCCCGTAGACGTAGGTCCCAGCATCCTTATGTTAGGAGCCGGAAGCGGTTGTGTGAAGAGCATGTGGAAGTTACAGGATTCTCCTCAAGTGTATCTGATCTCAATACAGACATTGCAAACCTCCTTGTTCACTGAGAGCGTAGCTCGGTGCTAGCTCCCATCAAAGTGTCTAGCAGATATCTGCCTGCAAAGCATGCACACTTCCGAGAGTTGAGCTTATGGACTGTCCCTCCCACATCCTGCCTGCACGTACACCGCGCTCCTAACAGGCCTAGCCCCGATGCGTGCCTGAAGTGTTGTGAGAGGTAAGTGGAAAGTCGCGGCCCACAAGACTAGTGCATCCAAGCTCAATCCAGCGATTTCCTAGTATTCCCTGTGTGAGCCAGATGCTACATCCTAAGTGCCATACGAGAGAAGCTAGCTGAACGCCTTGTCCAAAGCAACTTACTTCGGAGAGTTGAGCTCACCCTCAGTCCGTCACAGTTGCACACTGCCTGCAGAAAGAGTTTCCAACATCTGAACCACAGCCGTTTGTCAGAGGCTTGTGAGACGCAAGTGGAATAAGCAGACCTGGAGGGTGTCTCCAGCTGCAGTAGAGTGGTATTCTGGGTAGCTCCTGGCTTAGAACACTGTTACGTTCTCAGTGCCCGAGGAACGCAGCTAGTTGAAAGGTGGCTTGTAGGCGTGCTTCCTTTTGAGAGCTGAGTTCAGGGCAGGACCCTCCCGCATCCTGATTGCCCGGAGACGTAGGTCCCAGCATCCTTATGTTAGGCGCCAGAAGAGGTTGTGTGAAGAGCATGTGGAGGTGACAGGATTCTCCTCAAGTGTATCTGATCTCAATTCAGACATTGCAAACGTCCTTGTTCAATGAGAGTGTAGCTCGGTCCTAGCTCCCATCAAAGTGTCTAGCAGACATCTGCCTGCAAACCATACACACTTCCCAGAGTTGAGCTTATGGACTGTCCCTCCCACATCCTGCCTGCACGTACACCGCGCTATCAGGCCTAGCCCCGATGCGTGCCTGAAGTGTTGTGAGAGGTAAGTGGAAAGTCGCGGCCCACAAGACTAGTGCATCCAAGCTCAATCCAGCGATATTTCCTAGTATTCCCTGGTGAGCCAGGTGCTACATCGTATGTGCCATACAAGAGAAGCTAGCTGAACGCCTTGTCCAAAAGCAACTTACTGCGGAGAGTTCAGCTCACCCTCAGTCCCTCACAGTTGCACACTGCCTGCAAAAGAGTTTCCAACATCTGAACCACAGGCGTTTGTCAGAGGTTGTGAGACGCAAGTGGAATAAGCAGACCTGGAGGGTGTCTCCAGCTGCAGTGGAGTGGTATTCTGGGTAGCTCCTGGCTTAGAACACTGTTACGTTCTCAGTGCCCGAGGAACGCAGCTAGCTGAAAGCTGGCTTGTAGGCTTGCTTCCTTGTGAGAGCTGAGTTCAGGGCAGGACCCTCCCGCATCCTGACTGCCCGGAGATGTAGGTCCCAGCATCCTTATGTTAGTTGCTGGAAGCGGTTGTGTGAAGAGCATGTGGAAGTGACAGGATTCTCCTCAAGTGTATCTGATCTCAATACAGACATTGCAAACGTCCTTGTTCAATGAGAGCGTAGCCCGGTCCTAGCTCCCATCAAAGTGTCTAGCAGACATCTGCCTACAAAGCATACACACGTCGAGAGTTGAGCTTATGGACTGTTCCTCCCACACCCTGCCTGCAAGTACACCGCGATCCTAACAGGCCTTACCCGATGCGTGCCTAAGTGTTGTGAGAGGTAAGTGGAAAGTCGCGGCCCACAAGACTAGTGCATCCAAGCTCAATCCAGCGATTTCCTAGTATTCCCTGTGTGAGCCAGGTGCTACATCCTACGTGCCATACGAGAGAAGCTAGCTGAACGCCTTGTCCAAAAGCAACTTACTTCGGAGAGTTGAGCTGACCCTCAGTCCCTCCCAGTTGCACACTGCCTGCAGAAAGAGTTTCCAACATCTGAACCACAGCCGTTTGTCAGAGGTTGTGAGACGCAAGTGGAATAAGCAGACCTGGAGGGTGTCTCCAGCTGCAGTGGAGTGGTATTCTGGGTAGCTCCTGGCTTAGAACACTGTTACGTTCTCAGTGCCCGAGGAACGCAGCTAGCGGAAATCTGGATTGTAGGCCTATTTCCTTGTGCGAGCTGAGTTCAGGGCAAGACCCTCGCGCATCCTGACTGCCCGTAGAGGTAGGTCTCAGCATCCTTATGTTAGTTGCCGGTAGCGGTTGTGTGAAGAGCATGTGGAAGTGACAGGATTCTCCTCAAGTGTATCTGATCTCAATACAGAGATTGCTAACGTCCTTGTTCACTGAGAGCGTAGCTCGGTCCTAGCTCCCATTAAACTGTCTAGCAGACATCTGCCTGCAAACCATACACACTTCCGAGAGTTGAGCTTATGGACTGTCCCTCCCACATCCTGCCTGCACGTACACCGCGCTCCTAACTGGCCTAGACCCGACGCGTGCCTGAAGTGTTGTGAGAGGTAAGTGGAAAGTCGCGGCCCACAAGACTAGTGCATCCAAGCTCAATCCAGCGATTTCCTAGTATTCCCCGTGTGAGCCAGGTGCTACATCCTACGTGCCATACAAGAGAAGCTAGCTGAACGCCTTGTCCAAAGCAACTTACTTCGGAGAGTTGAGCTCACCCTCAGTCCGTCACAGTTGCACACTGCCTGCAGAAAGAGTTTCCAACATCTAAACCACAGCCGTTTGTCAGAGGCTTGTGAGACGCAAGTGGAATAAGCAGACCTGTTGGGTGTCTCCAGCTGCAGTAGAGTGGTATTCTGGGTAGCTCCTGGCTTAGAACACTGTTACGTTCTCAGTGCCCGAGGAACGCAGCTAGTTGAAAGCTGGCTTGTAGGCTTGCTTCCTTCTGAGAGCTGAGTTCAGGTCAGGACCCTCCCGCAATCTGACTGCCCGTAGACGTCGGTCCCAGCATCCTTATGTTAGGCGCCAGAAGAGGTTGTGTGAAGAGCATGTGGAGGTGACAGGATTCTCCTCAAGTGTATCTGATCTCAATACAGAGATTGCTAACGTCCTTGTTCACTGAGAGCGTAGCTCGGTCCTAGCTCCCATTAAACTGTCTAGCAGACATCTGCCTGCAAACCATACACACTTCCCAGAGTTGAGCTTATGGACTGTCCCTCCCACATCCTGCCTGCACGTACACCGCGCTATCAGGCCTAGCCCCGATGCGTGCCTGAAGTGTTGTGAGAGGTAAGTGGAAAGTCGCGGCCCACAAGACTAGTGCATCCAAGCTCAATCCAGCGATATTTCCTAGTATTCCCTGGTGAGCCAGGTGCTACATCGTATGTGCCATACAAGAGAAGCTAGCTGAACGCCTTGTCCAAAAGCAACTTACTGCGGAGAGTTCAGCTCACCCTCAGTCCCTCACAGTTGCACACTGCCTGCAAAAGAGTTTCCAACATCTGAACCACAGGCGTTTGTCAGAGGCTTGTGAGACGCAAGTGGAATAAGCAGACCTGGAGGGTGTCTCCAGCTGCAGTGGAGTGCTATTCTGGGTAGCTCCTGGCTTAGAACACTGTTACGTTCTCAGTGCCCGAGGAACGCGGGTAGCTGAAAGCTGGCTTGTAGGCTTGCTTCCTTGTGAGAGCTGAGTTCAGGGCAGGACCCTCCCGCATCCTGACTGCCCGTAGATGTAGGTCCCAGCATCCTTATGTTAGTTGCTGGAAGCGGTTGTGTGAAGAGCATGTGGAAGTGACAGGATTCTCCTCAAGTGTATCTGATCTCAATACAGACATTGCAAACGTCCTTGTTCAATGAGAGCGTAGCCCGGTCCTAGCTCCCATCAAAGTGTCTAGCAGACATCTGCCTACAAAGCATACACACTTCGAGAGTTGAGCTTATGGACTGTTCCTCCCACACCCTGCCTGCACGTACACCGCGATCCTAACAGGCCTAACCCGATGCGTGCCTAAGTGTTGTGAGAGGTAAGTGGAAAGTCGCGGCCCACAAGACTAGTGCATCCAAGCTCAATCCAGCGATTTCCTAGTATTCCCTGTGTGAGCCAGGTGCTACATCCTACGTGCCATACGAGAGAAGCTAGCTGAACGCCTTGTCCAAAAGCAACTTACTTCGGAGAGTTGAGCTCACCCTCAGTCCCTCCCAGTTGCACACTGCCTGCAGAAAGAGTTTCCAACATCTGAACCACAGCCGTTTGTCAGAGGTTGTGAGACGCAAGTGGAATAAGCAGACCTGGAGGGTGTCTCCAGCTGCAGTGGAGTGGTATTCTGGGTAGCTCCTGGCTTAGAACACTGTTACGTTCTCAGTGCCCGAGGAACGCAGCTAGCGGAAATCTGGATTGTAGGCCTATTTCCTTGTGCGAGCTGAGTTCAGGGCAAGACCCTCGCGCATCCTGACTGCCCGTAGAGGTAGGTCTCAGCATCCTTATGTTAGTTGCCGGTAGCGGTTGTGTGAAGAGCATGTGGAAGTGACAGGATTCTCCTCAAGTGTATCTGATCTCAATACAGAGATTGCTAACGTCCTTGTTCACTGAGAGCGTAGCTCGGTCCTAGCTCCCATTAAACTGTCTAGCAGACATCTGCCTGCAAACCATACACACTTCCGAGAGTTGAGCTTATGGACTGTCCCTCCCACATCCTGCCTGCACGTACACCGCGCTCCTAACTGGCCTAGCCCCGACGCGTGCCTGAAGTGTTGTGAGAGGTAAGTGGAAAGTCGCGGCCCACAAGACTAGTGCATCCAAGCTCAATCCAGCGATTTCCTAGTATTCCCCGTGTGAGCCAGGTGCTACATCCTACGTGCCATACAAGAGAAGCTAGCTGAACGCCTTGTCCAAAAGCAACTTACTTCGGAGAGTTGAGCTCACCCTCAGTCCCTCACAGTTGCACAGTGCCTGCAGAAAGAGTTTCCAACATCTGAACCACAGGCGTTTGTCAGAGGATTGTGAGACTCAAGTGGAATAAGCAGACCTGGAGGGTGTCTCCAGCTGCAGTGGAGTGGTATTCTCGTTAGAGCCTGGCTTAGAACAGTTTTACGTTCTCAGTGCCCGAGGAACGCAGCTAGTTGAATGCTGGCTTGTAGACTTGCTTCCTTGTGAGAGCTGAGTTCAGGGCAGGACCCTCCCGCATCCTGACTGCCCGTAGATGTAGGTCCCAGCATCCTTATGTTAGTTGCTGGAAGCGGTTGTGTGAAGAGCATGTGGAAGTGACAGGATTTTCCTCAAGTGTATCTGATCTCAATACAGACATTGCAAACGTCCTTGTTCAATGAGAGCGTAGCCTGGTCCTAGCTCCCATCAAAGTGTCCAGCAGACATCTGCCTACAAAGGATACACACTTCGAGAGTTGAGCTTATGGACTGTCCGTCCCACATTCTGCCTGCACGTACACCGCGCTCCTAACAGGCCTAGCCCCGATGCGTGCCTGAAGTGTTGTGAGAGGTAAGTGGAAAGTCGCGGCCCACAAGACTAGTGCATCCAAGCTCAATCCAGCGATATTTCCTAGAATTCCCTGTGTGACCCAGGTGCTACATCCTACGTGCCATACAAGAGAAGCTAGCTGAACGCCTTGTCCAAAAGCAACTTTCTTCGGAGAGTTGAGCTCACCCTCAGTCCCTCACAGTTGCACACTGCCTGCAGAAAGAGTTTCCAACATCTGAACCACAGCCGTTTGTCTGAGGTTGTGAGACGCAAGTGGAATAAGCAGACCTGGAGGGTGTCTCCAGCTGCAGTGGAGTGGTATTCTGGGTAGCTCCTGGCTTAGAACACTGTTACGTTCTCAGTGCCCGAGGAACGCAGCTTGTGGAAATCTGGATTGTAGGCCTACTTCCTTGTGCGAGCTGAGTTCAGGGCAGGACCCTCCCGCATCCTGACTGCCCGTAGACGTAGGTCCCAGCATCCTTATGTTAGGAGCCGGAAGCGGTTGTGTGAAGAGCATGCGGAAGTGACAGGATTCTCCTCAAGTGTATCTGATCTCAATACAGACATTGCAAACGTCCTTGTTCACTGAGAGCGTAGCTCGGTCCTAGTTCCAATCAAAGTGTCTAGCAGACATCTGCCTGCAAAGCATGCACACTTCCGAGAGTTGAGCTTATGGACTGTCCCTCCCACACCCTGCCTGCACGTACACCGCGCTCCTAACAGGCCTAGCCCCGATGCGTGCCTGAAGTGTTGTGAGAGGTAAGTGGAAAGTCGCGGCCCACAAGACTAGTGCATCCAAGCTCAATCCAGCGATATCCTAGTATTCCCTGTGTGAGCCAGGTGCTTCATCCTAAGTGCCATACGAGAGAAGCTAGCTGAACGCCTTGTCCAAAAGCAACTTACTTCGGAGAGTTGAGCTGACCTTCAGTCAATCACAGTTGCACACTGCCTGCAGAAAGAGTTTCCAACATCTGAACCACAGTCTTTTGTCAGAGGCTTGTGAGACGCAAGTGGAATAAGCAGACCTGGAGGGTGTCTCCAGCTGCAGTGGAGTGGTATTCTGGGTAGCTCCTGGCTTAGAACACTGTTACGTTCTCAGTGCCCGAGGAACGCAGCGAGTTGAAAGCTGGCTTGTAGGCTTGCTTCCTTGTGAGAGCTGAGTTCAGGGCAGGACCCTCCCGCTTTCTGACTCCCCATAGACGTAGGTCCCAACATCCTTATGTTAGTTGCCGGAAGCGGTTGTGTGAAGAGCATGTGGAAGTGATAGGATTCTCCTCAAGTGTATCTGATCTCAATACAGACATTGCAAACGTCCTTCTTCACTGAGAGCGTAGCTCGGTCCTAGCTCCAATCAAAGTGTCTAGCAGACATCTGCCTGCAAAGCATGCACACTTCCGAGAGTTGAGCTTATGGACTGTCCCTCCCACATCCTGCCTGCACGTACACCGCGCTAACAGGCCTAGCCCCGATGCGGGCCTGAAGTGTTGTGAGAGGTAAGTGGAAAGTCGCGGCCCACAAGACTAGTGCATCCAAGCTCAATCCAGCGATGTTTCCTAGTATTCCTTGTGTGAGCCAGGTGCTACATCGTATGTGCCATACAAGAGAAGCTAGCTGAACGCCTTGTCCAAAAGCAACTTACTTCGGAGAGTTCAGCTCACCCTCAGTCCCTCACAGTTGCACACTGCCTGCAGAAAGAGTTTCCAACATCTGAACCACAGCCGTTTGTCGAGGCTTGTGAGACGCAAGTGGAATAAGCAGACCTGGAGGGTGTCTCCAGCTGCAGTGGAGTGGTATTCAGGGTAGAGCCTGGCTTAGAACACTGTTACGTTCTCAGTGCCCGAGGAACGCAGCTAGTTGAAAGCTGGCTTGTAGGCTTGCTTCCTTGTGAGAGCTGAGTTCAGGGCAGGACCCTCCCGCTTTCTGACTCCCCATAGACGTAGGTCCCAGCATCCTTATGTTAGGAGCCGGAAGCAGTTGTGTGAAGAGCATGCGGAAGTGACAGGATTCTCCTCAAGTGTATCTGATCTCAATACAGACATTGCAAACGTCCTTGTTCAATGAGAGCGTAGCCTGGTCCTAGCTCCCATCAAAGTGTCCAGCAGACATCTGCCTACAAAGGATACACACTTCGAGAGTTGAGCTTATGGACTGTCCGTCCCACATTCTGCCTGCACGTACACCGCGCTCCTAACAGGCCTAGCCCCGATGCGTGCCTGAAGTGTTGTGAGAGGTAAGTGGAAAGTCGCGGCCCACAAGACTAGTGCATCCAAGCTCAATCCAGCGATATTTCCTAGAATTCCCTGTGTGAGCCATGTGCTACATTCTACGTGCCATACGAGAGAAGCTAGCTGAACGCCTTGTCCAAAAGCAACTTACTTCGGAGAGTTGAGCTCACCCTCAGTCCCTCACAGTTGCACACTGCCTGCAGAAAGAGTTTCCAACATCTGAACCACAGCCGTTTGTCAGAGGCTTGTGAGACGCAAGTGGAATAAGCAGACCTGGAGGGTGTCTCCAGCTGCAGTGGAGTGGTATTCTGGGTAGCTCCTGGTTTAGAACACTGTTACGTTCTCAGTGCCCGAGGAACGCAGCTAGTGGAAATCTGGATTGTAGGCCTACATCCTTGTGCGAGCTGAGTTCAGGGCAGGACCCTCCCGCATCCTGACTGCCCGTAGACGTAGGTCCCAGCATCCTTATGTTAGGAGCCGGAAGCGGTTGTGTGAAGAGCATGCGGAAGTGACAGGATTCTCCTCAAGTGTATTGATCTCAATACAGACATTGCAAACGTCCTTGTTCACTGAGAGCGTAGCTCGGTGCTAGCTCCCATCAAAGTGTCTAGCAGACATCTGCCTGCAAAGCATGCACACTTCCGAGAGTTGAGCTTATGGACTGTCCCTCCCACATCCTGCCTGCACGTACACCGCGCTCCTAACAGGCCTAGCCCCGATGCGTGCCTGAAGTGTTGTGAGAGGTAAGTGGAAAGTCGCGGCCCACAAGACTAGTGCATCCAAGCTCAATCCAGCGATATTTCCTAGAATTCCCTGTGTGACCCAGGTGCTACATCCTACGTGCCATACAAGAGAAGCTAGCTGAACGCCTTGTCCAAAAGCAACTTTCTTCGGAGAGTTGAGCTCACCCTCAGTCCCTCACAGTTGCACACTGCCTGCAGAAAGAGTTTCCAACATCTGAACCACAGCCGTTTGTCTGAGGTTGTGAGACGCAAGTGGAATAAGCAGACCTGGAGGGTGTCTCCAGCTGCAGTGGAGTGGTATTCTGGGTAGCTCCTGGCTTAGAACACTGTTACGTTCTCAGTGCCCGAGGAACGCAGCTTGTGGAAATCTGGATTGTAGGCCTACTTCCTTGTGCGAGCTGAGTTCAGGGCAGGACCCTCCCGCATCCTGACTGCCCGTAGACGTAGGTCCCAGCATCCTTATGTTAGGAGCCGGAAGCGGTTGTGTGAAGAGCATGCGGAAGTGACAGGATTCTCCTCAAGTGTATCTGATCTCAATACAGACATTGCAAACGTCCTTGTTCACTGAGAGCGTAGCTCGGTCCTAGTTCCAATCAAAGTGTCTAGCAGACATCTGCCTGCAAAGCATGCACACTTCCGAGAGTTGAGCTTATGGACTGTCCCTCCCACACCCTGCCTGCACGTACACCGCGCTCCTAACAGGCCTAGCCCCGATGCGTGCCTGAAGTGTTGTGAGAGGTAAGTGGAAAGTCGCGGCCCACAAGACTAGTGCATCCAAGCTCAATCCAGCGATATCCTAGTATTCCCTGTGTGAGCCAGGTGCTTCATCCTAAGTGCCATACGAGAGAAGCTAGCTGAACGCCTTGTCCAAAAGCAACTTACTTCGGAGAGTTGAGCTGACCTTCAGTCAATCACAGTTGCACACTGCCTGCAGAAAGAGTTTCCAACATCTGAACCACAGTCTTTTGTCAGAGGCTTGTGAGACGCAAGTGGAATAAGCAGACCTGGAGGGTGTCTCCAGCTGCAGTGGAGTGGTATTCTGGGTAGCTCCTGGCTTAGAACACTGTTACGTTCTCAGTGCCCGAGGAACGCAGCGAGTTGAAAGCTGGCTTGTAGGCTTGCTTCCTTGTGAGAGCTGAGTTCAGGGCAGGACCCTCCCGCTTTCTGACTCCCCATAGACGTAGGTCCCAACATCCTTATGTTAGTTGCCGGAAGCGGTTGTGTGAAGAGCATGTGGAAGTGATAGGATTCTCCTCAAGTGTATCTGATCTCAATACAGACATTGCAAACGTCCTTCTTCACTGAGAGCGTAGCTCGGTCCTAGCTCCAATCAAAGTGTCTAGCAGACATCTGCCTGCAAAGCATGCACACTTCCGAGAGTTGAGCTTATGGACTGTCCCTCCCACATCCTGCCTGCACGTACACCGCGCTAACAGGCCTAGCCCCGATGCGGGCCTGAAGTGTTGTGAGAGGTAAGTGGAAAGTCGCGGCCCACAAGACTAGTGCATCCAAGCTCAATCCAGCGATGTTTCCTAGTATTCCTTGTGTGAGCCAGGTGCTACATCGTATGTGCCATACAAGAGAAGCTAGCTGAACGCCTTGTCCAAAAGCAACTTACTTCGGAGAGTTCAGCTCACCCTCAGTCCCTCACAGTTGCACACTGCCTGCAGAAAGAGTTTCCAACATCTGAACCACAGCCGTTTGTCGAGGCTTGTGAGACGCAAGTGGAATAAGCAGACCTGGAGGGTGTCTCCAGCTGCAGTGGAGTGGTATTCAGGGTAGAGCCTGGCTTAGAACACTGTTACGTTCTCAGTGCCCGAGGAACGCAGCTAGTTGAAAGCTGGCTTGTAGGCTTGCTTCCTTGTGAGAGCTGAGTTCAGGGCAGGACCCTCCCGCTTTCTGACTCCCCATAGACGTAGGTCCCAGCATCCTTATGTTAGGAGCCGGAAGCAGTTGTGTGAAGAGCATGCGGAAGTGACAGGATTCTCCTCAAGTGTATCTGATCTCAATACAGACATTGCAAACGTCCTTGTTCACTGAGAGCGTAGCTCGGTCCTAGTTCCAATCAAAGTGTCTAGCAGACATCTGCCTGCAAAGCATGCACACTTCCGAGAGTTGAGCTTATGGACTGTCCCTCCCACATCCTGCCTGCACGTACACCGCGCTAACAGGCCTAGCCCCGATGCGTGCCTGAAGTGTTGTGAGAGGTAAGTGGAAAGTCGCGGCCCACAAGACTAGTGCATCCAAGCTCAATCCAGCGATATTTCCTAGTATTCCTTGTGTGAGCCAGGTGCTACATCGTATGTGCCATACAAGAGAAGCTAGCTGAACGCCTTGTCCAAAAGCAACTTACTTCGGAGATTTGAGCTCACCCTCAGTCCCTCACAGTTGCACACTGCCTGCAGAAAGAGTTTCCAACATCTGAACCACAGGCGTTTGTCAGAGGCTTGTGAGACGCAAGTGGAATAAGCAGACCTGGAGGGTGTCTCCAGCTGCAGTGGAGTGGTATTCTGGGTAGCTCCTGGCTTAGAACACTGTTACGTTCTCAGTGCCCGAGGAACGCAGCGAGTTGAAAGCTGGCTTGTAGACTTGCTTCCTTGTGAGTGCTGAGTTCAGGGCAGGACCCTCTCGCATCCTGACTGCCCGTAGATGTAGGTCCCAGCATCCTTACGCTAGTTGCTGGAAGCGGTTGTGTGAAGAGCATGTGGAAGTGACAGGATTCTCCTCAAGTGTATTTGATCTCAATACAGACATTGCAAACGTCCTTGTTCAATGAGAGCGTAGCCCGGTCCTAGCTCCCATCAAAGTGTCTAGCAGATATCTGCCTACAAAGCATACACACTTCCGAGAGTTGAGCTTATGGACTGTCCCTCCCACACCCTGCCTGCACGTACACCGCGCTCCTAACAGGCCTAGCCCCGATGCGTGCCTGAAGTGTTGTGAGAGGTAAGTGGAAAGTCGCGGCCCACAAGACTAGTGCATCCAAGCTCAATCCAGCGATATTTCCTAGTATTCCCTGGTGAGCCAGGTGCTACATCGTATGTGCCATACAAGAGAAGCTAGCTGAACGCCTTGTCCAAAAGCAACTTACTGCGGAGAGTTCAGCTCATCCTCAGTCCCTCACAGTTGCACACTGCCTGCCAAAAGAGTTTCCAACATCTGAACCACAGGCGTTTGTCAGAGGCTTGTGAGACGCAAGTGGAATAAGCAGACCTGGAGGGTGTCTCCAGCTGCAGTGGAGTGGTATTCTGGGTAGCTCCTGGCTTAGAACACTGTTACGTTCTCAGTGCCCGAGGAACGCAGCTAGTTGAAAGCTGGCTTGTAGGCTTGCTTCCTTGTGAGAGCTGAGTTCAGGGCAGGACCCTCCCGCTTTCTGACTCCCCATAGACGTAGGTCCCAGCATCCTTATGTTAGGAGCCGGAAGCAGTTGTGTGAAGAGCATGCGGAAGTGACAGGATTCTCCTCAAGTGTATCTGATCTCAATACAGACATTGCAAACGTCGTTGTTCACGGAGAGCATAGCTCGGTCCTAGCTCCAATCAAAGTGTCTAGCAGACATCTGCCTGCAAAGCATGCACACTTCCGAGAGTTGAGCTTATGGACTGTCCCTCCCACACCCTGCCTGCACGTACACCGCGCTCCTAACAGGCCTAGCCCCGATGCGTGCCTGAAGTGTTGTGAGAGGTAAGTGGAAAGTCGCGGCCCACAAGACTAGTGCATCCAAGCTCAATCCAGCGATATCCTAGTATTCCCTGTGTGAGCCAGGTGCTTCATCCTAAGTGCCATACGAGAGAAGCTAGCTGAACGCCTTGTCCAAAAGCAACTTACTTCGGAGAGTTGAGCTGACCTTCAGTCAATCACAGTTGCACACTGCCTGCAGAAAGAGTTTCCAACATCTGAACCACAGTCTTTTGTCAGAGGCTTGTGAGACGCAAGTGGAATAAGCAGACCTGGAGGGTGTCTCCAGCTGCAGTGGAGTGGTATTCTGGGTAGCTCCTGGCTTAGAACACTGTTACGTTCTCAGTGCCCGAGGAACGCAGCGAGTTGAAAGCTGGCTTGTAGGCTTGCTTCCTTGTGAGAGCTGAGTTCAGGGCAGGACACTCCCGCTTTCTGACTCCCCATAGACGTAGGTCCCAACATCCTTATGTTAGTTGCCGGAAGCGGTTGTGTGAAGAGCATGTGGAAGTGATAGGATTCTCCTCAAGTGTATCTGATCTCAATACAGACATTGCAAACGTCCTTCTTCACTGAGAGCGTAGCTCGGTCCTAGCTCCAATCAAAGTGTCTAGCAGACATCTGCCTGCAAAGCATGCACACTTCCGAGAGTTGAGCTTATGGACTGTCCCTCCCACATCCTGCCTGCACGTACACCGCGCTAACAGGCCTAGCCCCGATGCGGGCCTGAAGTGTTGTGAGAGGTAAGTGGAAAGTCGCGGCCCACAAGACTAGTGCATCCAAGCTCAATCCAGCGATGTTTCCTAGTATTCCTTGTGTGAGCCAGGTGCTACATCGTATGTGCCATACAAGAGAAGCTAGCTGAACGCCTTGTCCAAAAGCAACTTACTTCGGAGAGTTCAGCTCACCCTCAGTCCCTCACAGTTGCACACTGCCTGCAGAAAGAGTTTCCAACATCTGAACCACAGTCTTTTGTCAGAGGCTTGTGAGACGCAAGTGGAATAAGCAGACCTGGAGGGTGTCTCCAGCTGCAGTGGAGTGGTATTCTGGGTAGCTCCTGGCTTAGAACACTGTTACGTTCTCAGTGCCCGAGGAACGCAGCGAGTTGAAAGCTGGCTTGTAGGCTTGCTTCCTTGTGAGAGCTGAGTTCAGGGCAGGACACTCCCGCTTTCTGACTCCCCATAGACGTAGGTCCCAACATCCTTATGTTAGTTGCCGGAAGCGGTTGTGTGAAGAGCATGCGGAAGTGACAGGATTCTCCTCAAGTGTATCTGATCTCAGTTCAGACATTGCAAACGTCCTTGTTCAATGAGAGTGTAGCTCGGTCCTAGCTCCCATCAAAGTGTCTAGCAGACATCTGCCTGCAAAGCATGCACACTTCCGAGAGTTGAGCTTATGGACTGTCCCTCCCACATCCTGCCTGCACGTACACCGTGCTCCTAACAGGCCTAGCCCCGATGCGTGCCTGAAGTGTTGTGAGAGGTAAGTGGAAAGTCGCGGCCCACAAGACTAGTGCATCCAAGCTCAATCCAGCGATATTTCCTAGTATTCCCTGGTGAGCCAGGTGCTACATCGTATGTGCCATACAAGAGAAGCTAGCTGAACGCCTTGTCCAAAAGCAACTTACTGAGGAGAGTTCAGCTCATCCTCAGTCCCTCACAGTTGCACACTGCCTGCAAAAAGAGTTTCCAACATCTGAACCACAGGCGTTTGTCAGAGGCTTGTGAGACGCAAGTGGAATAAGCAGACCTGGAGGGTGTCTCCAGCTGCAGTGGAGTGGTATTCTGGGTAGCTCCTGGCTTAGAACACTGTTACGTTCTCAGTGCCCGAGGAACGCAGCTAGTTGAAAGCTGGCTTGTAGGCTTGCTTCCTTGTGAGAGCTGAGTTCAGGGCAGGACCCTCCCGCTTTCTGACTCCCCATAGACGTAGGTCCCAACATCCTTATGTTAGTTGCCGGAAGCGGTTGTGTGAAGAGCATGTGGAAGTGACAGGATTCTCCTCAAGTGTATCTGATCTCAATACAGACATTGCAAACGTCCTTGTTCACTGAGAGCGTAGCTCGGTCCTAGCTCCAATCAAAGTGTCTAGCAGACATCTGCCTACAAAGCATGCACACTTCCGAGAGTTGAGCTTATGGACTGTCCCTCCCACATCCTGCTTGCACGTACACCGCGCTCCTAACAGGCCTAACCCGATGCGTGCCTAAGTGTTGTGAGAGGTAAGTGGAAAGTCGTGGCCCACAAGACTAGTGCATCCAAGCTCAATCCAGCGATTTCCTAGTATTCCCTGTGTGAGTCAGGTGCTACATCCTAAGTGCCATACGAGAGAAGCTAGCTGAACGCCTTGTCCAAAAGCAACTTACTTCGGAGATTTGAGCTCACCCTCAGTCCGTCACAGTTGCACACTGCCTGCAGAAATAGTTTCCAACATCTGAACCACAGTCTTTTGTCAGAGGCTTGTGAGACGCAAGTGGAATAAGCAGACCTGGAGGGTGTCTCCAGCTGCAATGGAGTGGTATTCTGGGTAGCTCCTGGCTTAGAACACTGTTACGTTCTCAGTGCCCGAGGAACGCAGCGAGTTGAAAGCTGGCTTGTAGGCTTGCTTCCTTGTGAGAGCTGAGTTCAGGGCAGGACCCTCCCGCTTTCTGACTCCCCATAGACGTAGGTCCCAACATCCTTATGTTAGTTGCCGGAAGCGGTTGTGTGAAGAGCATGTGGAAGTGACAGGATTCTCCTCAAGTGTATCTGATCTCAATACAGACATTGCAAACGTCCTTGTTCACTGAGAGCGTAGCTCGGTCCTAGCTCCAATCAAAGTGTCTAGCAGACATCTGCCTGCAAAGCATACACACTTCCGAGAGTTGAGCTTATGGACTGTCCCTCCCACATCCTGCTTGCACGTACACCGCAATCCTTACAGGCCTAACCCGATGCGTGCCTAAGTGTTGTGAGAGGTAAGTGGAAAGTCGCGGCCCACAAGACTAGTGCATCCAAGCTCAATCCAGCGATTTCCTAGTATTCCCTGTGTTAGCCAGGTGCTACATCCTACGTGCCATACGAGAGAAGCTAGCTGAACGCCTTGTCCAAAAGCAACTTACTTCCGAGATTTGACCTCACCCTCAGTCCCTCACAGTTGCACACTGCCTGCATAAAGAGTTTCCAACATCTGAACCGCAGCCGTTTGTCTGAGGTTGTGAGACGCAAGTGGAATAAGCAGACCTGGAGGGTGTCTCCAGCTGCAGTGGGGTGGTATTCTGGGAAGCTCCTGGCTTAGAACACTGTTACGTTCTCAGTGCCCGAGGAACGCAGCTAGTGGAAATCTGGATTGTAGGCCTACTTCCTTGTGCGAGCTGAGTTCAGGGTAGGACCCTCCCTCATCCTGACTGCCCGTAGACGTAGGTCCCAGCATCCTGATGTTAGGCGCCGGAAGCGGTTGTGTGAAGAGCATGCGGAAGTGACAGGATTCTCCTCAAGTGTATCTGATCTCAATACAGACATTGCAAACGTCCTTGTTCACTGAGAGCGTAGCTCGGTGCTAGCTCCCATCAAAGTGTCTAGCAGACATCTGCCTGCAAAGCATGCACACTTCCGAGAGTTGAGCTTATGGACTGTCCCTCCCACATCCTGCCTGCACGTACACCGCGCTCCTAACAGGCCTAGCCCCGACGCGTGCCTGAAATGTTTTGAGAGGTAAGTGGAAAGTCGCGGCCCACAAGACTAGTGCATCCAAGCTCAATCCAGCGATTTCCTAGTATTCCCTGTGTGAGCCAGGTGCTACATCCTACGTGCCATACGAGAGAAGCTAGCTGAACGCCTTGTCCAAAAGCAACTTACTTCGGAGAGTTGAGCTCACCCTCAGTCCCTCACAGTTGCACACTGCCTGCAGAAAGAGTTTCCAACATCTGAACCACAGGCGTTTGTCAGAGGCTTGTGAGACGCAAGTGGAATAAGCAGACCTGGAGGGTGTCTCCAGCTGCAGTAGAGTGGTATTCTGGGTAACTCCTGGCTTAGAACACTGTTACGTTCTCAGTGCCCGAGGAACGCAGCTAGTTGAAAGGTGGCTTGTAGGCCTGCTTCCTTTTGAGAGCTGAGTTCAGGGCAGCACCCTCCCGCATCCCGATTGCCCGTAGACGTAGGTCACAGCATCCTTATGTTAGGCGCCAGAAGAGGTTGTGTGAAGAGCATGTGGAGGTGACAGGATTCTCCTCAAGTGTATCTGATCTCAATTCAGACATTGCAAACGTCCTTGTTCACTGAGAGCGTAGCTCGGTCCTAGCTCCAATCAAAGTGTCTAGCAGACATCTGCCTGCAAAGCATACACACTTCCGAGAGTTGAGCTTATGGACTGTCCCTGCCACATCCTGCTTGCACGTACACCGCGATCCTAACAAGCCTAACCCGATGCGTGCCTAAGTGTTGTGAGAGGTAAGTGGAAAGTCGCGGCCTACAAGACTAGTGCATCCAACCTCAATCCAGCGATTTCCTAGTATTCCCTGTGTTAGCCAGGTGCCACATCCTACGTGCCATACGAGAGAAGCTAGCTGAACGCGTTGTCCAAAAGCAACTTACTTCGGAGAGTTGAGCTCACCCTCAGTCACTCACAGTTGCACACTGCCTACAGAAAGAGTTTCCAACATCTGAACCACAGCCGTTTGTCAGAGGCTTATGAGACGCAAGTGGAATAAGCAGACCTGGAGGGTGTCTCCAGCTGCAGTAGAGTGGTATTCTGGGTAGCTCCTGGCTTAGAACACTGTTACGTTCTCAGTGCCCGAGGAACGCAGCTAGTTGAAAGGTGGCTTGTAGGCGTGCTTCCTTTTGAGAGCTGAGTTCAGGGCAGCACCCTCCCGCATCCTGATTGCCTGTAGACGTAGGTCACAGCATCCTTATGTTAGGCGCCAGAAGAGGTTGTGTGAAGAGCATGTGGAGATGACAGGATTCTCCTCAAGTGTATCTGATCTCAATTCAGACATTGCAAACGTCCTTGTTCAATGAGAGTGTAGCTCGGTCCTAGCTCCCATCAAAGTGTCTAGCAGACATCTGCCTGCAAAGCATGCACACTTCCAAGAGATGAGCTTATGGACTGTCCCTCCCACATCCTGCCTGCACGTACACCGCGCTAACAGGCCTAGCCCCGATGCGTGCCAGAAGTGTTGTGAGAGGTAAGTGGAAAGTCGCGGCCCACAAGACTAGTGCATCCAAGCTCAATCCAGCGATATTTCCTAGAATTCCCTGTGTGAGCCAGGTGCTACATCCTACGTGCCATACGAGAGAAGCTAGCTGAACGCCTTGTCCAAAAGCAACTTACTTCGGAGATTTGAGCTCACCCTCAATCCGTCACAGTTGCACACTGCCTGCAGAAAGAGTTTCCAACATCTGAACCACAGCCGTTTGTCTGAGGTTGTGAGACGCAAGTGGAATAAGCAGACCTGGAGGGTGTCTCCAACTGCAGTGGAGTGGTATTCTGGGGAGCGCCTGGCTTAGAACACTGTTACGTTCTCAGTGCCCGAGGAACGCAGCGAGTTGAAAGCTGGCTTGTAGGCTTGCTTCCTTGTGAGAGCTGAGTTCAGGGCAGGACCCTCCCGCTTTCTGACTCCCCATAGACGTAGGTCCCAACATCCTTATGTTAGTTGCCGGAAGCGGTTGTGTGAAGAGCATGTGGAAGTGACAGGATTCTCCTCAAGTGTATCTGATCTCAATACAGACATTGCAAACGTCCTTGTTCACTGAGAGCGTAGCTCGGTCCTCGCTCCAATCAAAGTGTCTAGCAGACATCTGCCTGCAAAGCATACACACTTCCGAGAGTTGAGCTTATGGACTGTCCCTCCCACATCCTGCTTGCACGTACACCGCGATCCTAACAAGCCTAACCCGATGCGTGCCTAAGTGTTGTGAGAGGTAAGTGGAAAGTCGCGGCCTACAAGACTAGTGCATCCAAGCTCAATCCAGCGATTTCCTAGTATTCCCTGTGTTAGCCAGGTGCCACATCCTACGTGCCATACGAGAGAAGCTAGCTGAACGCGTTGTCCAAAAGCAACTTACTTCGGAGAGTTGAGCTCACCCTCAGTCACTCACAGTTGCACACTGCCTACAGAAAGAGTTTCCAACATCTGAACCACAGCCGTTTGTCAGAGGCTTATGAGACGCAAGTGGAATAAGCAGACCTGGAGGGTGTCTCCAGCTGCAGTGGAGTGGTATTCTGGGTAGCTCCTGGCTTAGAACACTGTTACGTTCTCAGTGCCCGAGGAACGCAGCTAGTTGAAAGCTGGCTTGTAGGCTTGCATCCTTGTGAGAGCTGAGTTCAGGGCAGGACCCTCCCGCTTTCTGACTCCCCATAGACGTAGGTCCCAACATCCTTATGTTAGTTGCCGGAAGCGGTTGTGTGAAGAGCATGTGGAAGTGACAATATTCTCCTCAAGTGTATCTGATCTCAATACAGACATTGCAAACGTCCTTGTTCACTGAGAGCGTAGCTCGGTCCTAGCTCCAATCAAAGTGTCTAGCAGACATCTGCCTGCAAAGCATACACACTTCCGAGAGTTGAGCTTATGGACTGTCCCTCCCACATCCTGCTTGCACGTACACCGAGATCCTAACAGGCCTAACCCGATGCGTGCCTAAGTGTTGTGAGAGGTAAGTGGAAAGTCGCGGCCCACAAGACTAGTGCATCCAAGCTCAATCCAGCGATTTCCTAGTATTCCTTGTGTGAGCCAGGTGCTACATCCTACGTGCCATACGAGAGAAGCTAGCTGAACGCCTTGTCCAAAAGCAACTTACTGCGGAGAGTTCAGCTCATCCTCAGTCCCTCACAGTTGCACACTGCCTGCCAAAAGAGTTTCCAACATCTGAACCACAGGCGTTTGTCAGAGGCTTGTGAGACGCAAGTGGAATAAGCAGACCTGGAGGGTGTCTCCAGCTGCAGTGGAGTGGTATTCTGGGTAGCTCCTGGCTTAGAACACTGTTACGTTCTCAGTGCCCGAGGAACGCAGCTAGTTGAAAGCTGGCTTGTAGGCTTGCTTCCTTGTGAGAGCTGAGTTCAGGGCAGGACCCTCCCGCTTTCTGACTCCCCATAGACGTAGGTCCCAGCATCCTTATGTTAGGAGCCGGAAGCAGTTGTGTGAAGAGCATGCGGAAGTGACAGGATTCTCCTCAAGTGTATCTGATCTCAATACAGACATTGCAAACGTCGTTGTTCACGGAGAGCATAGCTCGGTCCTAGCTCCCATCAAAGTGTCTAGCAGACATCTGCCTGCAAAGCATGCACACTTCCGAGAGTTGAGCTTATGGACTGTCCCTCCCACACCCTGCCTGCACGTACACCGCGCTCCTAACAGGCCTAGCCCCGATGCGTGCCTGAAGTGTTGTGAGAGGTAAGTGGAAAGTCGCGGCCCACAAGACTAGTGCATCCAAGCTCAATCCAGCGATATCCTAGTATTCCCTGTGTGAGCCAGGTGCTTCATCCTACGTGCCATACGAGAGAAGCTAGCTGAACGCCTTGTCCAAAAGCAACTTACTTCGGAGAGTTGAGCTGACCTTCAGTCAATCACAGTTGCACACTGCCTGCAGAAAGAGATTCCAACATCTGAACCACAGTCTTTTGTCAGAGGCTTGTGAGACGCAAGTGGAATAAGCAGACCTGGAGGGTGTCTCCAGCTGCAGTGGAGTGGTATTCTGGGTAGCTCCTGGCTTAGAACACTGTTACGTTCTCAGTGCCCGAGGAACGCAGCGAGTTGAAAGCTGGCTTGTAGGCTTGCTTCCTTGTGAGAGCTGAGTTCAGGGCAGGACACTCCCGCTTTCTGACTCCCCATAGACGTAGGTCCCAACATCCTTATGTTAGTTGCCGGAAGCGGTTGTGTGAAGAGCATGTGGAAGTGATAGGATTCTCCTCAAGTGTATCTGATCTCAATACAGACATTGCAAACGTCCTTCTTCACTGAGAGCGTAGCTCGGTCCTAGCTCCAATCAAAGTGTCTAGCAGACATCTGCCTGCAAAGCATGCACACTTCCGAGAGTTGAGCTTATGGACTGTCCCTCCCACATCCTGCCTGCACGTACACCGCGCTAACAGGCCTAGCCCCGATGCGGGCCTGAAGTGTTGTGAGAGGTAAGTGGAAAGTCGCGGCCCACAAGACTAGTGCATCCAAGCTCAATCCAGCGATGTTTCCTAGTATTCCTTGTGTGAGCCAGGTGCTACATCCTACGTGCCATACGAGAGAAGCTAGCTGAACGCCTTGTCCAAAAGCAACTTACTTCGGAGAGTTCAGCTCACCGTCAGTCCCTCACAGTTGCACACTGCCTGCAGAAAGAGTTTCCAACATCTGAACCACAGCCGTTTGTCAGAGGCTTGTGAGACGCAAGTGGAATAAGCAGACCTGGAGGGTGTCTCCAGCTGCAGTGGAGTGGTATTCAGGGTAGAGCCTGGCTTAGAACACTGTTACGTTCTCAGTGCCCGAGGAACGCAGCGAGTTGAAAGCTGGCTTGTAGGCTTGCTTCCTTGTGAGAGCTGAGTTCAGGGCAGGACCCTCCCGCTTTCTGACTCCCCATAGACGTAGGTCCCAACATCCTTATGTTAGTTGCCGGAAGCGGTTGTGTGAAGAGCATGTGGAAGTGACAGGATTCTCCTCAAGTGTATCTGATCTCAATACAGACATTGCAAACGTCCTTGTTCACTGAGAGCGTAGCTCGGTCCTAGCTCCAATCAAAGTGTCTAGCAGACATCTGCCTGCAAAGCATACACACTTCCGAGAGTTGAGCTTATGGACTGTCCCTCCCGCACCCTGCCTGCACGTACACCGCGCTCCTAACAGGCCTAGCCCCGATGCGTGCCTGAAGTGTTGTGAGAGGTAAGTGGAAAGTCGCGGCCCACAAGACTAGTGCATCCAAGCTCAATCCAGCGATTTCCTAGTATTCCCTGTGTGAGTCAGGTGCTACATCCTAAGTGCCATACGAGAGAAGCTAGCTGAACGCCTTGTCCAAAAGCAACTTACTTCGGAGATTTGAGCTCACCCTCAGTCCGTCACAGTTGCACACTGCCTGCAGAAATAGTTTCCAACATCTGAACCACAGTCTTTTGTCAGAGGCTTGTGAGACGCAAGTGGAATAAGCAGACCTGGAGGGTGTCTCCAGCTGCAGTGGAGTGGTATTCTGGGTAGCTCCTGGCTTAGAACACTGTTACGTTCTCAGTGCCCGAGGAACGCAGCTAGTTGAAACCTGGCTTGTAGGCTTGCTTCCTTGTGAGAGCTGAGTTCAGGGCAGGACCCTCCCGCTTTCTGACTCCCCATAGACGTAGGTCCCAACATCCTTATGTTAGTTGCCGGAAGCGGTTGTGTGAAGAGCATGTGGAAGTGACAGGATTCTCCACAAGTGTATCTGATCTCAATACAGACATTGCAAACGTCCTTGTTCACTGAGAGCGTAGCTCGGTCCTAGCTCCAATCAAAGTGTCTAGCAGACATCTGCCTGCAAAGCATACACACTTCCGAGAGTTGAGCTTATGGACTGTCCCTCCCACATCCTGCTTGCACGTACACCGCGATCCTAACAGGCCTAACCCGATGCGTGCCTAAGTGTTGTGAGAGGTAAGTGGAAAGTCGCGGCCCACAAGACTAGTGCATCCAAGCTCAATCCAGCGATTTCCTAGTATTCCCTGTGTGAGCCAGGTGCTACATCCTACGTGCCATACGAGAGAAGCTAGCTGAACGCCTTGTCCAAAAGCAACTTACTTCGGAGAGTTGAGCTCACCCTCAGTCAATCACAGTTGCACACTGCCTGCAGAAAGAGTTTCCAACATCTGAACCACAGTCTTTTGTCAGAGGCTTGTGAGACACAAGTGGAATAAGCAGACCTGGAGGGTGTCTCCACCTGCAGTGGAGTGGTATTCTGGGTAGCTCCTGGCTTAGAACACTGTTACGTTCTCAGTGCCCGAGGAACGCAGCGCGTTGAAAGCTGCCTTGTAGGCTTGCTTCCTTGTGAGAGCTGAGTTCAGGGCAGGACAGTCCCGCTTTCTGACTCCCCATAGACGTAGGTCCCAACATCCTTATGTTAGTTGCCGGAAGCGGTTGTGTGAAGAGCATGTGGAAGTGACAGGATTCTCCTCAAGTGTATCTGATCTCAATACAGACATTGCAAACGTCCTTGTTCACTGAGAGCGTAGCTCGGTCCTATCTCCAATCAAAGTGTCTAGCAGACATCTGCCTGCAAAGCATACACACTTCCGAGAGTTGAGCTTATGGACTGTCCCTCCCACATCCTGCTTGCACGTACACCGCGATCCTAACAGGCCTAACCCGATGCGTGCCTAAGTGTTGTGAGAGGTAAGTGGAAAGTCGCGGCCCACAAGACTAGTGCATCCAAGCTCAATCCAGCGATTTCCTAGTATTCCCTGTGTGAGCCAGGTGCTACATCCTACGTGCCATACGAGAGAAGCTAGCTGAACGCCTTGTCCAAAAGCAACTTACTTCGGAGAGTTGAGCTCACCCTCAGTCAATCACAGTTGCACACTGCCTGCAGAAAGAGTTTCCAACATCTGAACCACAGTCTTTTTTCAGAGGCTTGTGAGACACAAGTGGAATAAGCAGACCTGGAGGGTGTCTCCACCTGCAGTGGAGTGGTATTCTGGGTAGCTCCTGGCTTAGAACACTGTTACGTTCTCAGTGCCCGAGGAACGCAGCGCGTTGAAAGCTGGCTTGTAGGCTTGCTTCCTTGTGAGAGCTGAGTTCAGGGCAGGACAGTCCCGCTTTCTGACTCCCCATAGACGTAGGTCCCAACATCCTTATGTTAGTTGCCGGAAGCGGTTGTGTGAAGAGCATGTGGAAGTGACAGGATTCTCCTCAAGTGTATCTGATCTCAATACAGACATTGCAAACGTCCTTGTTCACTGAGAGCGTAGCTCGGTCCTAGCTCCAATCAAAGTGTCTAGCAGACATCTGCCTGCAAAGCATACACACTTCCAAGAGTTGAGCTTATGGACTGTCCCTCCCACATCCTGCTTGCACGTACACCGCGATCCTAACAGGCCTAACCCGATGCGTGCCTAAGTGTTGTGAGAGGTAAGTGGAAAGTCGCGGCCCACAAGACTAGTGCATCCAAGCTCAATCCAGCGATTTCCTAGTATTCCCTGTGTGAGCCAGGTGCTACATCCTACGTGCCATACGAGAGAAGCTAGCTGAACGCCTTGTCCAAAAGCAACTTACTTCGGAGAGTTGAGCTCACCCTCAGTCAATCACAGTTGCACACTGCCTGCAGAAAGAGTTTCCAACATCTGAACCACAGTCTTTTGTCAGAGGCTTGTGAGACACAAGTGGAATAAGCAGACCTGGAGGGTGTCTCCACCTGCAGTGGAGTGGTATTCTGGGTAGCTCCTGGCTTAGAACACTGTTACGTTCTCAGTGCCCGAGGAACGCAGCTCGTTGAAAGCTGGCTTGTAGGCTTGCTTCCTTGTGAGAGCTGAGTTCAGGGCAGGACAGTCCCGCTTTCTGACTCCCCATAGACGTAGGTCCCAACATCCTTATGTTAGTTGCCGGAAGCGGTTGTGTGAAGAGCATGTGGAAGTGACAGGATTCTCCTCAAGTGTATCTGATCTCAATACAGACATTGCAAACGTCCTTGTTCACGGAGAGCATAGCTCGGTCCTAGCTCCAATCAAAGTGTCTAGCAGACATCTGCCTGCAAAGCATGCACACTTCCGAGAGTTGAGCTTATGGACTGTCCCTCCCACACCCTGCCGGCACGTACACCGCGCTCCTAACAGGCCTAGCCCCGATGCGTGCCTGAAGTGTTGTGAGAGGTAAGTGGAAAGTCGCGGCCCACAAGACTAGTGCATCCAAGCTCAATCCAGCGATTTCCTAGTATTCCCTGTGTGAGCCAGGTGCTACATCCTACGTGCCATACGAGAGAAGCTAGCTGAACGACTTGTCCAAAAGCAACTTACTTCGGAGATTTGACCTCACCCTCAGTCCGTCACAGTTGCACACTGCCTGCAGAATGAGTTTCCAACATCTGAACCACAGCCGTTTGTCAGAGGTTGTGAGACGCAAGTGGAATAAGCAGACCTGGAGGGTGTCTCCAGCTGCAGTGGAGTGGTATTCTGGGTAGCTCCTGGCTTAGAACACTGTTACGTTCTCAGTGCCCGAGGAACGCAGCTAGTGGAAATCTGGATTGTAGGCCTACTTCCTTGGGCGAGCTGAGTTCAGGGCAAGACCCTCCCGCATCCTGACTGCCCGTAGAGGTAGGTCCCAGCATCCTTATGTTAGTTGCCGGAAGCGGTTGTGTGAAGAGCATGTGGAAGTGACAGGATTCTCCTCAAGTGTATCTGATCTCAATACAGACATTGCAAACGTCCTTGTTCACTGAGAGCGTAGCTCGGTCCTAGCTCCCATCAAAGTGTCTAGCAGACATCTGCCTGCAAACCATACACACTTCCGAGAGTTGAGCTTATGGACTGTCCCTCCCACATCCTGCCTGCACGTACACCGCGCTCTAACAGGCCTAGCCCCGACGCGTGCCTGTAGTGTTGTGAGAGGTAAGTGGAAAGTCGCGGCCCACAAGACTAGTGCATCCAAGCTCAATCCAGCGATGTTTCCTAGAATTCCCTGGGTGAGCTAGGTGCTACATCCTACGTGCCATATAAGAGAAGCTAGCTGAACGCCTTGTCCAAAAGCCACTTACTTCGGAGAGTTGAGCTCACCCTCCGTCCCTCACAGTTGCACACTGCCTGCAGAAAGAGTTTCCAACATCTGAACCACAGGCGTTTGTCAGAGGCTTGTGAAACGCAAGTGGAATAAGCAGACCTGGAGGGTGTCTCCAGCTGCAGTGGAGTGGTATTCTGGGTAGCTCCTGGCTTAGAACACTGTTACGTTCTCAGTGCCCGAGGAACGCAGCGAGTTGAAAGCTGGCTTGTAGGCGTGCTTCCTTGTGAGAGCTGAGTTCAGGGCAGGACCCTCCCGCTTTCTGACTCCCCATAGACGTAGGTCCCAACATCCTTATGTTAGTTGCCGGAAGCGGTTGTGTGAAGAGCATGTGGAAGTGACAGGATTCTCCTCAAGTGTATCTGATCTCAATACAGACATTGCAAACGTCCTTGTTCACTGAGAGCGTAGCTCGGTCCTAGCTCCCATCAAAGTGTCTAGCAGACATCTGCCTGCAAAGCATACACACTTCCGAGAGTTGAGCTTATGGACTGTCCCTCCCACATCCTGCCTGCACGTACACCGCGCTCTAACAGGCCTAGCCCCGACGCGTGCCTGTAGTGTTGTGAGAGGTAAGTGGAAAGTCGCGGCCCACAAGACTAGTGCATCCAAGCTCAATCCAGCGATGTTTCCTAGAATTCCCTGGGTGAGCTAGGTGCTACATCCTACGTGCCATATAAGAGAAGCTAGCTGAACGCCTTGTCCAAAAGCCACTTACTTCGGAGAGTTGAGCTCACCCTCCGTCCCTCACAGTTGCACACTGCCTGCAGAAAGAGTTTCCAACATCTGAACCACAGGCG
Source organism: Vulpes vulpes (assembly GCF_048418805.1). NCBI lineage: Eukaryota > Metazoa > Chordata > Mammalia > Carnivora > Canidae > Vulpes > Vulpes vulpes. The sequence continues at coordinate 60,097,674 of NC_132784.1, forward strand.
TTTGTCAGAGGCTTGTGAAACGCAAGTGGAATAAGCAGACCTGGAGGGTGTCTCCAGCTGCAGTGGAGTGGTATTCTGGGTAGCTCCTGGCTTAGAACACTGTTACGTTCTCAGTGCCCGAGGAACGCAGCGAGTTGAAAGCTGGCTTGTAGGCGTGCTTCCTTGTGAGAGCTGAGTTCAGGGCAGGACCCTCCCGCTTTCTGACTCCCCATAGACGTAGGTCCCAACATCCTTATGTTAGTTGCCGGAAGCGGTTGTGTGAAGAGCATGTGGAAGTGACAGGATTCTCCTCAAGTGTATCTGATCTCAATACAGACATTGCAAACGTCCTTGTTCACTGAGAGCGTAGCTCGGTCCTAGCTCCCATCAAAGTGTCTAGCAGACATCTGCCTGCAAACCATACACACTTCCGAGAGTTGAGCTTATGGACTGTCCCTCCCACATCCTGCCTGCACGTACACCGCGCTCCTAACAGGCCTAGCCCCGACGCGTGCCTGAAGTGTTGTGAGAGGTAAGTGGAAAGTCGCGGCCCACAAGACTAGTGCATCCAAGCTCAATCCAGCGATATTTCCTAGTATTCCCTGGTGAACCAGGTGCTACATCGTATGTGCCATACAAGAGAAGCTAGCTGACCGCCTTGTCCAAAAGCAACTTACTTCGGAGAGTTCAGCTCACCCTCAGTCCCTCACAGTTGCACACTGCCTGCAGAAAGAGTTTCCAACATCTGAACCACAGGCGTTTGTCAGAGGCTTGTGAGACGCAAGTGGAATAAGCAGACCTGGAGGGTGTCTCCAGCTGCAGTGCAGTGGTATTCTGGGTAGCTCCTGGCTTCGAACACTGTTACGTTCTCAGTGCCCGAGGAACGCAGCGAGTTGAAAGCTGGCTTGTAGGCGTGCTTCCTTGTGAGAGCTGAGTTCAGGGCAGGACCCTCCCGCTTTCTGACTCCCCATAGACGTAGGTCCCAACATCCTTATGTTAGTTGCCGGAAGCGGTTGTGTGAAGAGCATGTGGAAGTGACAGGATTCTCCTCAAGTGTATCTGATCTCAATACAGACATTGCAAACGTCCTTGTTCACTGAGAGCGTAGCTCGGTCCTAGCTCCCATCAAAGTGTCTAGCAGACATCTGCCTGCAAACCATACACACTTCCGAGAGTTGAGCTTATGGACTGTCCCTCCCACATCCTGCCTGCACGTACACCGCGCTCCTAACAGGCCTAGCCCCGACGCGTGCCTGTAGTGTTGTGAGAGGTAAGTGGAAAGTCGCGGCCCACAAGACTAGTGCATCCAAGCTCAATCCAGCGATGTTTCCTAGAATTCCCTGGGTGAGCCAGGTGCTACATCCTACGTGCCATACAAGAGAAGCTAGCTGAACGCCTTGTCCAAAAGCCACTTACTTCGGAGAGTTGAGCTCACCCTCAGTCCCTCACAGTTGCACACTGCCTGCAGAAAGAGTTTCCAACATCTGAACCACAGCCGTTTGTCAGAGGCTTGTGAGTCGCAAGTGGAATAAGCAGACCTGGAGGGTGTCTCCAGCTGCAGTGGAGTGGTATTCTGGGTAGAGCCTGGCTTAGAACACTGTTACGTTCTCAGTGCCCGAGGAACGCAGCTAGTTGAAAGCTGGCTTGTAGGCTTGCTTCCTTGTGAGAGCTGAGTTCAGGGCAGGACCCTCCCGCTTTCTGACTCCCCATAGACGTAGGTCCCAACATCCTTATGTTAGTTGCCGGAAGCGATTGTGTGAAGAGCATGTGGAAGTTACAGGATTCTCCTCAAGTGTATCTGATCTCAATACAGACATTGCAAACGTCCTTGTTCACTGAGAGCGTAGCTCGGTCCTAGCTCCAATCAAAGTGTCTAGCAGACATCTGCCTGCAAACCATACACACTTCCGAGAGTTGAGCTTATGGAGTGTCCCTCCCACATCCTGCCTGCCCGTACACCGCGCTCCTAACAGGCCTAGCCCCGACGCGTGCCTGAAGTGTTGTGAGAGGTAAGTGGAAAGTCGCGGCCCACAAGACTAATGCATCCAAGCTCAATCCAGCGATATTTCCTAGAATTCCCTGTGTGAGCCAGGTGCTACATCCTACGTGCGATACAAGTGAAGCTAGCTGAACGCCTTGTCCAAAAGCAACTTACTTCGGAGAGTTGAGCTCACCCTCAGTCACTCACAGTTGCACACTGCCTGCAGAAAGAGTTTCCAACATCTGAACCACAGCCGTTTGTCAGAGGCTTGTGAGACGCAAGTGGAATAAGCAGACCTGGAGGGTGTCTCCAGCTGCAGTGGAGTGGTATTCTGGTTAGAGCCTGGTTAGAACACTGTTACGTTCTCAGTGCCCGAGGAACGCAGTTGGTGGAAATCTGGATTGAAGGCCTACTTCCTTGTGCGAGCTGAGTTCAGGGCAGGACCCTCCCGCATCCTTACTGACCGTAGACGTAGATCCCATCATCCTTATGTTAGGAGCCGGAAGCGGTTGTGTGAAGAGCATGCGGAAGTGACAGGATTCTCCTCAAGTGTATCTGATCTCAATACAGACATTGCAAACGTCCTTGTTCAATGAGAGTGTAGCTCGGTCCTAGCTCCCATCAAAGTGTCTAGCAGACATCTGCCTGCAAAGCATGCACACTTCCGAGAGTTGAGCTTCTGGACTGTCCCTCCCACATCCTGCCTGCACATACACCGCGCTCCTAACAGGCCTAGCCCCGATGCGTGCCTGAAGTGATGTGAGAGGTAAGTGGAAAGTCGCGGCCCACAAGACTAGTGCATCCAAGCTCAATCCAGCGATATTTCCTAGAATTCCCTGTGTGAGCCAGGTGCTACATCCTACGTGCCATACGAGAGAAGCTAGCTGAACGACTTGTCCAAAAGCAACTTACTTCGGAGATTTGACCTCACCCTCAGTCCGTCACAGTTGCACACTGCCTGCAGAATGAGTTTCCAACATCTGAACCACAGCCGTTTGTCAGAGGTTGTGAGACGCAAGTGGAATAAGCAGACCTGGAGGGTGTCTCCAGCTGCAGTGGAGTGGTATTCTGGGTAGCTCCTGGCTTAGAACACTGTTACGTTCTCAGTGCCCGAGGAACACAGCTAGTGGAAATCTGGATTGTAGGCCTACTTACTTGGGCGAGCTGAGTTCAGGGCAAGACCCTCCCGCATCCTGACTGCCCGTAGAGGTAGGTCCCAGCATCCTTATGTTAGTTGCCGGAAGCGGTTGTGTGAAGAGCATGTGGAAGTGACAGGATTCTCCTCAAGTGTATCTGATTTCAATACAGAGATTGCAAACGTCCTTGTTCACTGAAGCGTAGCTCGGTCCTAGCTCCCATCAAAGTGTCTAGCAGACATCTGCCTGCAAACCGTACACACTTCCGAGAGTTGAGCTTATGGACTGTCCCTCCCACATTCTGCCTGCACGTACACCGCACTCCTAACAGGCCTAGCCCCGACGCGTGCCTGTAGTGTTGTGAGAGGTAAGTGGAAAGTCGCGGCCCACAAGACTAGTGCATCCAAGCTCAATCCAGCGATGTTTCCTAGAATTCCCTGGGTGAGACAGGTGCTACATCCTACGTGCCATACAAGAGAAGCTAGCTGAACGCCTTGTCCAAAAGCCACTTACTTCGGAGAGTTGAGCTCACCCTCAGTCCCTCACAGTTGCACACTGCCTGCAGAAAGAGTTTCCAACATCTGAACCACAGGCGTTTGTCAGAGGCTTGTGAAACGCAAGTGGAATAAGCAGACCTGGAGGGTGTCTCCAGCTGCAGTGGAGTGGTATTCTGGGTAGCTCCTGGCTTAGAACACTGTTACGTTCTCAGTGCCCGAGGAATGCAGCGAGTTGAAAGCTGGCTTGTAGGCGTGCTTCCTTGTGAGAGCTGAGTTCAGGGCAGGACCCTCCCGCTTTCTGACTCCCCATAGACGTAGGTCCCAACATCCTTATGTTAGTTGCCGGAAGCGGTTGTTTGAAGAGCATGTGGAAGTGACAGGATTCTCCTCAAGTGTATCTGATCTCAATACAGACATTGCAAACGTCCTTGTTCACTGAGAGCGTAGCTCGGTCCTAGCTCCCATCAAAGTGTCTAGCAGACATCTGCCTGCAAACCATACACACTTCCGAGAGTTGAGCTTATGGACTGTCCCTCCCACATCCTGCCTGCACGTACACCGCGCTCCTAACAGGCCTAGCCCCGACGCGTGCCTGAAGTGTTGTGAGAGGTAAGTGGAAAGTCGCGGCCCACAAGACTAGTGCATCCAAGCTCAATCCAGCGATATTTCCTAGAATTCCCTGTGTGAGCCAGGTGCTACATCCTACGTGCGATACAAGAGAAGCTAGCTGAACGCCTTGTCCAAAAGCAACTTACTTCGGAGAGTTGAGCTCACCCTCAGTCCCTCACAGTTGCACACTGCCTGCAGAAAGAGTTTCCAACATCTGAACCACAGGCGTTTGTCAGAGGCTTGTGAGACGCAAGTGGAATAAGCAGACCTGGAGGGTGTCTCCAGCTGCAGTGGAGTGGTATTCTGGGTAGCTCCTGGCTTAGAACACTGTTACGTTCTCAGTGCCCGAGGAACGCAGTTGGTGGAAATCTGGATTGTAGGCCTACTTCCTTGTGCGAGCTGAGTTCAGGGCAGGACCCTCCCGCATCCTTACTGCCCTTAGACGTAGGTCCCAGCATCCTTATGTTAGGAGCCAGAAGCGGTTGTGTGAAGACCATGCGGAAGTGACAGGATTCTCCTCAAGTGTATCTGATCTCAATACAGACATTGCAAACGTCCTTGTTCAATGAGAGTGTAGCTCGGTGCTAGCTCCCATCAAAGTGTCTAGCAGACATCTGCCTGCAAAGCATGCACACTTCCGAGAGTTGAGCTTATGGACTGTCCCTCCCACATCCTGCCTGCACGTACACCGCGCTCCTAACAGGCCTAGCCCCGATGCGTGCCTGAAGTGTTGTGAGAGGTAAGTGGAAAGTCGCGGCCCACAAGACTAGTGCATCCAAGCTCAATCCAGCGATTTCCTAGTATTCCCTGTGTGAGCCAGGTGCTACATCCTACGTGCCATACGAGAGAAGCTAGCTGAACGACTTGTCCAAAAGCAACTTACTTCGGAGATTTGACCTCACCCTCAGTCCGTCACGGTTGCACACTGCCTGCAGAATGAGTTTCCAATATCTAAACCACAGCCGTTTGTCAGAGGTTGTGAGACGCAAGTGGAATAAGCAGACCTGGAGGGTGTCTCCAGCTGCAGTGGAGTGGTATTCTGGGTAGCTCCTGGCTTAGAACACTGTTACGTTCTCAGTGCCCGAGGAACGCAGCGAGTTGAAAGCTGGCTTGTAGGCGTGCTTCCTTGTGAGAGCTGAGTTCAGGGCAGTACCCTCCCGCTTTCTGACTCCCCATAGACGTAGGTCCCAACATCCTTATGTTAGTTGCCTGAAGCGGTTGTGTGAAGAGCATGTGGAAGTGACAGGATTCTCCTCAAGTGTATCTGATCTCAATACAGACATTGCAAACGTCCTTGTTCACTGAGAGCGTAGCTCGGTCCTAGCTCCAATCAAAGTGTCTAGCAGACATCTGCCTGCAAAGCATACACACTTCCGAGAGTTGAGCTTATGGACTGTCCCTCCCACATCCTGCTTGCACGTACACCGCGATCCTAACAGGCCTAACCCGATGCGTGCCTAAGTGTTGTGAGAGGTAAGTGGAAAGTCGCGGCCCACAAGACTAGTGCATCCAAGCTCAATCCAGCGATTTCCTAGTATTCCCTGTGTGAGCCAGGTGCTACATCCTACGTGCCATACGAGAGAAGCTAGCTGAACGACTTGTCCAAAAGCAACTTACTTCGGAGATTTGACCTCACCCTCAGTTCGTCACGGTTGCACACTGCCTGCAGAATGAGTTTCCAACATCTGAACCACAGCCGTTTGTCAGAGGTTGTGAGACGCAAGTGGAATAAGCAGACCTGGAGGGTGTCTCCAGCTGCAGTGGAGTGGTATTCTGGGTAGCTCCTGGCTTAGAACACTGTTACGTTCTCAGTGCCCGAGGAACGCAGCTAGTGGAAATCTGGATTGTAGGCCTACTTCCTTGGGCGAGCTGAGTTCAGGGCAAGACCCTCCCGCATCCTGACTGCCCGTAGAGGTAGGTCCCAGCATCCTTATGTTAGTTGCCGGAAGCGGTTGTGTGAAGAGCATGTGGAAGTGACAGGATTCTCCTCAAGTGTATCTGATCTCAATACAGACATTGCAAACGTCCTTGTTCACTGAGAGCATAGCTCGGTCCTAGCTCCCATCAAAGTGTCTAGCAGACATCTGCCTGCAAACCATACACACTTCCGAGAGTTGAGCTTATGGACTGTCCCTCCCACATCCTGCCTGCACGTACACCGCGCTCCTAACAGGCCTAGCCCCGACGCGTGCCTGTAGTGTTGTGAGAGGTAAGTGGAAAGTCGCGGCCCACAAGACTAGTGCATCCAAGCTCAATCCAGCGATGTTTCCTAGAATTCCCTGGGTGAGCCAGGTGCTACATCCTACGTGCCATATAAGAGAAGCTAGCTGAACGCCTTGTCCAAAAGCCACTTACTTCGGAGAGTTGAGCTCACCCTCCGTCCCTCACAGTTGCACACTGCCTGCAGAAAGACTTTCCAACATCTGAACCACAGGCGTTTGTCAGAGGCTTGTGAAACGCAAGTGGAATAAGCAGACCTGGAGGGTGTCTCCAGCTGCAGTGGAGTGGTATTCTGGGTAGCTCCTGGCTTCGAACACTGTTACGTTCTCAGTGCCCGAGGAACGCAGCGAGTTGAAAGCTGGCTTGTAGGCGTGCTTCCTTGTGAGAGCTGAGTTCAGGGCAGGACCCTCCCGCTTTCTGACTCCCCATAGACGTAGGTCCCAACATCCTTATGTTAGTTGCCGGAAGCGGTTGTGTGAAGAGCATGTGGAAGTGACAGGATTCTCCTCAAGTGTATCTGATCTCAATACAGACATTGCAAACGTCCTTGTTCACTGAGAGCGTAGCTCGGTCCTAGCTCCAATCAAAGTGTCTAGCAGACATCTGCCTGCAAAGCATGCACACTTCCGAGAGTTGAGCTTATGGACTGTCCCTCCCACATCCTGCCTGCACGTACACCGCGCTCCTAACAGGCCTAGCCCCGATGCGTGCCTGAAGTGTTGTGAGAGGTAAGTGGAAAGTCGCGGCCCACAAGACTAGTGCATCCAAGCTCAATCCAGCGATATTTCCTAGAATTCCCTGTGTGAGCCAGGTGCTACATCCTACGTGCCATACGAGAGAAGCTAGCTGAACGACTTGTCCAAAAGCAACTTACTTCGGAGATTTGACCTCACCCTCAGTCCGTCACAGTTGCACACTGCCTGCAGAATGAGTTTCCAACATCTGAACCACAGCCGTTTGTCAGAGGTTGTGAGACGCAAGTGGAATAAGCAGACCTGGAGGGTGTCTCCAGCTGCAGTGGAGTGGTATTCTGGGTAGCTCCTGGCTTAGAACACTGTTACGTTCTCAGTGCCCGAGGAACGCAGCTAGTGGAAATCTGGATTGTAGGCCTACTTACTTGGGCGAGCTGAGTTCAGGGCAAGACCCTCCCGCATCCTGACTGCCCGTAGAGGTAGGTCCCAGCATCCTTATGTTAGTTGCCGGAAGCGGTTGTGTGAAGAGCATGTGGAAGTGACAGGATTCTCCTCAAGTGTATCTGATTTCAATACAGAGATTGCAAACGTCCTTGTTCACTGAAGCGTAGCTCGGTCCTAGCTCCCATCAAAGTGTCTAGCAGACATCTGCCTGCAAACCGTACACACTTCCGAGAGTTGAGCTTATGGACTGTCCCTCCCACATTCTGCCTGCACGTACACCGCGCTCCAAACAGGCCTAGCCCCGACGCGTGCCTGTAGTGTTGTGAGAGGTAAGTGGAAAGTCGCGGCCCACAAGACTAGTGCATCCAAGCTCAATCCAGCGATGTTTCCTAGAATTCCCTGGGTGAGACAGGTGCTACATCCTACGTGCCATACAAGAGAAGCTAGCTGAACGCCTTGTCCAAAAGCCACTTACTTCGGAGAGTTGAGCTCACCCTCAGTCCCTCACAGTTGCACACTGCCTGCAGAAAGAGTTTCCAACATCTGAACCACAGGCGTTTGTCAGAGGCTTGTGAAACGCAAGTGGAATAAGCAGACCTGGAGGGTGTCTCCAGCTGCAGTGGAGTGGTATTCTGGGTAGCTCCTGGCTTAGAACACTGTTACGTTCTCAGTGCCCGAGGAATGCAGCGAGTTGAAAGCTGGCTTGTAGGCGTGCTTCCTTGTGAGAGCTGAGTTCAGGGCAGGACCCTCCCGCTTTCTGACTCCCCATAGACGTAGGTCCCAACATCCTTATGTTAGTTGCCGGAAGCGGTTGTGTGAAGAGCATGTGGAAGTGACAGGATTCTCCTCAAGTGTATCTGATCTCAATACAGACATTGCAAACGTCCTTGTTCACTGAGAGCGTAGCTCGGTCCTAGCTCCCATCAAAGTGTCTAGCAGACATCTGCCTGCAAACCATACACACTTCCGAGAGTTGAGCTTATGGACTGTCCCTCCCACATCCTGCCTGCACGTACACCGCGCTCCTAACAGGCCTAGCCCCGACGCGTGCCTGAAGTGTTGTGAGAGGTAAGTGGAAAGTCGCGGCCCACAAGACTAGTGCATCCAAGCTCAATCCAGCGATATTTCCTAGAATTCCCTGTGTGAGCCAGGTGCTACATCCTACGTGCGATACAAGAGAAGCTAGCTGAACGCCTTGTCCAAAAGCAACTTACTTCGGAGAGTTGAGCTCACCCTCAGTCCCTCACAGTTGCACACTGCCTGCAGAAAGAGTTTCCAACATCTGAACCACAGGCGTTTGTCAGAGGCTTGTGAGACGCAAGTGGAATAAGCAGACCTGGAGGGTGTCTCCAGCTGCAGTGGAGTGGTATTCTGGGTAGCTCCTGGCTTAGAACACTGTTACGTTCTCAGTGCCCGAGGAACGCAGTTGGTGGAAATCTGGATTGTAGGCCTACTTCCTTGTGCGAGCAGAGTTCAGGGCAGGACCCTCCCGCATCCTTACTGCCCTTAGACGTAGGTCCCAGCATCCTTATGTTAGGAGCCAGAAGCGGTTGTGTGAAGACCATGCGGAAGTGACAGGATTCTCCACAAGTGTATCTGATCTCAATACAGACATTGCAAACGTCCTTGTTCAATGAGAGTGTAGCTCGGTCCTAGCTCCCATCAAAGTGTCTAGCAGACATCTGCCTGCAAAGCATGCACACTTCCGAGAGTTGAGCTTATGGACTGTCCCTCCCACATCCTGCCTGCACGTACACCGCGCTCCTAACAGGCCTAGCCCCGATGCGTGCCTGAAGTGTTGTGAGAGGTAAGTGGAAAGTCGCGGCCCACAAGACTAGTGCATCCAAGCTCAATCCAGCGATTTCCTAGTATTCCCTGTGTGAGCCAGGTGCTACATCCTACGTGCCATACGAGAGAAGCTAGCTGAACGACTTGTCCAAAAGCAACTTACTTCGGAGATTTGACCTCACCCTCAGTCCGTCACGGTTGCACACTGCCTGCAGAATGAGTTTCCAATATCTAAACCACAGCCGTTTGTCAGAGGTTGTGAGACGCAAGTGGAATAAGCAGACCTGGAGGGTGTCTCCAGCTGCAGTGGAGTGGTATTCTGGGTAGCTCCTGGCTTAGAACACTGTTACGTTCTCAGTGCCCGAGGAACGCAGCGAGTTGAAAGCTGGCTTGTAGGCGTGCTTCCTTGTGAGAGCTGAGTTCAGGGCAGGACCCTCCCGCTTTCTGACTCCCCATAGACGTAGGTCCCAACATCCTTATGTTAGTTGCCTGAAGCGGTTGTGTGAAGAGCATGTGGAAGTGACAGGATTCTCCTCAAGTGTATCTGATCTCAATACAGACATTGCAAACGTCCTTGTTCACTGAGAGCGTAGCTCGGTCCTAGCTCCAATCAAAGTGTCTAGCAGACATCTGCCTGCAAAGCATACACACTTCCGAGAGTTGAGCTTATGGACTGTCCCTCCCACATCCTGCTTGCACGTACACCGCGATCCTAACAGGCCTAACCCGATGCGTGCCTAAGTGTTGTGAGAGGTAAGTGGAAAGTCGCGGCCCACAAGACTAGTGCATCCAAGCTCAATCCAGCGATTTCCTAGTATTCCCTGTGTGAGCCAGGTGCTACATCCTACGTGCCATACGAGAGAAGCTAGCTGAACGACTTGTCCAAAAGCAACTTACTTCGGAGATTTGACCTCACCCTCAGTCCGTCACGGTTGCACACTGCCTGCAGAATGAGTTTCCAACATCTGAACCACAGCCGTTTGTCAGAGGTTGTGAGACGCAAGTGGAATAAGCAGACCTGGAGGGTGTCTCCAGCTGCAGTGGAGTGGTATTCTGGGTAGCTCCTGGCTTAGAACACTGTTACGTTCTCAGTGCCCGAGGAACGCAGCTAGTGGAAATCTGGATTGTAGGCCTACTTCCTTGGGCGAGCTGAGTTCAGGGCAAGACCCTCCCGCATCCTGACTGCCCGTAGAGGTAGGTCCCAGCATCCTTATGTTAGTTGCCGGAAGCGGTTGTGTGAAGAGCATGTGGAAGTGACAGGATTCTCCTCAAGTGTATCTGATCTCAATACAGACATTGCAAACGTCCTTGTTCACTGAGAGCATAGCTCGGTCCTAGCTCCCATCAAAGTGTCTAGCAGACATCTGCCTGCAAACCATACACACTTCCGAGAGTTGAGCTTATGGACTGTCCCTCCCACATCCTGCCTGCACGTACACCGCGCTCCTAACAGGCCTAGCCCCGACGCGTGCCTGTAGTGTTGTGAGAGGTAAGTGGAAAGTCGCGGCCCACAAGACTAGTGCATCCAAGCTCAATCCAGCGATGTTTCCTAGAATTCCCTGGGTGAGCCAGGTGCTACATCCTACGTGCCATATAAGAGAAGCTAGCTGAACGCCTTGTCCAAAAGCCACTTACTTCGGAGAGTTGAGCTCACCCTCCGTCCCTCACAGTTGCACACTGCCTGCAGAAAGAGTTTCCAACATCTGAACCACAGGCGTTTGTCAGAGGCTTGTGAAACGCAAGTGGAATAAGCAGACCTGGAGGGTGTCTCCAGCTGCAGTGGAGTGGTATTCTGGGTAGCTCCTGGCTTCGAACACTGTTACGTTCTCAGTGCCCGAGGAACGCAGCGAGTTGAAAGCTGGCTTGTAGGCGTGCTTCCTTGTGAGAGCTGAGTTCAGGGCAGGACCCTCCCGCTTTCTGACTCCCCATAGACGTAGGTCCCAACATCCTTATGTTAGTTGCCGGAAGCGGTTGTGTGAAGAGCATGTGGAAGTGACAGGATTCTCCTCAAGTGTATCTGATCTCAATACAGACATTGCAAACGTCCTTGTTCACTGAGAGCGTAGCTCGGTCCTAGCTCCCATCAAAGTGTCTAGCAGACATCTGCCTGCAAACCATACACACTTCCGAGAGTTGAGCTTATGGACTGTCCCTCCCACATCCTGCCTGCACGTACACCGCGCTCCTAACAGGCCTAGCCCCGACGCGTGCCTGAAGTGTTGTGAGAGGTAAGTGGAAAGTCGCGGCCCACAAGACTAGTGCATCCAAGCTCAATCCAGCGATATTTCCTAGAATTCCCTGTGTGAGCCAGGTGCTACATCCTACGTGCGATACAAGAGAAGCTAGCTGAACGCCTTGTCCAAAAGCAACTTACTTCGGAGAGTTGAGCTCACCCTCAGTCCCTCACAGTTGCACACTGCCTGCAGAAAGAGTTTCCAACATCTGAACCACAGGCGTTTGTCAGAGGCTTGTGAGACGCAAGTGGAATAAGCAGACCTGGAGGGTGTCTCCAGCTGCAGTGGAGTGGTATTCTGGGTAGCTCCTGGCTTAGAACACTGTTACGTTCTCAGTGCCCGAGGAACGCAGTTGGTGGAAATCTGGATTGTAGGCCTACTTCCTTGTGCGAGCTGAGTTCAGGGCAGGACCCTCCCGCATCCTTACTGCCCTTAGACGTAGGTCCCAGCATCCTTATGTTAGGAGCCAGAAGCGGTTGTGTGAAGACCATGCGGAAGTGACAGGATTCTCCTCAAGTGTATCTGATCTCAATACAGACATTGCAAACGTCCTTGTTCAATGAGAGTGTAGCTCGGTCCTAGCTCCCATCAAAGTGTCTAGCAGACATCTGCCTGCAAAGCATGCACACTTCCGAGAGTTGAGCTTATGGACTGTCCCTCCCACATCCTGCCTGCACGTACACCGCGCTCCTAACAGGCCTAGCCCCGACGCGTGCCTGTAGTGTTGTGAGAGGTAAGTGGAAAGTCGCGGCCCACAAGACTAGTGCATCCAAGCTCAATCCAGCGATGTTTCCTAGAATTCCCTGGGTGAGCCAGGTGCTACATCCTACGTGCCATATAAGAGAAGCTAGCTGAACGCCTTGTCCAAAAGCCACTTACTTCGGAGAGTTGAGCTCACCCTCCGTCCCTCACAGTTGCACACTGCCTGCAGAAAGAGTTTCCAACATCTGAACCACAGGCGTTTGTCAGAGGCTTGTGAAACGCAAGTGGAATAAGCAGACCTGGAGGGTGTCTCCAGCTGCAGTGGAGTGGTATTCTGGGTAGCTCCTGGCTTAGAACACTGTTACGTTCTCAGTGCCCGAGGAACGCAGCGAGTTGAAAGCTGGCTTGTAGGCGTGCTTCCTTGTGAGAGCTGAGTTCAGGGCAGGACCCTCCCGCTTTCTGACTCCCCAAAGACGTAGGTCCCAACATCCTTATGTTAGTTGCCGGAAGCGGTTGTGTGAAGAGCATGTGGAAGTGACAGGATTCTCCTCAAGTGTATCTGATCTCAATACAGACATTGCAAACGTCCTTGTTCACTGAGAGCGTAGCTCGGTCCTAGCTCCCATCAAAGTGTCTAGCAGACATCTGCCTGCAAAGCATGCACACTTCCGAGAGTTGAGCTTATGGACTGTCCCTCCCACATCCTGCCTGCACGTACACCGCGCTCCTAACAGGCCTAGCCCCGATGCGTGCCTGAAGTGTTGTGAGAGGTAAGTGGAAAGTCGCGGCCCACAAGACTAGTGCATCCAAGCTCAATCCAGCGATATTTCCTAGAATTCCCTGTGTGAGCCAGGTGCTACATCCTACGTGCCATACGAGAGAAGCTAGCTGAACGACTTGTCCAAAAGCAACTTACTTCGGAGATTTGACCTCACCCTCAGTCCGTCACAGTTGCACACTGCCTGCAGAATGAGTTTCCAACATCTGAACCACAGCCGTTTGTCAGAGGTTGTGAGACGCAAGTGGAATAAGCAGACCTGGAGGGTGTCTCCAGCTGCAGTGGAGTGGTATTCTGGGTAGCTCCTGGCTTAGAACACTGTTACGTTCTCAGTGCCCGAGGAACGCAGCTAGTGGAAATCTGGATTGTAGGCCTACTTACTTGGGCGAGCTGAGTTCAGGGCAAGACCCTCCCGCATCCTGACTGCCCGTAGAGGTAGGTCCCAGCATCCTTATGTTAGTTGCCGGAAGCGGTTGTGTGAAGAGCATGTGGAAGTGACAGGATTCTCCTCAAGTGTATCTGATTTCAATACAGAGATTGCAAACGTCCTTGTTCACTGAAGCGTAGCTCGGTCCTACCTCCCATCAAAGTGTCTAGCAGACATCTGCCTGCAAACCGTACACACTTCCGAGAGTTGAGCTTATGGACTGTCCCTCCCACATTCTGCCTGCACGTACACCGCGCTCCAAACAGGCCTAGCCCCGACGTGTGCCTGTAGTGTTGTGAGAGGTAAGTGGAAAGTCGCGGCACACAAGACTAGTGCATCCAAGCTCAATCCAGCGATGTTTCCTAGAATTCCCTGGGTGAGACAGGTGCTACATCCTACGTGCCATACAAGAGAAGCTAGCTGAACGCCTTGTCCAAAAGCCACTTACTTCGGAGAGTTGAGCTCACCCTCAGTCCCTCACAGTTGCACACTGCCTGCAGAAAGAGTTTCCAACATCTGAACCACAGGCGTTTGTCAGAGGCTTGTGAAACGCAAGTGGAATAAGCAGACCTGGAGGGTGTCTCCAGCTGCAGTGGAGTGGTATTCTGGGTAGCTCCTGGCTTAGAACACTGTTACGTTCTCAGTGCCCGAGGAATGCAGCGAGTTGAAAGCTGGCTTGTAGGCGTGCTTCCTTGTGAGAGCTGAGTTCAGGGCAGGACCCTCCCGCTTTCTGACTCCCCATAGACGTAGGTCCCAACATCCTTATGTTAGTTGCCGGAAGCGGTTGTGTGAAGAGCATGTGGAAGTGACAGGATTCTCCTCAAGTGTATCTGATCTCAATACAGACATTGCAAACGTCCTTGTTCACTGAGAGCGTAGCTCGGTCCTAGCTCCCATCAAAGTGTCTAGCAGACATCTGCCTGCAAACCATACACACTTCCGAGAGTTGAGCTTATGGACTGTCCCTCCCACATCCTGCCTGCACGTACACCGCGCTCCTAACAGGCCTAGCCCCGACGCGTGCCTGAAGTGTTGTGAGAGGTAAGTGGAAAGTCGCGGCCCACAAGACTAGTGCATCCAAGCTCAATCCAGCGATATTTCCTAGAATTCCCTGTGTGAGCCAGGTGCTACATCCTACGTGCGATACAAGAGAAGCTAGCTGAACGCCTTGTCCAAAAGCAACTTACTTCGGAGAGTTGAGCTCACCCTCAGTCCCTCACAGTTGCACACTGCCTGCAGAAAGAGTTTCCAACATCTGAACCACAGGCGTTTGTCAGAGGCTTGTGAGACGCAAGTGGAATAAGCAGACCTGGAGGGTGTCTCCAGCTGCAGTGGAGTGGTATTCTGGGTAGCTCCTGGCTTAGAACACTGTTACGTTCTCAGTGCCCGAGGAACGCAGTTGGTGGAAATCTGGATTGTAGGCCTACTTCCTTGTGCGAGCTGAGTTCAGGGCAGGACCCTCCCGCATCCTTACTGCCCTTAGACGTAGGTCCCAGCATCCTTATGTTAGGAGCCAGAAGCGGTTGTGTGAAGACCATGCGGAAGTGACAGGATTCTCCTCAAGTGTATCTGATCTCAATACAGACATTGCAAACGTCCTTGTTCAATGAGAGTGTAGCTCGGTCCTAGCTCCCATCAAAGTGTCTAGCAGACATCTGCCTGCAAAGCATGCACACTTCCGAGAGTTGAGCTTATGGACTGTCCCTCCCACATCCTGCCTGCACGTACACCGCGCTCCTAACAGGCCTAGCCCCGATGCGTGCCTGAAGTGTTGTGAGAGGTAAGTGGAAAGTCGCGGCCCACAAGACTAGTGCATCCAAGCTCAATCCAGCGATTTCCTAGTATTCCCTGTGTGAGCCAGGTGCTACATCCTACGTGCCATACGAGAGAAGCTAGCTGAACGACTTGTCCAAAAGCAACTTACTTCGGAGATTTGACCTCACCCTCAGTCCGTCACGGTTGCACACTGCCTGCAGAATGAGTTTCCAATATCTAAACCACAGCCGTTTGTCAGAGGTTGTGAGACGCAAGTGGAATAAGCAGACCTGGAGGGTGTCTCCAGCTGCAGTGGAGTGGTATTCTGGGTAGCTCCTGGCTTAGAACACTGTTACGTTCTCAGTGCCCGAGGAACGCAGCGAGTTGAAAGCTGGCTTGTAGGCGTGCTTCCTTGTGAGAGCTGAGTTCAGGGCAGGACCCTCCCGCTTTCTGACTCCCCATAGACGTAGGTCCCAACATCCTTATGTTAGTTGCCTGAAGCGGTTGTGTGAAGAGCATGTGGAAGTGACAGGATTCTCCTCAAGTGTATCTGATCTCAATACAGACATTGCAAACGTCCTTGTTCACTGAGAGCGTAGCTCGGTCCTAGCTCCAATCAAAGTGTCTAGCAGACATCTGCCTGCAAAGCATACACACTTCCGAGAGTTGAGCTTATGGACTGTCCCTCCCACATCCTGCTTGCACGTACACCGCGATCCTAACAGGCCTAACCCGATGCGTGCCTAAGTGTTGTGAGAGGTAAGTGGAAAGTCGCGGCCCACAAGACTAGTGCATCCAAGCTCAATCCAGCGATTTCCTAGTATTCCCTGTGTGAGCCAGGTGCTACATCCTACGTGCCATACGAGAGAAGCTAGCTGAACGACTTGTCCAAAAGCAACTTACTTCGGAGATTTGACCTCACCCTCAGTCCGTCACGGTTGCACACTGCCTGCAGAATGAGTTTCCAACATCTGAACCACAGCCGTTTGTCAGAGGTTGTGAGACGCAAGTGGAATAAGCAGACCTGGAGGGTGTCTCCAGCTGCAGTGGAGTGGTATTCTGGGTAGCTCCTGGCT
Source organism: Vulpes vulpes (assembly GCF_048418805.1). Classification (NCBI taxonomy): domain Eukaryota; kingdom Metazoa; phylum Chordata; class Mammalia; order Carnivora; family Canidae; genus Vulpes; species Vulpes vulpes. The sequence goes on from NC_132784.1 coordinate 60,113,992, forward strand.
TAGAACACTGTTACGTTCTCAGTGCCCGAGGAACGCAGCTAGTGGAAATCTGGATTGTAGGCCTACTTCCTTGGGCGAGCTGAGTTCAGGGCAAGACCCTCCCGCATCCTGACTGCCCGAAGAGGTAGGTCCCAGCATCCTTATGTTAGTTGCCGGAAGCGGTTGTGTGAAGAGCATGTGGAAGTGACAGGATTCTCCTCAAGTGTATCTGATCTCAATACAGACATTGCAAACGTCCTTGTTCACTGAGAGCGTAGCTCGGTCCTAGCTCCAATCAAAGTGTCTAGCAGACATCTGCCTGCAAAGCATGCACACTTCCGAGAGTTGAGCTTATGGACTGTCCCTCCCACATCCTGCCTGCACGTACACCGCGCTCCTAACAGGCCTAGCCCCGATGCGTGCCTGAAGTGTTGTGAGAGGTAAGTGGAAAGTCGCGGCCCACAAGACTAGTGCATCCAAGCTCAATCCAGCGATTTCCTAGTATTCCCTGTGTGAGCCAGGTGCTACATCCTACGTGCCATACGAGAGAAGCTAGCTGAACGACTTGTCCAAAAGCAACTTACTTCGGAGATTTGACCTCACCCTCAGTCCGTCACGGTTGCACACTGCCTGCAGAATGAGTTTCCAATATCTAAACCACAGCCGTTTGTCAGAGGTTGTGAGACGCAAGTGGAATAAGCAGACCTGGAGGGTGTCTCCAGCTGCAGTGGAGTGGTATTCTGGGTAGCTCCTGGCTTAGAACACTGTTACGTTCTCAGTGCCCGAGGAACGCAGCGAGTTGAAAGCTGGCTTGTAGGCGTGCTTCCTTGTGAGAGCTGAGTTCAGGGCAGGACCCTCCCGCTTTCTGACTCCCCATAGACGTAGGTCCCAACATCCTTATGTTAGTTGCCTGAAGCGGTTGTGTGAAGAGCATGTGGAAGTGACAGGATTCTCCTCAAGTGTATCTGATCTCAATACAGACATTGCAAACGTCCTTGTTCACTGAGAGCGTAGCTCGGTCCTAGCTCCAATCAAAGTGTCTAGCAGACATCTGCCTGCAAAGCATACACACTTCCGAGAGTTGAGCTTATGGACTGTCCCTCCCACATCCTGCTTGCACGTACACCGCGATCCTAACAGGCCTAACCCGATGCGTGCCTAAGTGTTGTGAGAGGTAAGTGGAAAGTCGCGGCCCACAAGACTAGTGCATCCAAGCTCAATCCAGCGATTTCCTAGTATTCCCTGTGTGAGCCAGGTGCTACATCCTACGTGCCATACGAGAGAAGCTAGCTGAACGACTTGTCCAAAAGCAACTTACTTCGGAGATTTGACCTCACCCTCAGTCCGTCACGGTTGCACACTGCCTGCAGAATGAGTTTCCAACATCTGAACCACAGCCGTTTGTCAGAGGTTGTGAGACGCAAGTGGAATAAGCAGACCTGGAGGGTGTCTCCAGCTGCAGTGGAGTGGTATTCTGGGTAGCTCCTGGCTTAGAACACTGTTACGTTCTCAGTGCCCGAGGAACGCAGCTAGTGGAAATCTGGATTGTAGGCCTACTTCCTTGGGCGAGCTGAGTTCAGGGCAAGACCCTCCCGCATCCTGACTGCCCGTAGAGGTAGGTCCCAGCATCCTTATGTTAGTTGCCGGAAGCGGTTGTGTGAAGAGCATGTGGAAGTGACAGGATTCTCCTCAAGTGTATCTGATCTCAATACAGACATTGCAAACGTCCTTGTTCACTGAGAGCATAGCTCGGTCCTAGCTCCCATCAAAGTGTCTAGCAGACATCTGCCTGCAAACCATACACACTTCCGAGAGTTGAGCTTATGGACTGTCCCTCCCACCTCCTGCCTGCACGTACACCGCGCTCCTAACAGGCCTAGCCCCGACGCGTGCCTGTAGTGTTGTGAGAGGTAAGTGGAAAGTCGCGGCCCACAAGACTAGTGCATCCAAGCTCAATCCAGCGATGTTTCCTAGAATTCCCTGGGTGAGCCAGGTGCTACATCCTACGTGCCATATAAGAGAAGCTAGCTGAACGCCTTGTCCAAAAGCCACTTACTTCGGAGAGTTGAGCTCACCCTCCGTCCCTCACAGTTGCACACTGCCTGCAGAAAGAGTTTCCAACATCTGAACCACAGGCGTTTGTCAGAGGCTTGTGAAACGCAAGTGGAATAAGCAGACCTGGAGGGTGTCTCCAGCTGCAGTGGAGTGGTATTCTGGGTAGCTCCTGGCTTAGAACACTGTTACGTTCTCAGTGCCCGAGGAACGCAGCGAGTTGAAAGCTGGCTTGTAGGCGTGCTTCCTTGTGAGAGCTGAGTTCAGGGCAGGACCCTCCCGCTTTCTGACTCCCCAAAGACGTAGGTCCCAACATCCTTATGTTAGTTGCCGGAAGCGGTTGTGTGAAGAGCATGTGGAAGTGACAGGATTCTCCTCAAGTGTATCTGATCTCAATACAGACATTGCAAACGTCCTTGTTCACTGAGAGCGTAGCTCGGTCCTAGCTCCAATCAAAGTGTCTAGCAGACATCTGCCTGCAAAGCATGCACACTTCCGAGAGTTGAGCTTATGGACTGTCCCTCCCACATCCTGCCTGCACGTACACCGCGCTCCTAACAGGCCTAGCCCCGATGCGTGCCTGAAGTGTTGTGAGAGGTAAGTGGAAAGTCGCGGCCCACAAGACTAGTGCATCCAAGCTCAATCCAGCGATATTTCCTAGAATTCCCTGTGTGAGCCAGGTGCTACATCCTACGTGCCATACGAGAGAAGCTAGCTGAACGACTTGTCCAAAAGCAACTTACTTCGGAGATTTGACCTCACCCTCAGTCCGTCACAGTTGCACACTGCCTGCAGAATGAGTTTCCAACATCTGAACCACAGCCGTTTGTCAGAGGTTGTGAGACGCAAGTGGAATAAGCAGACCTGGAGGGTGTCTCCAGCTGCAGTGGAGTGCTATTCTGGGTAGCTCCTGGCTTAGAACACTGTTACGTTCTCAGTGCCCGAGGAACGCAGCTAGTGGAAATCTGGATTGTAGGCCTACTTACTTGGGCGAGCTGAGTTCAGGGCAAGACCCTCCCGCATCCTGACTGCCCGTAGAGGTAGGTCCCAGCATCCTTATGTTAGTTGCCGGAAGCGGTTGTGTGAAGAGCATGTGGAAGTGACAGGATTCTCCTCAAGTGTATCTGATTTCAATACAGAGATTGCAAACGTCCTTGTTCACTGAAGCGTAGCTCGGTCCTAGCTCCCATGAAAGTGTCTAGCAGACATCTGCCTGCAAACCGTACACACTTCCGAGAGTTGAGCTTATGGACTGTCCCTCCCACATTCTGCCTGCACGTACACCGCGCTCCAAACAGGCCTAGCCCCGACGCGTGCCTGTAGTGTTGTGAGAGGTAAGTGGAAAGTCGCGGCCCACAAGACTAGTGCATCCAAGCTCAATCCAGCGATGTTTCCTAGAATTCCCTGGGTGAGACAGGTGCTACATCCTACGTGCCATACAAGAGAAGCTAGCTGAACGCCTTGTCCAAAAGCCACTTACTTCGGAGAGTTGAGCTCACCCTCAGTCCCTCACAGTTGCACACTGCCTGCAGAAAGAGTTTCCAACATCTGAACCACAGGCGTTTGTCAGAGGCTTGTGAAACGCAAGTGGAATAAGCAGACCTGGAGGGTGTCTCCAGCTGCAGTGGAGTGGTATTCTGGGTAGCTCCTGGCTTAGAACACTGTTACGTTCTCAGTGCCCGAGGAATGCAGCGAGTTGAAAGCTGGCTTGTAGGCGTGCTTCCTTGTGAGAGCTGAGTTCAGGGCAGGACCCTCCCGCTTTCTGACTCCCCATAGACATAGGTCCCAACATCCTTATGTTAGTTGCCGGAAGCGGTTGTGTGAAGAGCATGTGGAAGTGACAGGATTCTCCTCAAGTGTATCTGATCTCAATACAGACATTGCAAACGTCCTTGTTCACTGAGAGCGTAGCTCGGTCCTAGCTCCCATCAAAGTGTCTAGCAGACATCTGCCTGCAAACCATACACACTTCCGAGAGTTGAGCTTATGGACTGTCCCTCCCACATCCTGCCTGCACGTACACCGCGCTCCTAACAGGCCTAGCCCCGACGCGTGCCTGAAGTGTTGTGAGAGGTAAGTGGAAAGTCGCGGCCCACAAGACTAGTGCATCCAAGCTCAATCCAGCGATATTTCCTAGAATTCCCTGTGTGAGCCAGGTGCTACATCCTACGTGCGATACAAGAGAAGCTAGCTGAACGCCTTGTCCAAAAGCAACTTACTTCGGAGAGTTGAGCTCACCCTCAGTCCCTCACAGTTGCACACTGCCTGCAGAAAGAGTTTCCAACATCTGAACCACAGGCGTTTGTCAGAGGCTTGTGAGACGCAAGTGGAATAAGCAGACCTGGAGGGTGTCTCCAGCTGCAGTGGAGTGGTATTCTGGGTAGCTCCTGGCTTAGAACACTGTTACGTTCTCAGTGCCCGAGGAACGCAGTTGGTGGAAATCTGGATTGTAGGCCTACTTCCTTGTGCGAGCTGAGTTCAGGGCAGGACCCTCCCGCATCCTTACTGCCCTTAGACGTAGGTCCCAGCATCCTTATGTTAGGAGCCAGAAGCGGTTGTGTGAAGACCATGCGGAAGTGACAGGATTCTCCTCAAGTGTATCTGATCTCAATACAGACATTGCAAACGTCCTTGTTCAATGAGAGTGTAGCTCGGTCCTAGCTCCCATCAAAGTGTCTAGCAGACATCTGCCTGCAAAGCATGCACACTTCCGAGAGTTGAGCTTATGGACTGTCCCTCCCACATCCTGCCTGCACGTACACCGCGCTCCTAACAGGCCTAGCCCCGATGCGTGCCTGAAGTGTTGTGAGAGGTAAGTGGAAAGTCGCGGCCCACAAGACTAGTGCATCCAAGCTCAATCCAGCGATTTCCTAGTATTCCCTGTGTGAGCCAGGTGCTACATCCTACGTGCCATACGAGAGAAGCTAGCTGAACGACTTGTCCAAAAGCAACTTACTTCAGAGATTTGACCTCACCCTCAGTCCGTCACGGTTGCACACTGCCTGCAGAATGAGTTTCCAATATCTAAACCACAGCCGTTTGTCAGAGGTTGTGAGACGCAAGTGGAATAAGCAGACCTGGAGGGTGTCTCCAGCTGCAGTGGAGTGGTATTCTGGGTAGCTCCTGGCTTAGAACACTGTTACGTTCTCAGTGCCCGAGGAACGCAGCGAGTTGAAAGCTGGCTTGTAGGCGTGCTTCCTTGTGAGAGCTGAGTTCAGGGCAGGACCCTCCCGCTTTCTGACTCCCCATAGACGTAGGTCCCAACATCCTTATGTTAGTTGCCTGAAGCGGTTGTGTGAAGAGCATGTGGAAGTGACAGGATTCTCCTCAAGTGTATCTGATCTCAATACAGACATTGCAAACGTCCTTGTTCACTGAGAGCGTAGCTCGGTCCTAGCTCCAATCAAAGTGTCTAGCAGACATCTGCCTGCAAAGCATACACACTTCCGAGAGTTGAGCTTATGGACTGTCCCTCCCACATCCTGCTTGCACGTACACCGCGATCCTAACAGGCCTAACCCGATGCGTGCCTAAGTGTTGTGAGAGGTAAGTGGAAAGTCGCGGCCCACAAGACTAGTGCATCCAAGCTCAATCCAGCGATTTCCTAGTATTCCCTGTGTGAGCCAGGTGCTACATCCTACGTGCCATACGAGAGAAGCTAGCTGAACGACTTGTCCAAAAGCAACTTACTTCGGAGATTTGACCTCACCCTCAGTCCGTCACGGTTGCACACTGCCTGCAGAATGAGTTTCCAACATCTGAACCACAGCCGTTTGTCAGAGGTTGTGAGACGCAAGTGGAATAAGCAGACCTGGAGGGTGTCTCCAGCTGCAGTGGAGTGGTATTCTGGGTAGCTCCTGGCTTAGAACACTGTTACGTTCTCAGTGCCCGAGGAACGCAGCTAGTGGAAATCTGGATTGTAGGCCTACTTCCTTGGGCGAGCTGAGTTCAGGGCAAGACCCTCCCGCATCCTGACTGCCCGTAGAGGTAGGTCCCAGCATCCTTATGTTAGTTGCCGGAAGCGGTTGTGTGAAGAGCATGTGGAAGTGACAGGATTCTCCTCAAGTGTATCTGATCTCAATACAGACATTGCAAACGTCCTTGTTCACTGAGAGCATAGCTCGGTCCTAGCTCCCATCAAAGTGTCTAGCAGACATCTGCCTGCAAACCATACACACTTCCGAGAGTTGAGCTTATGGACTGTCCCTCCCACATCCTGCCTGCACGTACACCGCGCTCCTAACAGGCCTAGCCCCGACGCGTGCCTGTAGTGTTGTGAGAGGTAAGTGGAAAGTCGCGGCCCACAAGACTAGTGCATCCAAGCTCAATCCAGCGATGTTTCCTAGAATTCCCTGGGTGAGCCAGGTGCTACATCCTACGTGCCATATAAGAGAAGCTAGCTGAACGCCTTGTCCAAAAGCCACTTACTTCGGAGAGTTGAGCTCACCCTCCGTCCCTCACAGTTGCACACTGCCTGCAGAAAGAGTTTCCAACATCTGAACCACAGGCGTTTGTCAGAGGCTTGTGAAACGCAAGTGGAATAAGCAGACCTGGAGGGTGTCTCCAGCTGCAGTGGAGTGGTATTCTGGGTAGCTCCTGGCTTAGAACACTGTTACGTTCTCAGTGCCCGAGGAATGCAGCGAGTTGAAAGCTGGCTTGTAGGCGTGCTTCCTTGTGAGAGCTGAGTTCAGGGCAGGACCCTCCCGCTTTCTGACTCCCCATAGACGTAGGTCCCAACATCCTTATGTTAGTTGCCGGAAGCGGTTGTGTGAAGAGCATGTGGAAGTGACAGGATTCTCCTCAAGTGTATCTGATCTCAATACAGACATTGCAAACGTCCTTGTTCACTGAGAGCGTAGCTCGGTCCTAGCTCCAATCAAAGTGTCTAGCAGACATCTGCCTGCAAAGCATACACACTTCCGAGAGTTGAGCTTATGGACTGTCCCTCCCACATCCTGCTTGCACGTACACCGCGATCCTAACAGGCCTAACCCGATGCGTGCCTAAGTGTTGTCAGAGGTAAGTGGCAAGTCGCGGCCCACAAGACTAGTGCATCCAAGCTCAATCCAGCGATTTCCTAGTATTCCCTGTGTGAGCCAGGTGCTACATCCTACGTGCCATACGAGAGAAGCTAGCTGAACGACTTGTCCAAAAGCAACTTACTTCGGAGATTTGACCTCACCCTCAGTCCGTCACAGTTGCACACTGCCTGCAGAATGAGTTTCCAACATCTGAACCACAGCCGTTTGTCAGAGGTTGTGAGACGCAAGTGGAATAAGCAGACCTGGAGGGTGTCTCCAGCTGCAGTGGAGTGGTATTCTGGGTAGCTCCTGGCTTAGAACACTGTTACGTTCTCAGTGCCCGAGGAACGCAGCTAGTGGAAATCTGGATTGTAGGCCTACTTCCTTGGGCGAGCTGAGTTCAGGGCAAGACCCTCCCGCATCCTGACTGCCCGTAGAGGTAGGTCCCAGCATCCTTATGTTAGTTGCCGGAAGCGGTTGTGTGAAGAGCATGTGGAAGTGACAGGATTCTCCTCAAGTGTATCTGATCTCAATACAGACATTGCAAACGTCCTTGTTCACTGAGAGCGTAGCTCGGTCCTAGCTCCCATCAAAGTGTCTAGCAGACATCTGCCTGCAAACCATACACACTTCCGAGAGTTGAGCTTATGGACTGTCCCTCCCACATCCTGCCTGCACGTACACCGCGCTCCTAACAGGCCTAGACCCGACGCGTGCCTGTAGTGTTGTGAGAGGTAAGTGGAAAGTCGCGGCCCACAAGACTAGTGCATCCAAGCTCAATCCAGCGATGTTTCCTAGAATTCCCTGGGTGAGCCAGGTGCTACATCCTACGTGCCATATAAGAGAAGCTAGCTGAACGCCTTGTCCAAAAGCCACTTACTTCGGAGAGTTGAGCTCACCCTCCGTCCCTCACAGTTGCACACTGCCTGCAGAAAGAGTTTCCAACATCTGAACCACAGGCGTTTGTCAGAGGCTTGTGAAACGCAAGTGGAATAAGCAGAAGTGGAGGGACGCAGCGAGTTGAAAGCTGGCTTGTAGGCGTGCTTCCTTGTGAGAGCTGAGTTCAGGGCAGGACCCTCCTACTTTCTGACTCCCCATAGACGTAGGTCCCAACATCCTTATGTTAGTTGCCGGAAGCGGTTGTGTGAAGAGCATGTGGAAGTGACAGGATTCTCCTCAAGTGTATCTGATCTCAATACAGACATTGCAAACGTCCTTGTTCACTGAGAGCGTAGCTCGGTCCTAGCTCCAATCAAAGTGTCTAGCAGACATCTGCCTGCAAAGCATACACACCTCCGAGAGTTGAGCTTATGGACTGTCCCTCCCACATCCTGCTTGCACGTACACCGCGATCCTAACAGGCCTAACCCGATGCGTGCCTAAGTGTTGTGAGAGGTAAGTGGAAAGTCGCGGCCCACAAGACTAGTGCATCCAAGCTCAATCCAGCGATTTCCTAGTATTCCCTGTGTGAGCCAGGTGCTACATCCTACGTGCCATACGAGAGAAGCTAGCTGAACGACTTGTCCAAAAGCAACTTACTTCGGAGATTTGACCTCACCCTCAGTCCGTCACAGTTGCACACTGCCTGCAGAATGAGTTTCCAACATCTGAACCACAGCCGTTTGTCAGAGGTTGTGAGACGCAAGTGGAATAAGCAGACCTGGAGGGTGTCTCCAGCTGCAGTGGAGTGGTATTCTGGGTAGCTCCTGGCTTAGAACACTGTTACGTTCTCAGTGCCCGAGGAACGCAGCTAGTGGAAATCTGGATTGTAGGCCTCCTTCCTTGGGCGAGCTGAGTTCAGGGCAAGACCCTCCCGCATCCTGACTGCCCGTAGAGGTAGGTCCCAGCATCCTTATGTTAGTTGCCGGAAGCGGTTGTGTGAAGAGCATGTGGAAGTGACAGGATTCTCCTCAAGTGTATCTGATCTCAATACAGACATTGCAAACGTCCTTGTTCACTGAGAGCGTAGCTCGGTCCTAGCTCCCATGAAAGTGTCTAGCAGACATCTGCCTGCAAACCATACACACTTCCGAGAGTTGAGCTTATGGACTGTCCCTCCCACATCCTGCCTGCACGTACACCGCGCTCCTAACAGTCCTAGCCCCGACGCGTGCCTGAAGTGTTGTGAGAGGTACTTGGAAAGTCGCGGCCCACAAGACTAGTGCATCCAAGCTCAATCCAGCGATATTTCCTAGTATTCCCTGGTGAACCAGGTGCTACATCGTATGTGCCATACAAGAGAAGCTAGCTGAACGCCTTGTCCAAAAGCGACTTACTTCGGAGAGTTCAGCTCACCCTCAGTCCCTCACAGTTGGACACTGCCTGCAGAAAGAGTTTCCAACATCTGAACCACAGGCGTTTGTCAGAGGCTTGTGAGACGCAAGTGGAATAAGCAGACCTGGAGGGTGTCTCCAGCTGCAGTGGAGTGGTATTCTGGGTAGCTCCTGGCTTCGAACACTGTTACGTTCTCAGTGCCCGAGGAACGCAGCGAGTTGAAAGCTGGCTTGTAGGCGTGCTTCCTTGTGAGAGCTGAGTTCAGGGCAGGACCCTCCCGCTTTCTGACTCCCCATAGACGTAGGTCCCAACATCCTTATGTTAGTTGCCGGAAGCGGTTGTGTGAAGAGCATGTGGAAGTGACAGGATTCTCCTCAAGTGTATCTGATCTCAATACAGACATTGCAAACGTCCTTGTTCACTGAGAGCGTAGCTCGGTCCTAGCTCCCATCAAAGTGTCTAGCAGACATCTGCCTGCAAACCATACACACTTCCGAGAGTTGAGCTTATGGACTGTCCCTCCCACATCCTGCCTGCACGTACACCGCGCTCCTAACAGGCCTAGCCCCGACGCGTGCCTGTAGTGTTGTGAGAGGTAAGTGGAAAGTCGCGGCCCACAAGACTAGTGCATCCAAGCTCAATCCAGCGATATTTCCTAGAATTCCCTGTGTGAGCCAGGTGCTACAGCCTACGTGCGATACAAGAGAAGCTAGCTGAACGCCTTGTCCAAAAGCCACTTACTTCGGAGAGTTGAGCTCACCCTCAGTCCCTCACAGTTGCACACTGCCTGCAGAAAGAGTTTCCAACATCTGAACCACAGCCGTTTGTCAGAGGCTTGTGAGTCGCAAGTGGAATAAGCAGACCTGGAGGGTGTCTCCAGCTGCAGTGGAGTGGTATTCTGGGTAGAGCCTGGCTTAGAACACTGTTACGTTCTCAGTGCCCGAGGAACGCAGCTAGTTGAAAGCTGGCTTGTAGGCTTGCTTCCTTGTGAGAGCTGAGTTCAGGGCAGGACCCTCCCGCTTTCTGACTCCCCATAGACGTAGGTCCCAACATCCTTATGTTAGTTGCCGGAAGCGATTGTGTGAAGAGCATGTGGAAGTGACAGGATTCTCCTCAAGTGTATCTGATCTCAATACAGACATTGCAAACGTCCTTGTTCACTGAGAGCGTAGCTCGGTCCTAGCTCCAATCAAAGTGTCTAGCAGACATCTGCCTGCAAACCATACACACTTCCGAGAGTTGAGCTTATGGACTGTCCCTCCCACATCCTGCCTGCACGTACACCGCGCTCCTAACAGGCCTAGCCCCGACGCGTGCCTGAAGTGTTGTGAGAGGTAAGTGGAAAGTCGCGGCCCACAAGACTAATGCATCCAAGCTCAATCCAGCGATATTTCCTAGAATTCCCTGTGTGAGCCAGGTGCTACATCCTACGTGCGATACAAGAGAAGCTAGCTGAACGCCTTGTCCAAAAGCAACTTACTTCTCAGAGTTGAGCTCACCCTCAGTCACTCACAGTTGCACACTGCCTGCAGAAAGAGTTTCCAACATCTGAACCACAGCCGTTTGTCAGAGGCTTGTGAGACGCAAGTGGAATAAGCAGACCTGGAGGGTGTCTCCAGCTGCAGTGGAGTGGTATTCTGGGTAGAGCCTGGTTAGAACACTGTTACGTTCTCAGTGCCCGAGGAACGCAGTTGGTGGAAATCTGGATTGAAGGCCTACTTCCTTGTGCGAGCTGAGTTCAGGGCAGGACCCTCCCGCATCCTTACTGACCGTAGACGTAGGTCCCATCATCCTTATGTTAGGAGCCGGAAGCGGTTGTGTGAAGAGCATGCGGAAGTGACAGGATTCTCCTCAAGTGTATCTGATCTCAATACAGACATTGCAAACGTCCTTGTTCACTGAGAGCGTAGCTCGATCCTAGCTCCCATCAAAGTGTCTAGCAGACATCTGCCTGCAAACCATACACACTTCCGAGAGTTGAGCTTATGGACTGTCCCTCCCACATCCTGCCTGCACGTACACCGCGCTCCTAACAGGCCTAGCCCCGACGCGTGCCTGTAGTGTTGTGAGAGGTAAGTGGAAAGTCGCGGCCCACAAGACTAGTGCATCCAAGCTCAATCCAGCGATATTTCCTAGAATTCCCTGTGTGAGCCAGGTGCTACATCCTACGTGCGATACAAGAGAAGCTAGCTGAACGCCTTGTCCAAAAGCCACTTACTTCGGAGAGTTGAGCTCACCCTCAGTCCCTCACAGTTGCACACTGCCTGCAGAAAGAGTTTCCAACATCTGATCCACAGCCGTTTGTCAGAGGCTTGTGAGTCGCAAGTGGAATAAGCAGACCTGGAGGGTGTCTCCAGCTGAGTGGAGTGGTATTCTGGGTAGAGCCTGGCTTAGAACACTGTTACGTTCTCAGTGCCCGAGGAACGCAGCTAGTTGAAAGCTGGCTTGTAGGCTTGCTTCCTTGTGAGAGCTGAGTTCAGGGCAGGACCCTCCCGCTTTCTGACTCCCCATAGACGTAGGTCCCAACATCCTTATGTTAGTTGCCGGAAGCGATTGTGTGAAGAGCATGTGGAAGTGACAGGATTCTCCTCAAGTGTATCTGATCTCAATACAGACATTGCAAACGTACTTGTTCACTGAGAGTGTAGCTCGGTCCTAGCTCCCATCAAAGTGTCTAGCAGACATCTGCCTGCAAAGCATGCACACTTCCGAGAGTTGAGCTTATGGACTGTCCCTCCCACATCCTGCCTGCACGTACACCGCGCTCCTAACAGGCCTAGCCCCGATGCGTGCCTGAAGTGTTGTGAGAGGTAAGTGGAAAGTCGCGGCCCACAAGACTAGTGCATCCAAGCTCAATCCAGCGATTTCCTAGTATTCCCTGTGTGAGCCAGGTGCTACATCCTACGTGCCATACGAGAGAAGCTAGCTGAACGACTTGTCCAAAAGCAACTTACTTCGGAGATTTGACCTCACCCTCAGTCCGTCACAGTTGCACACTGCCTGCAGAATGAGTTTCCAACATCTGAACCACAGCCGTTTGTCAGAGGTTGTGAGACGCAAGTGGAATAAGCAGACCTGGAGGGTGTCTCCAGCTGCAGTGGAGTGGTATTCTGGGTAGCTCCTGGCTTAGAACACTGTTACGTTCTCAGTGCCCGAGGAACGCAGTTGGTGGAAATCTGGATTGTAGGCCTACTTCCTTGTGCGAGCTGGGTTCAGGGTAGGAACCTCCCGCATCCTGAATGCCCGTAGACGTAGGTCCCAGCATCCGTATGTTAGGAGCCGGAAGCGGTTGTGTGAAGAGCATGCGGAAGTGACAGGATTCTCCTCAAGTGTATGTGATCTCAATACAGACATTGCAAACGTCCTTGTTCACTGAGAGCGTAGCTCGGTGCTAGCTCCCATCAAAGTGTCTAGCAGACATCTGCCTGCAAACCATGCACACTTCCGAGAGTTGAGCTTATTGACTGTCCCTCCCACATCCTGCCTGCACGTACACCGCGCTCCTAACCGGCCTAACCCGATGCGTGCCTGAAGTGTTGTGAGAGGTAAGTGGAAAGTCGCGGCCCACAAGACTAGTGCATCCAAGCTCAATCCAGCGATATTTCCTAGTATTCCCTGGTGAGCCAGGTGCTACATCGTATGTGCCATACAAGAGAAGCTAGCTGAACGCCTTGTCCAAAAGCAACTTACTTCGGAGAGTTCAGCTCACCCTCAGTCCCTCACAGTTGCACACTGCCTGCAGAAAGAGTTTCCAACATCTGAACCACAGGCGTTTGTCAGAGGCTTGTGAGACGCAAGTGGAATAAGCAGACCTGGAGGGTGTCTCCAGCTGCAGTGGAGTGGTATTCTGGGTAGCTCCTGGCTTAGAACACTGTTACGTTCTCAGTGCCCGAGGAACGCAGCTAGTTGAAAGCTGGCTTGTAGGCTTGCTTCCTTGTGAGAGCTGAGTTCAGGGCAGGACCCTCCCGCTTTCTGACTCCCCATAGACGTAGGTCCCAACATCCTTATGTTAGTTGCCGGAAGCGATTGTGTGAAGAGCATGTGGAAGTGACAGGATTCTCCTCAAGTGTATCTGATCTCAATACAGACATTGCAAACGTCCTTGTTCACTGAGAGCGTAGTTCGGTCCTAGCTCCAATCAAAGTGTCTAGCAGACATCTGCCTGCAAACCATACACACTTCCGAGAGTTGAGCTTATGGACTGTCCCTCCCACATCCTGCCTGCACGTACACCGCGCTCCTAACAGGCCTAGCCCCGATGCGTGCCTGAAGTGTTGTGAGAGGTAAGTGGAAAGTCGCGGCCCACAAGACAAGTGCATCCAAGCTCAATCCAGCGATTTCCTAGTATTCCCTGTGTGAGCCAGGTGCTACATCCTACGTGCCATACGAGAGAAGCTAGCTGAACGACTTGTCCAAAAGCAACTTACTTCGGAGATTTGACCTCACCCTCAGTCCGTCACGGTTGCACACTGCCTGCAGAATGAGTTTCCAACATCTAAACCACAGCCGTTTGTCAGAGGTTGTGAGACGCAAGTGGAATAAGCAGACCTGGAGGGTGTCTCCAGCTGCAGTGGAGTGGTATTCTGGGTAGCTCCTGGCTTAGAACACTGTTACGTTCTCAGTGCCCGAGGAACGCAGCTAGTGGAAATCTGGATTGTAGGCCTACTTCCTTGGGCGAGCTGAGTTCAGGGCAAGACCCTCCCGCATCCTGACTGCCCGTAGAGGTAGGTCCCAGCATCCTTATGTTAGTTGCCGGAAGCGGTTGTGTGAAGAGCATGTGGAAGTGACAGGATTCTCCTCAAGTGTATCTGATTTCAATACAGAGATTGCAAACGTCCTTGTTCACTGAGAGCGTAGCTCGGTCCTAGCTCCCATCAAAGTGTCTAGCAGACATCTGCCTGCAAAGCATACACACTTCCGAGAGTTGAGCTTATGGACTGTCCCTCCCACATCCTGCCTGCACGTACACCGCGCTCCTAACAGGCCTAGCCCCGATGCGTGCCTGAAGTGTTGTGAGAGGTAAGTGGAAAGTCGCGGCCCACAAGACTAGTGCATCCAAGCTCAATCCAGCGATATTTCCTAGTATTCCCTGGTGAACCAGGTGCTACATCGTATGTGCCATACAAGAGAAGCTAGCTGAACGCCTTGTCCAAAAGCAACTTACTTCGGAGAGTTGAGCTCACCCTCAGTCCCTCACAGTTGCACACTGCCTGCAGAAAGAGTTTCCAACATCTGAACCACAGCCGTTTGTCAGAGGCTTGTGAGATGCAAGTGGAATAAGCAGACCTGGAGGGTGTCTCCAGCTGCAGTGGAGTGGTATTCTGGGTAGCGCCTGGCTTAGAACACTGTTACGTTCTCAGTGCCCGAGGAACGCAGCTAGTTGAAAGCTGGCTTGTAGGCGTGCTTCCTTGTGAGAGCTGAGTTCAGGGCAGGACCCTCCCGCTTTCTGACTCCCCATAGACATAGGTCCCAACATCCTTATGTTAGTTGCCAGAAGCGGTTGTGTGAAGAGCATGTGGAAGTGACAGGATTCTCCTCAAGTGCATCTGATCTCAATACAGACATTGCAAACGTCCTTGTTCACTGAGAGCGTAGCTCGGTCCTAGCTCCAATCAAAGTGTCTAGCAGACATCTGCCTGCAAACCATACACACTTCCGAGAGTTGAGCTTATGGACTGTCCCTCCCACATCCTGCCTGCACGTACACCGCGCTCCTAACAGGCCTAGCCCCGACGCGTGCCTGAAGTGTTGTGAGAGGTAATTGGAAAGTCGCGGCCCACAAGACTAATGCATCCAAGCTCAATCCAGCGATATTTCCTAGAATTCCCTGTGTGAGCCAGGTGCTACATCCTACGTGCGATTCAAGAGAAGCTAGCTGAACGCCTTGTCCAAAAGCAACTTACTTCGGAGAGTTGAGCTCACCCTCAGTCCCTCACAGTTGCACACTGCCTGCAGAAAGAGTTTCCAACATCTGAACCACAGCCGTTTGTCAGAGGCTTGTGAGACGCAAGTGGAATAAGCAGACCTGGAGGGTGTCTCCAGCTGCAGTGGAGTGGTATTCTGGGTAGAGCCTGGCTTAGAACACTGTTACGTTCTCAGTGCCCGAGGAACGCAGTTGGTGGAAATCTGGATTGTAGGCCTACTTCCTTGTGCGAGCTGAGTTCAGGGCAGGACCCTCCCGCATCCTTACTGCCCGTAGACGTAGGTCCCAGCATCCTTATGTTAGGAGCCGGACGCGGTTGTGTGAAGAGCATGCGGAAGTGACAGGATTCTCCTCAAGTGTATCTGATCTCAATACAGACATTGCAAACGTCCTTGTTCAATGAGAGTGTAGCTCGGTCCTAGCTCCCATCAAAGTGTCTAGCAGACATCTGCCTGCAAAGCATGCACACTTCCGAGAGTTGAGCTTATGGACTGTCCCTCCCACATCCTGCCTGCACGTACACCGCGCTCCTAACAGGCCTAGCCCCGATGCGTGCCTGAAGTGTTGTGAGAGGTAAGTGGAAAGTCGCGGCCCATAAGACTAGTGCATCCAAGCTCAATCCAGCGATATTTCCTAGTAATCCCTGGTGAACCAGGTGCTACATCGTATGTGCCATACAAGAGAAGCTAGCTGAACGCCTTGTCCAAAAGCCACTTACTTCGGAGAGTTGAGCTCACCCTCAGTCCCTCACAGTTGCACACTGCCTGCAGAATGAGTTTCCAACATCTGAACCACAGCCGTTTGTCAGAGGCTTGTGAGTCGCAAGTGGAATAAGCAGACCTGGAGGGTGTCTCCAGCTGCAGTGGAGTGGTATTCTGGGTAGAGCCTGGCTTAGAACACTGTTACGTTCTCAGTGCCCGAGGAACGCAGCTAGTTGAAAGCTGGCTTGGAGGCTTGCTTCCTTGTGAGAGCTGAGTTCAGGGCAGGACCCTCCCGCTTTCTGACTCCCCATAGACGTAGGTCCCAACATCCTTAGGTTAGTTGCCGGAAGCGATTGTGTGAAGAGCATGTGGAAGTGACAGGATTCTCCTCAAGTGTATCTGATCTCAATACAGACATTGCAAACGTCCTTGTTCACTGAGAGCGTAGCTCGGTCCTAGCTCCAATCAAAGGGTCTAGCAGACATCTGCCTGCAAAGCATGCACACTTCCGAGAGTTGAGCTTATGGACTGTCCCTCCCACATCCTGCTTGCACGTACACCGCGATCCTAACAGGCCTAACCCGATGCGTGCCTAAGTGTTGTGAGAGGTAAGTGGAAAGTCGCGGCCCACAAGACTAGTGCATCCAAGCTCAATCCAGCGATTTCCTAGTATTCCCTGTGTGAGCCAGGTGCTACATCTTACGTGCCATACGAGAGAAGCTAGCTGAACGACTTGTCCAAAAGCAACTTACTTCGGAGATTTGACCTCACCCTCAGTCCCTCACAGTTGCACACTGCCTGCAGAATGAGTTTCCAACATCTGAACCACAGCCGTTTGTCAGAGGTTGTGAGACGCAAGTGGAACAAGCAGACCTGGAGGGTGTCTCCAGCTGCAGTGGAGTGCTATTCTGGGTAGCTCCTGGCTTAGAACACTGTTACGTTCTCAGTGCCCGAGGAACGCAGCTAGTGGAAATCTGGATTGTAGGCCTACTTCCTTGTGCGAGCTGAGTTCAGGGCAAGACCCACCCGCATCCTGACTGCCCGTAGACATAGGTCCCAGCATCCTTATGTTAGTTGCCGGAAGCGGTTGTGTGAAGAGCATGTGGAAGTGACAGGATTCTCCTCAAGTGTATCTGATCTCAATACAGAGATTGCAAACGTCCTTGTTCACTGAGAGCGTAGCTCGGTCCTAGCTCCCATCAAAGTGTCTAGCAGACATCTGCCTGCAAACCATACACACTTCCGAGAGTTGCGCTTATGGACTGTCCCTCCCACATCCTGCCTGCACGTACACCGCGCTCCTAACAGGCCTAGCCCCGACGCGTGCCTGTAGTGTTGTGAGAGGTAAGTGGAAAGTCGCGGCCCACAAGACTAGTGCATCCAAGCTCAATCCAGCGATGTTTCCTAGAATTCCCTGGGTGAGCCAGGTGCAACATCCTACGTGCCATACGAGAGAAGCTAGCTGAACGCCTTGTCCAAAAGCAACTTACTTCGGAGATTTGAGCTCACCCTCAGTCACTCACAGTTGCACACTGCCTGCAGAAAGAGTTTCCAACATCTGAACCACAGCCGTTTGTCAGAGGTTGTGAGACGCAAGTGGAATAAGCAGACCTGGAGGGTGTCTCCAGCTGCAGTGGAGTGGTATTCTGGGTAGCTCCTGGCTTAGAACACTGTTACGTTCTCAGTGCCCGAGGAACGCAGCTAGTGGAAATCTGGATTGTAGGCCTACTTCCTTGTGCGAGCTGAGTTCAGGGTAGGACCCTCCCGCATCCTGACTGCCCGTAGACGTAGGTCCCAGCATCCTTATGTTAGGAGCCGGAAGCGGTTGTGTGAAGAGCATGCGGAAGTGACAGGATTCTCCTCAAGTGTATGTGATCTCAATACAGACATTGCAAACTTCCTTGTTCACTGAGAGCGTAGCTCGGTGCTAGCTCCCATCAAAGTGTCTAGCAGACATCTGCCTGCAAAGCATGCACACTTCCGAGAGTTGAGCTTATGGACTGTCCCTCCGACATCCTGCCTGCACGTACACCGCGCTCCTAACAGGCCTAACCCAATGCGTCCCTGAAGTGTTGTGAGAGGTAAGTGGAAAGTCGCGGCCCACAAGACTAGTGCATCCAAGCTCAATCCAGCGATATTTCCTAGTATTCCCTGGTGAGCCAGGTGCTACATCGTATGTGCCATACAAGAGAAGCTAGCTGAACGCTTGTCCAAAAGCAACTTACTTCGGAGAGTTCAGCTCACCCTCAGTCCCTCACAGTTGCACACTGCCTGC
The DNA here is from genome assembly GCF_048418805.1 of Vulpes vulpes. NCBI lineage: Eukaryota > Metazoa > Chordata > Mammalia > Carnivora > Canidae > Vulpes > Vulpes vulpes. The sequence continues at coordinate 60,132,217 of NC_132784.1, forward strand.
AGAAAGAGTTTCCAACATCTGAACCACAGGCGTTTGTCAGATGCTTGTGAGACGCAAGTGGAATAAGCAGACCTGGAGGGTGTCTCCAGCTGCAGTGGAGTGGTATTCTGGGTAGCTCCTGGCTTAGAACACTGTTACGTTCTCAGTGCCCGAGGAACGCAGCTAGTTGAAAGCTGGCTTGTAGCCTTGCTTCCTTGTGAGAGCTGAGTTCAGGGCAGGACCCTCCCGCTTTCTGACTCCCCATAGACGTAGGTCCCAACATCCTTATGTTAGTTGCCGGAAGCGGTTGTGTGAAGAGCATGTGGAAGTGACAGGATTCTCCTCAAGTGTATCTGATCTCAATACAGAGATAGCAAACGTCCTTGTTCACTGAGAGCGTAGCTCGGTGCTAGCTCCCATCAAAGTGTCTAGCAGACATCTGCCTGCAAAGCATGCACACTTCCGAGAGTTGAGCTTATGGACTGTCCCTCCCACATCCTGCCTGCACGTACACCGCGCTCCTAACAGGCCTAGCCCCGACGCGTACCTGAAGTGTTGTGAGAGGTAAGTGGAAAGTCGCGGCCCACAAGACTAGTGCATCCAAGCTCAATCCAGCGATATTTCCTAGAATTCCCTGTGTGAGCCAGGTGCTACATCCTACGTGCGATACAAGAGAAGCTAGCTGAACGCCTTGTCCAAAAGCAACTTACTTCGGAGAGTTGAGCTCACCCTCAGTCCCTCACAGTTGCACACTGCCTGCAGAAAGAGTTTCCAACATCTGAACCACAGCCGTTTCTCAGAGGCTTGTGAGACGCAAGTGGAATAAGCAGACCTGGAGGGTGTCTCCAGCTGCAGTGGAGTGGTATTCTGGGTAGAGCCTGGCTTAGAACACTGTTACGTTCTCAGTGCCCGAGGAACGCAGTTGGTGGAAATCTGGATTGTAGGCCTACTTCCTTGTGCGAGCTGAGTTCAGGGCAGGACCCTCCCGCATCCTTACTGCCCGTAGACGTAGGTCCCAGCATCCTTATGTTAGGAGCCGGAAGCGGTTGTGTGAAGAGCATGCGGAAGTGACAGGATTCTCCTCAAGTGTATCTGATCTCAATACAGACATTGCAAACGTCCTTGTTCAATGAGAGTGTAGCTCGGTCCTAGCTCCCATCAAAGTGTCTAGCAGACATCTGCCTGCAAAGCATGCACACTTCCGAGAGTTGAGCTTATGGACTGTCCCTCCCACATCCTGCCTGCACGTACACCGCGCTCCTAACAGGCCTAGCCCCGATGCGTGCCTGAAGTGTTGTGAGAGGTAAGTGGAAAGTCGCGGCCCACAAGACTAGTGCATCCAAGCTCAATCCAGCGATTTCCTAGTATTCCCTGTGTGAGCCAGGTGCTACATCCTAAGTGCCATACGAGAGAAGCTAGCTGAACGCCTTGTCCAAAAGCAACTTACTTCGGAGAGTTGAGCTCACCCTCAGTCCGTCACAGTTGCACACTGCCTGCAGAAAGAGTTTCCAACATCTGAACCACAGCCGTTTGTCAGAGGTTGTGAGACGCAAGTGGAATAAGCAGACCTGGAGGGTGTCTCCAGCTGCAGTGGAGTGGTATTCTGGGTAGCTCCTGGCTTAGAACACTGTTACGTTCAGAGTGCCCGAGGAACGCAGCTAGTGGAAATCTGGATTGTAGGCCTACTTCCTTGTGCGAGCTGAGTTCAGGGCAAGACCCTCCCGCATCCTGACTGCCCGTAGAGGTGGGTCCCAGCATCCTTATGTTAGTTGCTGGAAGCGGTTGTGTGAAGAGCATGTGGAAGTGACAGGATTCTCCTCAAGTGTATCTGATCTCAATACAGAGATTGCAAACGTCCTTGTTCACTGAGGGCGTAGCTCGGTCCTAGCTCCCATCAAAGTGTCTAGCAGACATCTGCCTGCAAAGCATGCACACTTCCGAGAGTTGAGCTTATGGACTGTCCCTCCCACATCCTGCCTGGACGTACACCGCGCTCCTAACAGGCCTAGCCCCGACGCGTGCCTGTAGTGTTGTGAGAGGTAAGTGGAAAGTCGCGGCCCACAAGACTAGTGCATCCAAGCTCAATCCAGCGATATTTCCCAGAATTCCCTGTGTGAGCCAGGTGCTACATCCTACGTGCGATACAAGAGAAGCTAGCTGAACGCCTTGTCCAAAAGCCACTTACTTCGGAGAGTTGAGCTCACCCTCAGTCCCTCACAGTTGCACACTGCCTGCAGAAAGAGTTTCCAACATCTGAACCACAGCCGTTTGTCAGAGGCTTGTGAGTCGCAAGTGGAATAAGCAGACCTGGAGGGTGTCTCCAGCTGCAGTGGAGTGGTATTCTGGGTAGAGCCTGGCTTAGAACACTGTTACGTTCTCAGTGCCCGAGGAACGCAGCTAGTTGAAAGCTGGCTTGTAGGCTTGCTTCCTTGTGAGAGCTGAGTTCAGGGCAGGACCCTCCCGCTTTCTGACTCCCCATAGACGTAGGTCCCAACATCCTTATGTTAGTTGCCGGAAGCGATTGTGTGAAGAGCATGTGGAAGTGACAGGATTCTCCTCAAGTGTATCTGATCTCAATACAGACATTGCAAACGTCCTTGTTCACTGAGAGCGTAGCTCGGTCCTAGCTCCAATCAAAGAGTCTAGCAGACATCTGCCTGCAAAGCATACACACTTCCGAGAGTTGAGCTTATGGACTGTCCCTCCCACATCCTGCCTGCACGTACACCGCGCTCCTAACAGGCCTAGCCCCGACGCGTGCCTGAAGTGTTGTGAGAGGTAAGTGGAAAGGCGCGGCCCACAAGACTAATGCATCCAAGCTCAATCCAGCGATATTTCCTAGAATTCCCTGTGTGAGCCAGGTGCTACATCCTACGTGCGATACAAGAGAAGCTAGCTGAACGCCTTGTCCAAAAGCAACTTACTTCGGAGAGTTGAGCTCACCCTCAGTCACTCACAGTTGCACACTGCCTGCAGAAAGAGTTTCCAACATCTGAACCACAGCCGTTTGTCAGAGGCTTGTGAGACGCAAGTGGAATAAGCAGACCTGGAGGGTGTCTCCAGCTGCAGTGGAGTGGTATTCTGGGTAGAGCCTGGTTAGAACACTGTTACGTTCTCAGTGCCCGAGGAACGCAGTTGGTGGAAATCTGGATTGTAGGCCTACATCCTTGTGCGAGCTGAGTTCAGGGCAGGACCCTCCCGCATCCTTACTGCCCGTAGACGTAGGTCCCAGCATCCTTATGTTAGGAGCCGGAAGCGGTTGTGTGAAGAGCATGCGGAAGTGACAGGATTCTCCTCAAGTGTATCTGATCTCAATACAGACATTGCAAACGTCCTTGTTCACTGAGAGCGTAGCTCGATCCTAGCTCCCATCAAAGTGTCTAGCAGACATCTGCCTGCAAACCATACACACTTCCGAGAGTTGAGCTTATGGACTGTCCCTCCCACATCCTGCCTGCACGTACACCGCGCTCCTAACAGGCCTAGCCCCGACGCGTGCCTGTAGTGTTGTGAGAGGTAAGTGGAAAGTCGCGGCCCACAAGACTAGTGCATCCAAGCTCAATCCAGCGATATTTCCTAGAATTCCCTGTGTGAGCCAGGTGCTACATCCTACGTGCGATACAAGAGAAGCTAGCTGAACGCCTTGTCCAAAAGCCACTTACTTCGGAGAGTTGAGCTCACCCTCAGTCCCTCACAGTTGCACACTGCCTGCAGAAAGAGTTTCCAACATCTGATCCACAGCCGTTTGTCAGAGGCTTGTGAGTCGCAAGTGGAATAAGCAGACCTGGAGGGTGTCTCCAGCTGAGTGGAGTGGTATTCTGGGTAGAGCCTGGCTTAGAACACTGTTACGTTCTCAGTGCCCGAGGAACGCAGCTAGTTGAAAGCTGGCTTGTAGGCTTGCTTCCTTGTGAGAGCTGAGTTCAGGGCAGGACCCTCCCGCTTTCTGACTCCCCATAGACGTAGGTCCCAACATCCTTATGTTAGTTGCCGGAAGCGATTGTGTGAAGAGCATGTGGAAGTGACAGGATTCTCCTCAAGTGTATCTGATCTCAATACAGACATTGCAAACGTACTTGTTCACTGAGAGTGTAGCTCGGTCCTAGCTCCCATCAAAGTGTCTAGCAGACATCTGCCTGCAAAGCATGCACACTTCCGAGAGTTGAGCTTATGGACTGTCCCTCCCACATCCTGCCTGCACGTACACCGCGCTCCTAACAGGCCTAGCCCCGATGCGTGCCTGAAGTGTTGTGAGAGGTAAGTGGAAAGTCGCGGCCCACAAGACTAGTGCATCCAAGCTCAATCCAGCGATTTCCTAGTATTCCCTGTGTGAGCCAGGTGCTACATCCTACGTGCCATACGAGAGAAGCTAGCTGAACGACTTGTCCAAAAGCAACTTACTTCGGAGATTTGACCTCACCCTCAGTCCGTCACAGTTGCACACTGCCTGCAGAATGAGTTTCCAACATCTGAACCACAGCCGTTTGTCAGAGGTTGTGAGACGCAAGTGGAATAAGCAGACCTGGAGGGTGTCTCCAGCTGCAGTGGAGTGGTATTCTGGGTAGCTCCTGGCTTAGAACACTGTTACGTTCTCAGTGCCCGAGGAACGCAGTTGGTGGAAATCTGGATTGTAGGCCTACTTCCTTGTGCGAGCTGGGTTCAGGGTAGGAACCTCCCGCATCCTGAATGCCCGTAGACGTAGGTCCCAGCATCCGTATGTTAGGAGCCGGAAGCGGTTGTGTGAAGAGCATGCGGAAGTGACAGGATTCTCCTCAAGTGTATGTGATCTCAATACAGACATTGCAAACGTCCTTGTTCACTGAGAGCGTAGCTCGGTGCTAGCTCCCATCAAAGTGTCTAGCAGACATCTGCCTGCAAACCATGCACACTTCCGAGAGTTGAGCTTATTGACTGTCCCTCCCACATCCTGCCTGCACGTACACCGCGCTCCTAACCGGCCTAACCCGATGCGTGCCTGAAGTGTTGTGAGAGGTAAGTGGAAAGTCGCGGCCCACAAGACTAGTGCATCCAAGCTCAATCCAGCGATATTTCCTAGTATTCCCTGGTGAGCCAGGTGCTACATCGTATGTGCCATACAAGAGAAGCTAGCTGAACGCCTTGTCCAAAAGCAACTTACTTCGGAGAGTTCAGCTCACCCTCAGTCCCTCACAGTTGCACACTGCCTGCAGAAAGAGTTTCCAACATCTGAACCACAGGCGTTTGTCAGAGGCTTGTGAGACGCAAGTGGAATAAGCAGACCTGGAGGCTGTCTCCAGCTGCAGTGGAGTGGTATTCTGGGTAGCTCCTGGCTTAGAACACTGTTACGTTCTCAGTGCCCGAGGAACGCAGCTAGTTGAAAGCTGGCTTGTAGGCTTGCTTCCTTGTGAGAGCTGAGTTCAGGGCAGGACCCTCCCGCTTTCTGACTCCCCATAGACGTAGGTCCCAACATCCTTATGTTAGTTGCCGGAAGCGATTGTGTGAAGAGCATGTGGAAGTGACAGGATTCTCCTCAAGTGTATCTGATCTCAATACAGACATTGCAAACGTCCTTGTTCACTGAGAGCGTAGTTCGGTCCTAGCTCCAATCAAAGTGTCTAGCAGACATCTGCCTGCAAACCATACACACTTCCGAGAGTTGAGCTTATGGACTGTCCCTCCCACATCCTGCCTGCACGTACACCGCGCTCCTAACAGGCCTAGCCCCGATGCGTGCCTGAAGTGTTGTGAGAGGTAAGTGGAAAGTCGCGGCCCACAAGACAAGTGCATCCAAGCTCAATCCAGCGATTTCCTAGTATTCCCTGTGTGAGCCAGGTGCTACATCCTACGTGCCATACGAGAGAAGCTAGCTGAACGACTTGTCCAAAAGCAACTTACTTCGGAGATTTGACCTCACCCTCAGTCCGTCACGGTTGCACACTGCCTGCAGAATGAGTTTCCAACATCTAAACCACAGCCGTTTGTCAGAGGTTGTGAGACGCAAGTGGAATAAGCAGACCTGGAGGGTGTCTCCAGCTGCAGTGGAGTGGTATTCTGGGTAGCTCCTGGCTTAGAACACTGTTACGTTCTCAGTGCCCGAGGAACGCAGCTAGTGGAAATCTGGATTGTAGGCCTACTTCCTTGGGCGAGCTGAGTTCAGGGCAAGACCCTCCCGCATCCTGACTGCCCGTAGAGGTAGGTCCCAGCATCCTTATGTTAGTTGCCGGAAGCGGTTGTGTGAAGAGCATGTGGAAGTGACAGGATTCTCCTCAAGTGTATCTGATTTCAATACAGAGATTGCAAACGTCCTTGTTCACTGAGAGCGTAGCTCGGTCCTAGCTCCCATCAAAGTGTCTAGCAGACATCTGCCTGCAAAGCATACACACTTCCGAGAGTTGAGCTTATGGACTGTCCCTCCCACATCCTGCCTGCACGTACACCGCGCTCCTAACAGGCCTAGCCCCGATGCGTGCCTGAAGTGTTGTGAGAGGTAAGTGGAAAGTCGCGGCCCACAAGACTAGTGCATCCAAGCTCAATCCAGCGATATTTCCTAGTATTCCCTGGTGAACCAGGTGCTACATCGTATGTGCCATACAAGAGAAGCTAGCTGAACGCCTTGTCCAAAAGCAACTTACTTCGGAGAGTTGAGCTCACCCTCAGTCCCTCACAGTTGCACACTGCCTGCAGAAAGAGTTTCCAACATCTGAACCACAGCCGTTTGTCAGAGGCTTGTGAGATGCAAGTGGAATAAGCAGACCTGGAGGGTGTCTCCAGCTGCAGTGGAGTGGTATTCTGGGTAGCGCCTGGCTTAGAACACTGTTACGTTCTCAGTGCCCGAGGAACGCAGCTAGTTGAAAGCTGGCTTGTAGGCGTGCTTCCTTGTGAGAGCTGAGTTCAGGGCAGGACCCTCCCGCTTTCTGACTCCCCATAGACATAGGTCCCAACATCCTTATGTTAGTTGCCAGAAGCGGTTGTGTGAAGAGCATGTGGAAGTGACAGGATTCTCCTCAAGTGCATCTGATCTCAATACAGACATTGCAAACGTCCTTGTTCACTGAGAGCGTAGCTCGGTCCTAGCTCCAATCAAAGTGTCTAGCAGACATCTGCCTGCAAACCATACACACTTCCGAGAGTTGAGCTTATGGACTGTCCCTCCCACATCCTGCCTGCACGTACACCGCGCTCCTAACAGGCCTAGCCCCGACGCGTGCCTGAAGTGTTGTGAGAGGTAATTGGAAAGTCGCGGCCCACAAGACTAATGCATCCAAGCTCAATCCAGCGATATTTCCTAGAATTCCCTGTGTGAGCCAGGTGCTACATCCTACGTGCGATTCAAGAGAAGCTAGCTGAACGCCTTGTCCAAAAGCAACTTACTTCGGAGAGTTGAGCTCACCCTCAGTCCCTCACAGTTGCACACTGCCTGCAGAAAGAGTTTCCAACATCTGAACCACAGCCGTTTGTCAGAGGCTTGTGAGACGCAAGTGGAATAAGCAGACCTGGAGGGTGTCTCCAGCTGCAGTGGAGTGGTATTCTGGGTAGAGCCTGGCTTAGAACACTGTTACGTTCTCAGTGCCCGAGGAACGCAGTTGGTGGAAATCTGGATTGTAGGCCTACTTCCTTGTGCGAGCTGAGTTCAGGGCAGGACCCTCCCGCATCCTTACTGCCCGTAGACGTAGGTCCCAGCATCCTTATGTTAGGAGCCGGACGCGGTTGTGTGAAGAGCATGCGGAAGTGACAGGATTCTCCTCAAGTGTATCTGATCTCAATACAGACATTGCAAACGTCCTTGTTCAATGAGAGTGTAGCTCGGTCCTAGCTCCCATCAAAGTGTCTAGCAGACATCTGCCTGCAAAGCATGCACACTTCCGAGAGTTGAGCTTATGGACTGTCCCTCCCACATCCTGCCTGCACGTACACCGCGCTCCTAACAGGCCTAGCCCCGATGCGTGCCTGAAGTGTTGTGAGAGGTAAGTGGAAAGTCGCGGCCCATAAGACTAGTGCATCCAAGCTCAATCCAGCGATATTTCCTAGTAATCCCTGGTGAACCAGGTGCTACATCGTATGTGCCATACAAGAGAAGCTAGCTGAACGCCTTGTCCAAAAGCCACTTACTTCGGAGAGTTGAGCTCACCCTCAGTCCCTCACAGTTGCACACTGCCTGCAGAATGAGTTTCCAACATCTGAACCACAGCCGTTTGTCAGAGGCTTGTGAGTCGCAAGTGGAATAAGCAGACCTGGAGGGTGTCTCCAGCTGCAGTGGAGTGGTATTCTGGGTAGAGCCTGGCTTAGAACACTGTTACGTTCTCAGTGCCCGAGGAACGCAGCTAGTTGAAAGCTGGCTTGGAGGCTTGCTTCCTTGTGAGAGCTGAGTTCAGGGCAGGACCCTCCCGCTTTCTGACTCCCCATAGACGTAGGTCCCAACATCGTTAGGTTAGTTGCCGGAAGCGATTGTGTGAAGAGCATGTGGAAGTGACAGGATTCTCCTCAAGTGTATCTGATCTCAATACAGACATTGCAAACGTCCTTGTTCACTGAGAGCGTAGCTCGGTCCTAGCTCCAATCAAAGGGTCTAGCAGACATCTGCCTGCAAAGCATGCACACTTCCGAGAGTTGAGCTTATGGACTGTCCCTCCCACATCCTGCTTGCACGTACACCGCGATCCTAACAGGCCTAACCCGATGCGTGCCTAAGTGTTGTGAGAGGTAAGTGGAAAGTCGCGGCCCACAAGACTAGTGCATCCAAGCTCAATCCAGCGATTTCCTAGTATTCCCTGTGTGAGCCAGGTGCTACATCTTACGTGCCATACGAGAGAAGCTAGCTGAACGACTTGTCCAAAAGCAACTTACTTCGGAGATTTGACCTCACCCTCAGTCCCTCACAGTTGCACACTGCCTGCAGAATGAGTTTCCAACATCTGAACCACAGCCGTTTGTCAGAGGTTGTGAGACGCAAGTGGAACAAGCAGACCTGGAGGGTGTCTCCAGCTGCAGTGGAGTGCTATTCTGGGTAGCTCCTGGCTTAGAACACTGTTACGTTCTCAGTGCCCGAGGAACGCAGCTAGTGGAAATCTGGATTGTAGGCCTACTTCCTTGTGCGAGCTGAGTTCAGGGCAAGACCCACCCGCATCCTGACTGCCCGTAGACATAGGTCCCAGCATCCTTATGTTAGTTGCCGGAAGCGGTTGTGTGAAGAGCATGTGGAAGTGACAGGATTCTCCTCAAGTGTATCTGATCTCAATACAGAGATTGCAAACGTCCTTGTTCACTGAGAGCGTAGCTCGGTCCTAGCTCCCATCAAAGTGTCTAGCAGACATCTGCCTGCAAACCATACACACTTCCGAGAGTTGCGCTTATGGACTGTCCCTCCCACATCCTGCCTGCACGTACACCGCGCTCCTAACAGGCCTAGCCCCGACGCGTGCCTGTAGTGTTGTGAGAGGTAAGTGGAAAGTCGCGGCCCACAAGACTAGTGCATCCAAGCTCAATCCAGCGATGTTTCCTAGAATTCCCTGGGTGAGCCAGGTGCAACATCCTACGTGCCATACGAGAGAAGCTAGCTGAACGCCTTGTCCAAAAGCAACTTACTTCGGAGATTTGAGCTCACCCTCAGTCACTCACAGTTGCACACTGCCTGCAGAAAGAGTTTCCAACATCTGAACCACAGCCGTTTGTCAGAGGTTGTGAGACGCAAGTGGAATAAGCAGACCTGGAGGGTGTCTCCAGCTGCAGTGGAGTGGTATTCTGGGTAGCTCCTGGCTTAGAACACTGTTACGTTCTCAGTGCCCGAGGAACGCAGCTAGTGGAAATCTGGATTGTAGGCCTACTTCCTTGTGCGAGCTGAGTTCAGGGTAGGACCCTCCCGCATCCTGACTGCCCGTAGACGTAGGTCCCAGCATCCTTATGTTAGGAGCCGGAAGCGGTTGTGTGAAGAGCATGCGGAAGTGACAGGATTCTCCTCAAGTGTATGTGATCTAAATACAGATATTGCAAACTTCCTTGTTCACTGAGAGCGTAGCTCGGTGCTAGCTCCCATCAAAGTGTCTAGCAGACATCTGCCTGCAAAGCATGCACACTTCCGAGAGTTGAGCTTATGGACTGTCCCTCCGACATCCTGCCTGCACGTACACCGCGCTCCTAACAGGCCTAACCCAATGCGTCCCTGAAGTGTTGTGAGAGGTAAGTGGAAAGTCGCGGCCCACAAGACTAGTGCATCCAAGCTCAATCCAGCGATATTTCCTAGTATTCCCTGGTGAGCCAGGTGCTACATCGTATGTGCCATACAAGAGAAGCTAGCTGAACGCTTGTCCAAAAGCAACTTACTTCGGAGAGTTCAGCTCACCCTCAGTCCCTCACAGTTGCACACTGCCTGCAGAAAGAGTTTCCAACATCTGAACCACAGGCGTTTGTCAGATGCTTGTGAGACGCAAGTGGAATAAGCAGACCTGGAGGGTGTCTCCAGCTGCAGTGGAGTGGTATTCTGGGTAGCTCCTGGCTTAGAACACTGTTACGTTCTCAGTGCCCGAGGAACGCAGCTAGTTGAAAGCTGGCTTGTAGCCTTGCTTCCTTGTGAGAGCTGAGTTCAGGGCAGGACCCTCCCGCTTTCTGACTCCCCATAGACGTAGGTCCCAACATCCTTATGTTAGTTGCCGGAAGCGGTTGTGTGAAGAGCATGTGGAAGTGACAGGATTCTCCTCAAGTGTATCTGATCTCAATACAGAGATAGCAAACGTCCTTGTTCACTGAGAGCGTAGCTCGGTGCTAGCTCCCATCAAAGTGTCTAGCAGACATCTGCCTGCAAAGCATGCACACTTCCGAGAGTTGAGCTTATGGACTGTCCCTCCCACATCCTGCCTGCACGTACACCGCGCTCCTAACAGGCCTAGCCCCGACGCGTACCTGAAGTGTTGTGAGAGGTAAGTGGAAAGTCGCGGCCCACAAGACTAGTGCATCCAAGCTCAATCCAGCGATATTTCCTAGAATTCCCTGTGTGAGCCAGGTGCTACATCCTACGTGCGATACAAGAGAAGCTAGCTGAACGCCTTGTCCAAAAGCAACTTACTTCGGAGAGTTGAGCTCACCCTCAGTCCCTCACAGTTGCACACTGCCTGCAGAAAGAGTTTCCAACATCTGAACCACAGCCGTTTCTCAGAGGCTTGTGAGACGCAAGTGGAATAAGCAGACCTGGAGGGTGTCTCCAGCTGCAGTGGAGTGGTATTCTGGGTAGAGCCTGGCTTAGAACACTGTTACGTTCTCAGTGCCCGAGGAACGCAGTTGGTGGAAATCTGGATTGTAGGCCTACTTCCTTGTGCGAGCTGAGTTCAGGGCAGGACCCTCCCGCATCCTTACTGCCCGTAGACGTAGGTCCCAGCATCCTTATGTTAGGAGCCGGAAGCGGTTGTGTGAAGAGCATGCGGAAGTGACAGGATTCTCCTCAAGTGTATCTGATCTCAATACAGACATTGCAAACGTCCTTGTTCAATGAGAGTGTAGCTCGGTCCTAGCTCCCATCAAAGTGTCTAGCAGACATCTGCCTGCAAAGCATGCACACTTCCGAGAGTTGAGCTTATGGACTGTCCCTCCCACATCCTGCCTGCACGTACACCGCGCTCCTAACAGGCCTAGCCCTGATGCGTGCCTGAAGTGTTGTGAGAGGTAAGTGGAAAGTCGCGGCCCACAAGACTAGTGCATCCAAGCTCAATCCAGCGATTTCCTAGTATTCCCTGTGTGAGCCAGGTGCTACATCCTAAGTGCCATACGAGAGAAGCTAGCTGAACGCCTTGTCCAAAAGCAACTTACTTCGGAGAGTTGAGCTCACCCTCAGTCCGTCACAGTTGCACACTGCCTGCAGAAAGAGTTTCCAACATCTGAACCACAGCCGTTTGTCAGAGGTTGTGAGACGCAAGTGGAATAAGCAGACCTGGAGGGTGTCTCCAGCTGCAGTGGAGTGGTATTCTGGGTAGCTCCTGGCTTAGAACACTGTTACGTTCAGAGTGCCCGAGGAACGCAGCTAGTGGAAATCTGGATTGTAGGCCTACTTCCTTGTGCGAGCTGAGTTAAGGCAAGACCCTCCCGCATCCTGACTGCCCGTAGAGGTGGGTCCCAGCATCCTTATGTTAGTTGCTGGAAGCGGTTGTGTGAAGAGCATGTGGAAGTGACAGGATTCTCCTCAAGTGTATCTGATCTCAATACAGAGATTGCAAACGTCCTTGTTCACTGAGGGCGTAGCTCGGTCCTAGCTCCCATCAAAGTGTCTAGCAGACATCTGCCTGCAAAGCATGCACACTTCCGAGAGTTGAGCTTATGGACTGTCCCTCCCACATCCTGCCTGCACATACACCGCGCTCCTAACAGGCCTACCCCGACGCGTACCTGAAGTGTTGTGAGAGGTAAGTGGAAAGTCGCGGCCCACAAGACTAGTGCATCCAAGCTCAATCCAGCGATGTTTCCTAGAATTCCCTGGGTGAGCCAGGTGCTACATCCTACGTGCCATACAAGAGAAGCTAGCTGAACGCCTTGTCCAAAAGCCACTTACTTCGGAGAGTTGAGCTCACCCTCAGTCACTCACAGTTGCACACTGCCTGCAGAAAGAGTTTCCAACATCTGAACCACAGGCGTTTGTCAGAGGCTTGTGAAACGCAAGTGGAATAAGCAGACCTGGAGGGTGTCTCCAGCTGCAGTGGAGTGGTATTCTGGGTAGCTCCTGGCTTAGAACACTGTTACGTTCTCAGTGCCCGAGGAACGCAGCTAGTTGAAAGCTGGCTTGTAGGCGTGCTTCCTTTTGAGAGCTGAGTTCAGGGCAGGACCCTCCCGCTTTCTGACTCCCCATAGACGTAGGTCCCAACATCCTTATGTTAGTTGCCGGAAGCGGTTGTGTGAAGAGCATGTGGCAGTGACAGGATTCTCCTCAAGTGTATCTGATCTCAATACACACATTGCAAACGTCCTTGTTCACTGAGAGCGTAGCTCGGTGCTAGCTCCCATCAAAGTGTCTAGCAGACATCTGCCTGCAAACCATACACACTTCCGAGAGTTGAGCTTATGGACTGTCCCTCCCACATCCTGCCTGCACGTACACCGCGCTCCTAACAGGCCTAGCCCCGACGCGTGCGTGAAGTGTTGTGAGAGGTAATTGGAAAGTCGCGGCCCACAAGTCTAATGCATCCAAGCTCAATCCAGCGATATTTCCTAGAATTCCCTGTGTGAGCCAGGTGCTACATCCTACGTGCGATACAAGAGAAGCTAGCTGAACGCCTTGTCCAAAAGCAACTTACTTCGGAGATTTGAGCTCACCCTCAGTCACTCACAGTTGCACACTGCCTGCAGAAAGAGTTTCCAACATCTGAACCACAGCCGTTTGTCAGAGGTTGTGAGACGCAAGTGGAATAAGCAGACCTGGAGGGTGTCTCCAGCTGCAGTGGAGGGGTATTCTGGGTAGCTCCTGGCTTCGAACACTGTTACGTTCTCAGTGCCCGAGGAACGCAGCTAGTGGAAATCTGGTTTGTAGGCCTACTTCCTTGTGCGAGCTGAGTTCAGGGTAGGACCCTCCCGCATCCTGACTGCCCGTAGACGTAGGTCCCAGCATCCTTATGTTAGGAGCCGGAAGCGGTTGTCTGAAGAGCATGCGGAAGTGACAGGATTCTCCTCAAGTGTATGTGATCTCAATACAGACATAGCAAACGTCCTTGTTCACTGAGAGCGTAGCTCGGTGCTAGCTCCCATCAAAGTGTCTAGCAGACATCTGCTTGCAAAGCATGCACACTTCCGAGAGTTGAGCTTATGGACTGTCCCTCCCACATCCTGCCTGCACGTACACCGCGCTCCTAACAGGCCTAGCCCCGATGCGTGCCTGAAGTGTTGTGAGAGGTAAGTGGAAAGTCGCGGCCCACAAGACTAGTGCATCCAAGCTCAATCCAGCGATGTTTCCTAGAATTCCCTGGGTGAGCCAGGTGCTACATCCTACGTGCCATGCAAGAGAAGCTAGCTGAACGCCTTGTCCAAAAGCCACTTACTTCGGAGAGTTGAGCTCACCCTCAGTCCCTCACAGTTGCACACTACCTGCAGAAAGAGTTTCCAACATCTGAACCACAGGCGTTTGTCAGAGGCTTGTGAAACGCAAGTGGAATAAGCAGACCTGGAGGGTGTCTCCAGCTGCAGTGGAGTGGTATTCTGGGTAGCTCCTGGCTTAGAACACTGTTACGTTCTCAGTGCCCGAGGAACGCAGCGAGTTGAAAGCTGGCTTGTAGGCGTGCTTCCTTTTGAGAGCTGAGTTCAGGGCAGGACCCTCCCGCTTTCTGACTCCCCATAGACGTAGGTCCCAACATCCTTATGTTAGTTGCCGGAAGCGGTTGTGTGAAGAGCATGTGGCAGTGACAGGATTCTCCTCAAGTGTATCTGATCTCAATACAGACATTGCAAACGTCCTTGTTCACTGAGAGCGTAGCTCGGTCCTAGCTCCCATCAAAGTGTCTAGCAGACATCTGCCTGCAAACCATACACACTTCCGAGAGTTGCGCTTATGGACTGTCCCTCCCACATCCTGCCTGCACGTACACCGCGCTCCTAACAGGCCTAGCCCCGACGCGTGCCTGTAGTGTTGTGAGAGGTAAGTGGAAAGTCGCGGCCCACAAGACTAGTGCATCCAAGCTCAATCCAGCGATGTTTCCTAGAATTCCCTGGGTGAGCCAGGTGCAACATCCTACGTGCCATACGAGAGAAGCTAGCTGAACGCCTTGTCCAAAAGCAACTTACTTCGGAGATTTGAGCTCACCCTCAGTCACTCACAGTTGCACACTGCCTGCAGAAAGAGTTTCCAACATCTGAACCACAGCCGTTTGTCAGAGGTTGTGAGACGCAAGTGGAATAAGCAGACCTGGAGGGTGTCTCCAGCTGCAGTGGAGTGGTATTCTGGGTAGATCCTGGCTTAGAACACTGTTACGTTCTCAGTGCCCGAGGAACGCAGCTAGTGGAAATCTGGATTGTAGGCCTACTTCCTTGTGCGAGCTGAGTTCAGGGTAGGACCCTCCCGCATCCTGACTGCCCGTAGACGTAGGTCCCAGCATCCTGATGTTAGGAGCCGGAAGCGGTTGTGTGAAGAGCATGCGGAAGTGACAGGATTCTCCTCAAGTGTATGTGATCTCAATAGAGACATTGCAAACTTCCTTGTTCACTGAGAGCGTAGCTCGGTGCTAGCTCCCATCAAAGTGTCTAGCAGACATCTGCCTGCAAAGCATGCACACTTCCGAGAGTTGAGCTTATGGACTGTCCCTCCGACATCCTGCCTGCACGTACACCGCGCTCCTAACAGGCCTAACCCAATGCGTCCCTGAAGTGTTGTGAGAGGTAAGTGGAAAGTCGCGGCCCACAAGACTAGTGCATCCAAGCTCAATCCAGCGATATTTCCTAGTATTCCCTGGTGAGCCAGGTGCTACATCGTATGTGCCATACAAGAGAAGCTAGCTGAACGCTTGTCCAAAAGCAACTTACTTCGGAGAGTTCAGCTCACCCTCAGTCCCTCACAGTTGCACACTGCCTGCAGAAAGAGTTTCCAACATCTGAACCACAGGCGTTTGTCAGATGCTTGTGAGACGCAAGTGGAATAAGCAGACCTGGAGGGTGTCTCCAGCTGCAGTGGAGTGGTATTCTGGGTAGCTCCTGGCTTAGAACACTGTTACGTTCTCAGTGCCCGAGGAACGCAGCTAGTTGAAAGCTGGCTTGTAGCCTTGCTTCCTTGTGAGAGCTGAGTTCAGGGCAGGACCCTCCCGCTTTCTGACTCCCCATAGACGTAGGTCCCAACATCCTTATGTTAGTTGCCGGAAGAGGTTGTGTGAAGAGCATGTGGAAGTGACAGGATTCTCCTCAAGTGTATCTGATCTCAATACAGAGATAGCAAACGTCCTTGTTCACTGAGAGCGTAGCTCGGTGCTAGCTCCCATCAAAGTGTCTAGCAGACATCTGCCTGCAAAGCATGCACACTTCCGAGAGTTGAGCTTATGGACTGTCTCTCCCACATCCTGCCTGCACGTACACCGCGCTCCTAACAGGCCTAGCCCCGACGCGTACCTGAAGTGTTGTGAGAGGTAAGTGGAAAGTCGCGGCCCACAAGACTAGTGCATCCAAGCTCAATCCAGCGATATTTCCTAGAATTCCCTGTGTGAGCCAGGTGCTACATCCTACGTGCGATACAAGAGAAGCTAGCTGAACGCCTTGTCCAAAAGCAACTTACTTCGGAGAGTTGAGCTCACCCTCAGTCCCTCACAGTTGCACACTGCCTGCAGAAAGAGTTTCCAACATCTGAACCACAGCCGTTTGTCAGAGGCTTGTGAGACGCAAGTGGAATAAGCAGACCTGGAGGGTGTCTCCAGCTGCAGTGGAGTGGTATTCTGGGTAGAGCCTGGCTTAGAACACTGTTACGTTCTCAGTGCCCGAGGAACGCAGTTGGTGGAAATCTGGATTGTAGGCCTACTTCCTTGTGCGAGCTGAGTTCAGGGCAGGACCCTCCCGCATCCTTACTGCCCGTAGACGTAGGTCCCAGCATCCTTATGTTAGGAGCCGGAAGCGGTTGTGTGAAGAGCATGCGGAAGTGACAGGATTCTCCTCAAGTGTATCTGATCTCAATACAGACATTGCAAACGTCCTTGTTCAATGAGAGTGTAGCTCGGTCCTAGCTCCCATCAAAGTGTCTAGCAGACATCTGCCTGCAAAGCATGCACACTTCCGAGAGTTGAGCTTATGGACTGTCCCTCCCACATCCTGCCTGCACGTACACCGCGCTCCTAACCGGCCTAGCCCCGATGCGTGCCTGAAGTGTTGTGAGAGGTAAGTGGAAAGTCGCGGCCCACAAGACTAGTGCATCCAAGCTCAATCCAGCGATTTCCTAGTATTCCCTGTGTGAGCCAGGTGCTACATCCTAAGTGCCATACGAGAGAAGCTACCTGAACGCCTTGTCCAAAAGCAACTTACTTCGGAGAGTTGAGCTCACCCTCAGTCCGTCACAGTTGCACACTGCCTGCAGAAAGAGTTTCCAACATCTGAACCACAGCCGTTTGTCAGAGGTTGTGAGACGCAAGTGGAATAAGCAGACCTGGAGGGTGTCTCCAGCTGCAGTGGAGTGGTATTCTGGGTAGCTCCTGGCTTAGAACACTGTTACGTTCAGAGTGCCCGAGGAACGCAGCTAGTGGAAATCTGGATTGTAGGCCTACTTCCTTGTGCGAGCTGAGTTCAGGGCAAGACCCTCCCGCATCCTGACTGCCCGTAGAGGTGGGTCCCAGCATCCTTATGTTAGTTGCTGGAAGCGGTTGTGTGAAGAGCATGTGGAAGTGACAGGATTCTCCTCAAGTGTATCTGATCTCAATACAGAGATTGCAAACGTCCTTGTTCACTGAGGGCGTAGCTCGGTCCTAGCTCCCATCAAAGTGTCTAGCAGACATCTGCCTGCAAAGCATGCACACTTCCGAGAGTTGAGCTTATGGACTGTCCCTCCCACATCCTGCCTGCACGTACACCGCGCTCCTAACAGGCCTACCCCGACGCGTACCTGAAGTGTTGTGAGAGGTAAGTGGAAAGTCGCGGCCCACAAGACTAGTGCATCCAAGCTCAATCCAGCGATGTTTCCTAGAATTCCCTGGGTGAGCCAGGTGCTACATCCTACGTGCCATACAAGAGAAGCTAGCTGAACGCCTTGTCCAAAAGCCACTTACTTCGGAGAGTTGAGCTCACCCTCAGTCACTCACAGTTGCACACTGCCTGCAGAAAGAGTTTCCAACATCTGAACCACAGCCGTTTGTCAGAGGCTTGTGAAACGCAAGTGGAATAAGCAGACCTGGAGGGTGTCTCCAGCTGCAGTGGAGTGGTATTCTGGGTAGCTCCTGGCTTAGAACACTGTTACGTTCTCAGTGCCCGAGGAACGCAGCGAGTTGAAAGCTGGCTTGTAGGCGTGCTTCCTTTTGAGAGCTGAGTTCAGGGCAGGAACCTCCCGCTTTCTGACTCCCCATAGACGTAGGTCCCAACATCCTTATGTTAGTTGCCGGAAGCGGTTGTGTGAAGAGCATGTGGCAGTGACAGGATTCTCCTCAAGTGTATCTGATCTCAATACAGACATTGCAAACGTCCTTGTTCACTGAGAGCGTAGCTCGGTGCTAGCTCCCATCAAAGTGTCTAGCAGACATCTGCCTGCAAACCATACACACTTCCGAGAGTTGAGCTTATGGACTGTCCCTACCACATCCTGCCTGCACGTACACCGCGCTCCTAACAGGCCTAGCCCCGACGCGTGCGTGAAGTGTTGTGAGAGGTAATTGGAAAGTCGCGGCCCACAAGTCTAATGCATCCAAGCTCAATCCAGCGATATTTCCTAGAATTCCCTGTGTGAGCCAGGTGCTACATCCTACGTGCGATACAAGAGAAGCTAGCTGAACGCCTTGTCCAAAAGCAACTTACTTCGGAGATTTGAGCTCACCCTCAGTCACTCACAGTTGCACACTGCCTGCAGAAAGAGTTTCCAACATCTGAACCACAGCCGTTTGTCAGAGGTTGTGAGACGCAAGTGGAATAAGCAGACCTGGAGGGTGTCTCCAGCTGCAGTGGAGGGGTATTCTGGGTAGCTCCTGGCTTCGAACACTGTTACGTTCTCAGTGCCCGAGGAACGCAGCTAGTGGAAATCTGGTTTGTAGGCCTACTTCCTTGTGCGAGCTGAGTTCAGGGTAGGACCCTCCCGCATCCTGACTGCCCGTAGACGTAGGTCCCAGCATCCTTATGTTAGGAGCCGGAAGCGGTTGTCTGAAGAGCATGCGGAAGTGACAGGATTCTCCTCAAGTGTATGTGATCTCAATACAGACATAGCAAACGTCCTTGTTCACTGAGAGCGTAGCTCGGTGCTAGCTCCCATCAAAGTGTCTAGCAGACATCTGCTTGCAAAGCATGCACACTTCCGAGAGTTGAGCTTATGGACTGTCCCTCCCACATCCTGCCTGCACGTACACCGCGCTCCTAACAGGCCTAGCCCCGATGCGTGCCTGAAGTGTTGTGAGAGGTAAGTGGAAAGTCGCGGCCCACAAGACTAGTGCATCCAAGCTCAATCCAGCGATGTTTCCTAGAATTCCCTGGGTGAGCCAGGTGCTACATCCTACGTGCCATGCAAGAGAAGCTAGCTGAACGCCTTGTCCAAAAGCCACTTACTTCGGAGAGTTGAGCTCACCCTCAGTCCCTCACAGTTGCACACTACCTGCAGAAAGAGTTTCCAACATCTGAACCACAGGCGTTTGTCAGAGGCTTGTGAAACGCAAGTGGAATAAGCAGACCTGGAGGGTGTCTCCAGCTGCAGTGGAGTGGTATTCTGGGTAGCTCCTGGCTTAGAACACTGTTACGTTCTCAGTGCCCGAGGAACGCAGCGAGTTGAAAGCTGGCTTGTAGGCGTGCTTCCTTTTGAGAGCTGAGTTCAGGGCAGGACCCTCCCGCTTTCTGACTCCCCATAGACGTAGGTCCCAACATCCTTATGTTAGTTGCCGGAAGCGGTTGTGTGAAGAGCATGTGGCAGTGACAGGATTCTCCTCAAGTGTATCTGATCTCAATACAGACATTGCAAACGTCCTTGTTCACTGAGAGCGTAGCTCGGTCCTAGCTCCCATCAAAGTGTCTAGCAGACATCTGCCTGCAAACCATACACACTTCCGAGAGTTGAGCTTATGGACTGTCCCTCCCACAGCCTGCCTGCACGTACACCGCGCTCCTAACAGGCCTAGCCCCGACGCGTGCCTGAAGTGTTGTGAGAGGTAATTGGAAAGTCGCGGCCCACAAGTCTAATGCATCCAAGCTCAATCCAGCGATATTTCCTAGAATTCCCTGTGTGAGCCAGGTGCTACATCCTACGTGCGATACAAGAGAAGCTAGCTGAATGCCTTGTCCAAAAGCAACTTACTTCGGAGATTTGAGCTCACCCTCAGTCACTCACAGTTGCACACTGCCTGCAGAAAGAGTTTCCAACATCTGAACCACAGCCGTTTGTCAGAGGTTGTGAGACGCAAGTGGAATAAGCAGACCTGGAGGGTGTCTCCAGCTGCAGTGGAGGGGTATTCTGGGTAGCTCCTGGCTTCGAACACTGTTACGTTCTCAGTGCCCGAGGAACGCAGCTAGTGGAAATCTGGATTGTAGGCCTACTTCCTTGTGCGAGCTGAGTTCAGGGTAGGACCCTCCCGCATCCTGACTGCCCGTAGACGTAGGTCCCAGCATCCTTATGATAGGAGCCGGAAGCGGTTGTCTGAAGAGCATGCGGAAGTGACAGGATTCTCCTCAAGTGTATGTGATCTCAATACAGACATAGCAAACGTCCTTGTTCACTGAGAGCGTAGCTCGGTGCTAGCTCCCATCAAAGTGTCTAGCAGACATCTGCTTGCAAAGCATGCACACTTCCGAGAGTTGAGCTTATGGACTGTCCCTCCCACATCCTGCCTGCACGTACACCGCGCTCCTAACAGGCCTGGCCCCGATGCGTGCCTGAAGTCTTGTGAGAGGTAAGTGGAAAGTCGCGGCCCACAAGACTAGTGCATCCAAGCTCAATCCAGCGATGTTTCCTAGAATTCCCTGGGTGAGCCAGGTGCTACATCCTACGTGCCATGCAAGAGAAGCTAGCTGAACGCCTTGTCCAAAAGCCACTTACTTCGGAGAGTTGAGCTCACCCTCAGTCCCTCACAGTTGCACACTGCCTGCAGAAAGAGTTTCCAACATCTGAACCACAGGCGTTTGTCAGAGGCTTGTGAAACGCAAGTGGAATAAGCAGACCTGGAGGGTGTCTCCAGCTGCAGTGGAGTGGTATTCTGGGTAGCTCCTGGCTTAGAACACTGTTACGTTCTCAGTGCCCGAGGAACGCAGCGAGTTGAAAGCTGGCTTGTAGGCGTGCTTCCTTGTGAGAGCTGAGTTCAGGGCAGGACCCTCCCGCTTTCTGACTCCCCATAGACGTAGGTCCCAACATCCTTATGTTAGTTGCCGGAAGCGGTTGTGTGAAGAGCATGTGGCAGTGACAGGATTCTCCTCAAGTGTATCTGATCTCAATACAGACATTGCAAACGTCCTTGTTCACTGAGAGCGTAGCTCGGTCCTAGCTCCCATCAAAGTGTCTAGCAGACATCTGCCTGCAAACCATACACACTTCCGAGAGTTGAGCTTATGGACTGTCCCTCCCACATCCTGCCTGCACGTACACCGCGCTCCTAAGAGGCCTAGCCCCGACGCGTGCCTGAAGTGTTGTGAGAGGTAAGTGGAAAGTCGCGGCCCACAAGACTAGTGCATCCAAGCTCAATCCAGCGATTTCCTAGTATTCCCTGTGTGAGCCAGGTGCTACATCCTAAGTGCCATACGAGAGAAGCTAGCTGAACGCCTTGTCCAAAAGCAACTTACTTCGGAGAGTTGAGCTCACCCTCAGTCCGTCACAGTTGCACACTGCCTGCAGAAAGAGTTTCCAACATCTGAACCACAGCCGTTTGTGTGAGGTTGTGAGACGCAAGTGGAATAAGCAGACCTGGAGGGTGTCTCCAGCTGCAGTGGGGTGGTTTTCTGGGTAGCTCCTGGCTTAGAACACTGTTACGTTCTCAGTGCCCGAGGAACGCAGCTAGTGGAAATCTGGATTGTAGGCCTACTTCCTTGTGCGAGCTGAGTTCAGGGTAGGACCCTCCCGCATCCTGACTGCCCGTAGATGTAGCTCCCAGCATCCTTATGTTAGTTGCTGGAAGCGGTTGTGTGAAGAGCATGTGGAAGTGACAGGATTTTCCTCAAGTGTATCTGATCTCAATACAGACATTGCAAAGGTCCTTGTTCAATGAGAGCGTAGCCCGGTCCTAGCTCCCATCAAAGTGTCCAGCAGACATCTGCCTACAAAGGATCCACACTTCGAGAGTTGAGCTTATGGACTGTCCGTCCCACACCCTGCCTGCACGTACACCGCGCTCCTAACAGGCCTAGCCCCGATGCGTGCCTGAAGTGTTGTGAGAGGTAAGTGGAAAGTCGCGGCCCACAAGACTAGTGCATCCAAGCTCAATCCAGCAATATTTCCTAGAATTCCCTGTGTGAGCCATGTGCTACATTCTACGTGCCATACGAGAGAAGCTAGCTGAACGCCTTGTCCAAAAGCAACTTACTTCGGAGAGTTGAGCTCACCCTCAGTCCCTCACAGTTGCACACTGCCTGCAGAAAGAGTTTCCAACATCTGAACCACAGCCGTTTGTCAGAGGCTTGTGAGACGCAAGTGGAATAAGCAGACCTGGAGGGTGTCTCCAGCTGCAATGGAGTGGTATTCTGGGTAGCGCCTGGCTTAGAACACTGTTACGTTCTCAGTGCCCGAGGAACGCAGCTAGTGGAAATCTGGATTGTAGGCCTACTTCCTTGTGCGAGCTGAGTTCAGGGCAGGACCCTCCCGCATCCTGACTGCCCATAGACCTAGGTCCCAGCATCCTTATGTTAGGAGCCGGAAGCGGTTGTGTGAAGAGCATGCGGAAGTGACAGGATTCTCCTCAAGTGTATCTGATCTCAATACAGAGATTGCAAACGTCCTTGTTCACTGAGAGCGTAGCTCGGTCCTAGCTCCCATTAAACTGTCTAGCAGACATCTGCCTGCAAACCATACACACTTCCGAGAGGTGAGCTTATGGACTGTCCCTCCCACATCCTGCCTGCACGTACACCGCGCTCCTAACTGGCCTAGCCCCGACGCGTGCCTGAAGTGTTGTGAGAGGTAAGTGGAAAGTCGCGGCCCACAAGACTAGTGCATCCAAGCTCAATCCAGCGATTTCCTAGTATTCCCTGTGTGAGCCAGGTGCTACATCCTACGTGCCATACAAGAGAAGCTAGCTGAACGCCTTGTCCAAAAGCAACTTACTTCGGAGAGTTGAACTCACCCTCAGTCCCTCACAGTTGCACACTGCCTGCAGAAAGAGTTTCCAACATCTGAACCACAGCCGTTTGTCAGAGGATTGTGAGACTCAAGTGGAATAAGCAGACCTGGAGGGTGTCTCCAGCTGCAGTGGAGTGGTATTCTCGTTAGAGCCTGGCTTAGAACAGTTTTACGTTCTCAGTGCCCGAGGAACGCAGCTAGTTGAATGCTGGCTTGTAGGCTTGCTTCCTTGTGAGAGCTGAGTTCAGGGCAGGACCCTCCCGCATCCTGACTGCCCGTAGATGTAGGTCCCAGCATCCTTATGTTAGTTGCTGGAAGCGGTTGTGTGAAGAGCATGTGGAAGTGACAGGATTTTCCTCAAGTGTATCTGATCTCAATACAGACATTGCAAAGGTCCTTGTTCAATGAGAGCATAGCCCGGTCCTTGCTCCCATCAAAGTGTCCAGCAGACATCTGCCTACAAAGGATCCACACTTCGAGAGTTGAGCTTATGGACTGTCCGTCCCACACCCTGCCTGCACGTACACCGCGCTCCTAACAGGCCTAGCCCCGATGCGTGCCTGAAGTGTTGTGAGAGGTAAGTGGAAAGTCGCGGCCCACAAGACTAGTGCATCCAAGCTCAATCCAGCGATATTTCCTAGAATTCCCTGTGTGAGCCATGTGCTACATTCTACGTGCCATACGAGAGAAGCTAGCTGAACGCCTTGTCCAAAAGCAACTTACTTCGGAGAGTTGAGCTCACCCTCAGTCCCTCACAGTTGCACACTGCCTGCAGAAAGAGTTTCCAACATCTGAACCACAGCCGTTTGTCAGAGGCTTGTGAGACGCAAGTGGAATAAGCAGACCTGGAGGGTGTCTCCAGCTGCAATGGAGTGGTATTCTGGGTAGCGCCTGGCTTAGAACACTGTTACGTTCTCAGTGCCCGAGGAACGCAGCTAGTTGAAAGCTGGCTTGTAGGCTTGCTTCCTTGTGAGAGCTGAGTTCAGGGCAGGACCCTCCCGCTTTCTGACTCCCCATAGACGTAGGTCCAACATCCTTATGTTAGTTGCCGGAAGCTATTGTGTGAAGAGCATGTGGAAGTGACAGGATTCTCCTCAAGTGTATCTGATCTCAATACAGACATTGCAAACGTCCTTGTTCACTGAGAGCGTAGCTCGGTCCTAGCTCCAATCAAAGTGTCTAGCAGACATCTGCCTGCAAAGCATACACACTTCCGAGAGTTGAGCTTATGGACTGTCCCTCCCACATCCTGCTTGCACGTACACCGCGATCCTAACAGGCCTAACCCGATGCGTGCCTAAGTGTTGTGAGAGGTAAGTGGAAAGTCGCGGCCCACAAGACTAGTGCATCCAAGCTCAATCCAGCGATTTCCTAGTATTCCCTGTGTGAGCAAGGTGCTACATCCTACGTGCCATACGAGAGAAGCTAGCTGAACGCCTTGTCCAAAAGCAACTTACTACGGAGATTTGAGCTCACCCTCAGTCACTCACAGTTGCACACTGCCTGCAGAAAGAGTTTCCAACATCTGAACCACAGTCGTTTGTCAGAGGTTGTGAGACGCAAGTGGAATAAGCAGACCTGGAGGGTGTCTCCAGCTGCAGTGGGGTGGTTTTCTGGGTAGCTCCTGGCTTAGAACACTGTTACGTTCTCAGTGCCCGAGGAACGCAGCTAGTGGAAATCTGGATTGTAGGCCTACTTCCTTGTGCGAGCTGAGTTCAGGGTAGGACCCTCCCGCATCCTGACTGCCCGTAGATGTAGCTCCCAGCATCCTTATGTTAGTTGCTGGAAGCGGTTGTGTGAAGAGCATGTGGAAGTGACAGGATTTTCCTCAAGTGTATCTGATCTCAATACAGACATTGCAAAGGTCCTTGTTCAATGAGAGCGTAGCCCGGTCCTAGCTCCCATCAAAGTGTCCAGCAGACATCTGCCTACAAAGGATCCACACTTCGAGAGTTGAGCTTATGGACTGTCCGTCCCACACCCTGCCTGCACGTACACCGCGCTCCTAACAGGCCTAGCCCCGATGCGTGCCTGAAGTGTTGTGAGAGGTAAGTGGAAAGTCGCGGCCCACAAGACTAGTGCATCCAAGCTCAATCCAGCAATATTTCCTAGAATTCCCTGTGTGAGCCATGTGCTACATTCTACGTGCCATACGAGAGAAGCTAGCTGAACGCCTTGTCCAAAAGCAACTTACTTCGGAGAGTTGAGCTCACCCTCAGTCCCTCACAGTTGCACACTGCCTGCAGAAAGAGTTTCCAACATCTGAACCACAGCCGTTTGTCAGAGGCTTGTGAGACGCAAGTGGAATAAGCAGACCTGGAGGGTGTCTCCAGCTGCAATGGAGTGGTATTCTGGGTAGCGCCTGGCTTAGAACACTGTTACGTTCTCAGTGCCCGAGGAACGCAGCTAGTGGAAATCTGGATTGTAGGCCTACTTCCTTGTGCGAGCTGAGTTCAGGGCAGGACCCTCCCGCATCCTGACTGCCCATAGACCTAGGTCCCAGCATCCTTATGTTAGGAGCCGGAAGCGGTTGTGTGAAGAGCATGCGGAAGTGACAGGATTCTCCTCAAGTGTATCTGATCTCAATACAGAGATTGCAAACGTCCTTGTTCACTGAGAGCGTAGCTCGGTCCTAGCTCCCATTAAACTGTCTAGCAGACATCTGCCTGCAAACCATACACACTTCCGAGAGGTGAGCTTATGGACTGTCCCTCCCACATCCTGCCTGCACGTACACCGCGCTCCTAACTGGCCTAGCCCCGACGCGTGCCTGAAGTGTTGTGAGAGGTAAGTGGAAAGTCGCGGCCCACAAGACTAGTGCATCCAAGCTCAATCCAGCGATTTCCTAGTATTCCCTGTGTGAGCCAGGTGCTACATCCTACGTGCCATACAAGAGAAGCTAGCTGAACGCCTTGTCCAAAAGCAACTTACTTCGGAGAGTTGAGCTCACCCTCAGTCCCTCACAGTTGCACACTGCCTGCAGAAAGAGTTTCCAACATCTGAACCACAGCCGTTTGTCAGAGGATTGTGAGACTCAAGTGGAATAAGCAGACCTGGAGGGTGTCTCCAGCTGCAGTGGAGTGGTATTCTCGTTAGAGCCTGGCTTAGAACAGTTTTACGTTCTCAGTGCCCGAGGAACGCAGCTAGTTGAATGCTGGCTTGTAGGCTTGCTTCCTTGTGAGAGCTGAGTTCAGGGCAGGACCCTCCCGCATCCTGACTGCCCGTAGATGTAGGTCCCAGCATCCTTATGTTAGTTGCTGGAAGCGGTTGTGTGAAGAGCATGTGGAAGTGACAGGATTTTCCTCAAGTGTATCTGATCTCAATACAGACATTGCAAAGGTCCTTGTTCAATGAGAGCATAGCCCGGTCCTAGCTCCCATCAAAGTGTCCAGCAGACATCTGCCTACAAAGGATCCACACTTCGAGAGTTGAGCTTATGGACTGTCCGTCCCACACCCTGCCTGCACGTACACCGCGCTCCTAACAGGCCTAGCCCCGATGCGTGCCTGAAGTGTTGTGAGAGGTAAGTGGAAAGTCGCGGCCCACAAGACTAGTGCATCCAAGCTCAATCCAGCGATATTTCCTAGAATTCCCTGTGTGAGCCATGTGCTACATTCTACGTGCCATACGAGAGAAGCTAGCTGAACGCCTTGTCCAAAAGCAACTTACTTCGGAGAGTTGAGCTCACCCTCAGTCCCTCACAGTTGCACACTGCCTGCAGAAAGAGTTTCCAACATCTGAACCACAGCCGTTTGTCAGAGGCTTGTGAGACGCAAGTGGAATAAGCAGACCTGGAGGGTGTCTCCAGCTGCAATGGAGTGGTATTCTGGGTAGCGCCTGGCTTAGAACACTGTTACGTTCTCAGTGCCCGAGGAACGCAGCTAGTTGAAAGCTGGCTTGTAGGCTTGCTTCCTTGTGAGAGCTGAGTTCAGGGCAGGACCCTCCCGCTTTCTGACTCCCCATAGACGTAGGTCCAACATCCTTATGTTAGTTGCCGGAAGCTATTGTGTGAAGAGCATGTGGAAGTGACAGGATTCTCCTCAAGTGTATCTGATCTCAATACAGACATTGCAAACGTCCTTGTTCACTGAGAGCGTAGCTCGGTCCTAGCTCCAATCAAAGTGTCTAGCAGACATCTGCCTGCAAAGCATACACACTTCCGAGAGTTGAGCTTATGGACTGTCCCTCCCACATCCTGCTTGCACGTACACCGCGATCCTAACAGGCCTAACCCGATGCGTGCCTAAGTGTTGTGAGAGGTAAGTGGAAAGTCGCGGCCCACAAGACTAGTGCATCCAAGCTCAATCCAGCGATTTCCTAGTATTCCCTGTGTGAGCCAGGTGCTACATCCTACGTGCCATACGAGAGAAGCTAGCTGAACGCCTTGTCCAAAGCAACTTACTTCGGAGAGTTGAGCTCACCCTCAGTCCCTCACAGTTGCACACTGCCTGCAGAAAGAGTTTCCAACATCTAAACCACAGCCGTTTGTCAGAGGCTTGTGAGACGCAAGTGGAATAAGCAGACCTGGAGGGTGTCTCCAGCTGCAGTAGAGTGGTATTCTGGGTAGCTCCTGGCTTAGAACACTGTTACGTTCTCAGTGCCCGAGGAACGCAGCTAGTTGAAAGCTGGCTTGTAGGCTTGCTTCCTTGTGAGAGCTGAGTTCAGGGCAGGACCCTCCCGCATCCTGACTGCCCGTAGACGTAGGTCCCAGCATCCTTATGTTAGGCGCCAGAAGAGGTTGTGTGAAGAGCATGTGGAGGTGACAGGATTCTCCTCAAGTGTATCTGATCTCAATTCAGACATTGCAAACGTCCTTGTTCAATGAGAGTGTAGCTCGGTCCTAGCTCCCATCAAAGTGTCTAGCAGACATCTACCTGCAAAGCATGCACACTTCCGAGAGTTGAGCTTATGGACTGTCCCTCCCACATCCTGCCTGCACGTACACCGCGCTCCTAACAGGCCTAGACCCGATGCGTGCCTGAAGTGTTGTGAGAGGTAAGTGGAAAGTCGCGGCCCACAAGACTAGTGCATCCAAGCTCAATCCAGCGATTTCCTAGTATTCCCTGTGTGAGCCAGATGCTACATCCTAAGTGCCATACGAGAGAAGCTAGCTGAACGCCTTGTCCAAAGCAACTTACCTCGGAGAGTTGAGCTCACCCTCAGTCCGTCACAGTTGCACACTGCCTGCAGAAAGAGTTTCCAACATCTGAACCACAGCCGTTTGTCAGAGGCTTGTGAGACGCAAGTGGAATAAGCAGACCTGGAGGGTGTCTCCAGCTGCAGTAGAGTGGTATTCTGGGTAGCTCCTGGCTTAGAACACTGTTACGTTCTCAGTGCCCGAGGAACGCAGCTAGTTGAAAGGTGGCTTGCAGGCGTGCTTCCTTTTGAGAGCTGAGTTCAGGGCAGGACCCTCCCGCATCCTGACTGCCCGTAGAGGTAGGTCCCAGCATCCTTATGTTAGGCGCCAGAAGAGGTTGTGTGAAGAGCATGTGGAGGTGACAGGATTCTCCTCAAGTGTATCTGATCTGAATTCAGACATTGCAAACGTCCTTGTTCAATGAGAGTGTAGCTCGGTCCTAGCTCCCATCAAAGTGTCTAGCAGACATCTGCCTGCAAAGCATGCACACTTCCGAGAGTTGAGCTTATGGACTGTCCCTCCCACATCCTGCCTGCACGTACACCGCGCTCCTAACATGCCTAGCCCCGATGCGTGCCTGAAGTGTTGTGAGAGGTAAGTGGAAAGTCGCGGCCCACAAGACTAGTGCATCCAAGCTCAATCCAGCCTTATTTCCAAGTATTCCCTGGTGAGCCAGGTGCTACATCGTATGGGCCATACAAGAGAAGCTAGCTGAACGCCTTGTCCAAAAGCAACTTACTTCGGAGAGTTGAGCTCACCCTCAGTCCCTCACAGTTGCACACTGCCTGCAGAAAGAGTTTCCAACATCTGAACCACAGCCGTTTGTCAGAGGTTGTGAGACGCAAGTGGAATAAGCAGACCTGGAGGGTGTCTCCAGCTGCAGTGGAGTGGTATTCTGGGTAGCTCCTGGCTTAGAACACTGTTACGTTCTCAGTGCCCGAGGAACGCAGCTAGTTGAAAGCTGGCTTGTAGGCTTGCTTCCTTGTGAGAGCTGAGTTCAGGGCAGGACCCTCCCGCATCCTGACTGCCCGTAGACGTAGGTCCCAGCATCCTTATGTTAGGCGCCAGAAGAGGTTGTGTGAAGAGCATGTGGAGGAGACAGGATTCTCCTCAAGTGTATCTGATCTCAATTCAGACATTGCAAACGTCCTTGTTCAATGAGAGTGTAGCTCGGTCCTAGCTCCCATCAAAGTGTCTAGCAGACATCTGCCTGCAAAGCATGCACACTTCCGAGAGTTGAGCTTATGGACTGTCCCTCCCACATCCTGCCTGCACGTACACCGCGCTCCTAACAGGCCTAGCCCCGATGCGTGCCTGAAGTGTTGTGAGAGGTAAGTGGAAAGTCGCGGCCCACAAGACTAGTGCATCCAAGCTCAATCCAGCGATTTCCTAGTATTCCCTGTGTGACCCAGATGCTACATCCTAAGTGCCATACGAGAGAAGCTAGCTGAACGCCTTGTCCAAAAGCAACTTACTTCGGAGAGTTGAGCTCACCCTCAGTCCCTCACAGTTGCACACTGCCTGCAGA
The DNA here is from genome assembly GCF_048418805.1 of Vulpes vulpes. Lineage (NCBI taxonomy): Eukaryota > Metazoa > Chordata > Mammalia > Carnivora > Canidae > Vulpes > Vulpes vulpes. The sequence continues at coordinate 60,161,710 of NC_132784.1, forward strand.
AAGAGTTTCCAACATCTGAACCACAGCCGTTTGTCAGAGGCTTGTGAGACGCAAGTGGAATAAGCAGACCTGGAGGGTGTCTCCAGCTGCAATGGAGTGGTATTCTGGGTAGCGCCTGGCTTAGAACACTGTTACGTTCTCAGTGCCCGAGGAACGCAGCTAGTTGAAAGCTGGCTTGTAGGCTTGCTTCCTTGTGAGAGCTGAGTTCAGGGCAGGACCCTCCCGCTTTCTGACTCCCCATAGACGTAGGTCCCAACATCCTTATGTTAGTTGCCGGAAGCTATTGTGTGAAGAGCATGTGGAAGTGACAGGATTCTCCTCAAGTGTATCTGATCTCAATACAGACATTGCAAACGTCCTTGTTCACTGAGAGCGTAGCTCGGTCCTAGCTCCAATCATAGTGTCTAGCAGACATCTGCCTGCAAAGCATACACACTTCCGAGAGTTGAGCTTATGGACTGTCCCTCCCACATCCTGCTTGCACGTACACCGCGATCCTAACAGGCCTAATCCGATGCGTGCCTAAGTGTTGTGAGAGGTAAGTGGAAAGTCGCGGCCCACAAGACTAGTGCATCCAAGCTCAATCCAGCGATTTCCTAGTATTCCCTGTGTGAGCCAGGTGCTACATCCTACGTGCCATACGAGAGAAGCTAGCTGAACGCCTTGTCCAAAAGCAACTTACTACGGAGATTTGAGCTCAGCCTCAGTCACTCACAGTTGCACACTGCCTGCAGAAAGAGTTTCCAACATCTGAACCATAGTCGTTTGTCAGAGGTTGTGAGACGCAAGTGGAATAAGCAGACCTGGAGGGTGTCTCCAGCTGCAGTGGAGTGGTATTCTGGGTAGCTCCTGGCTTAGAACACTGTTACGTTCTCAGTGCCCGAGGAACGCAGCTAGGGGAAATCTGGATTGTAGGCCTATTTCCTTGTGCGAGCTGAGTTCAGGGCAGGACCCTCCCGCATCCTGACTGCCCATAGACCTAGGTACCAGCATCCTTATGTTAGGAGCCGGAAGCGGTTGTGTGAAGAGCATGCGGAAGTGACAGTATTCTCCTCAAGTGTATCTGATCTCAATACAGACATTGCAAACGTCCTTGTTCACTGAGAGCGTAGCTCGGTGCTAGCTCCCATCAAAGTGTCTAGCAGACATCTGCCTGCAAAGCATGCACACTTCCGAGAGTTGAGCTTATGGACTGTCCCTCCCACATCCTGCCTGCACGTACACCGCGCTCCTAACAGGCCTAGCCCCGATGCGTGCCTGAAGTGTTGTGAGAGGTAAGTGGAAAGTCGCGGCCCACAAGACTAGTGCATCCAAGCTCAATCCAGCGATATTTCCTAGAATTCCCTGTGTGACCCAGGTGCTACATCCTAAGTGCCATACAAGAGAAGCTAGCTGAACGCCTTGTCCAAAGCAACTTACTTCGGAGAGTTGAGCTCACCCTCAGTCCCTCACAGTTGCACACTGCCTGCAGAAAGAGTTTCCAACATCTGAACCACAGCCGTTTGTCAGAGGCTTGTGAGACGCAAGTGGAATAAGCAGACCTGGAGGGTGTCTCCAGCTGCAGTAGAGTGGTATTCTGGGTAGCTCCTGGCTTAGAACACTGTTACGTTCTCAGTGCCCGAGGAACGCAGCTAGTTGAAAGCTGGCTTGTAGGCTTGCTTCCTTGTGAGAGCTGAGTTCAGGGCAGGACCCTCCCGCTTTCTGACTCCCCATAGACGTAGGTCCCAACATCCTTATGTTAGGCGCCAGAAGAGGTTGTGTGAAGAGCATGTGGAAGTGACAGGATTCTCCTCAAGTGTATCTGATCTCAATACAGACATTGCAAACGTCCTTGTTCACTGAGAGCGTAGCTCGGTCCTAGCTCCAATCAAAGTGTCTAGCAGACATCTGCCTGCAAAGCATACACACTTCCGAGAGTTGAGCTTATGGACTGTCCCTCCCACATCCTGCTTGCACGTACACCGCGATCCTAACAGGCCTAACCCGATGCGTGCCTAAGTGTTGTGAGAGGTAAGTGGAAAGTCGCGGCCCACAAGACTAGTGCATCCAAGCTCAATCCAGCGATATTTCCTAGTATTCCCTGGTGAGCCAGGTGCTACATCGTATGTGCCATACAAGAGAAGCTAGCTGAACGCCTTGTCCAAAAGCAACTTACTGCGGAGAGTTCAGCTCACCCTCAGTCCCTCACAGTTGCACACTGCCTGCAAAAGAGTTTCCAACATCTGAACCACAGGCGTTTGTCAGACGCTTGTGAGACGCAAGTGGAATAAGCAGACCTGGAGGGTGTCTCCAGCTGCAGTGGAGTGGTATTCTGGGTAGCTCCTGGCTTAGAACACTGTTACGTTCTCAGTGCCCGAGGAACGCAGCTAGTGGAAATCTGGATTGTAGGCCTACTTCCTTGTGCGAGCTGAGTTCAGGGCAGGACACTCCCGCATCCTGACTGCCCGTAGATGTAGGTCCCAGCATCCTTATGTTAGTTGCTGGAAGCGGTTGTGTGAAGAGCATGTGGAAGTGACAGGATTCTCCTCAAGTGTATCTGATCTCAATACAGACATTGCAAACGTCCTTGTTCAATGAGAGCGTAGCCCGGTCCTAGCTCCCATCAAAGTGTCTAGGAGACATCTGCCTGCAAAGCATACACACTTCGAGAGTTGAGCTTATGGACTGTTCCTCCCACACCGTGCCTGCACGTACACCGCGATCCTAACAGGCCTAACCCGATGCGTGCCTAAGTGTTGTGAGAGGTAAGTGGAAAGTCGCGGCCCACAAGACTAGTGCATCCAAGCTCAATCCAGCGATTTCCTAGTATTCCCTGTGTGAGCCAGGTGCTACATCCTACGTGCCATACGAGAGAAGCTAGCTGAACGCCTTGTCCAAAAGCAACTTACTTCGGAGAGTTGAGCTCACCCTCAGTCCCTCACAGTTGCACACTGCCTGCAGAAAGAGTTTCCAACATCTGAACCACAGCCGTTTGTCAGAGGCTTATGAGACGCAAGTGGAATAAGCAGACCTGGAGGGTGTCTCCAGCTGCAGTGGAGTGGTATTCTGGGTAGCGCCTGGCTTAGAACACTGTTACGTTCTCAGTGCCCGAGGAACGCAGCTAGTTGAAAGCTGGCTTGTAGGCGTGCTTTCTTGTGCGAGCTGAGTTCAGGGCAGGACCCTCCCGCGTCCTGACTGCCCGTAGACGTAGGTCCCAGCATCCTTATGTTAGTTGCTGGAAGCGGTTGTGTGAAGAGCATGTGGAAGTGACAGGATTCTCCTCAAGTGTATCTGATCTCAATACAGACATTGCAAACGTCCTTGTTCACTGAGAGCGTAGCTCGGTCCTAGCTCCCATCAAAGTGTCTAGCAGACATCTGCCTGCAAAGCATACACACTTCCGAGAGTTGAGCTTATGGACTGTCCCTCCCACATCCTGCTTGCAGATACACCGCGATCCTAACAGGCCTAGCCCCGATGCGTGTCTGAAGTGTTGTGAGAGGTAAGTGGAAAGTCGCGGCCCACAAGACTAGTGCATCCAAGCTCAATCCAGCCTTATTTCCAAGTATTCCCTGGTGAGCCAGGTGCTACATCGTATGGGCCATACAAGAGAAGCTAGCTGAACGCCTTGTCCAAAAGCAACTTACTTCGGAGAGTTGAGCTCACCCTCAGTCCCTCACAGTTGCACACTGCCTACAGAAAGAGTTTCCAACATCTGAACCACAGGCGTTTGTCAGAGGTTGTGAGACGCAAGTGGAATAAGCAGACCTGGAGGGTGTCTCCAGCTGCAGTGGAGTGGTATTCTGGGTAGCTCCTGGCTTAGAACACTGTTACGTTCTCAGTGCCCGAGGAACGCAGCTAGGGGAAATCTGGATTGTAGGCCTATTTCCTTGTGCGAGCTGAGTTCAGGGCAAGACCCTCGCGCATCCTGACTGCCCGTAGAGGTAGGTCTCAGCATCCTTATGTTAGTTGCCGGTAGCGGTTGTGTGAAGAGCATGTGGAAGTGACAGGATTCTCCTCAAGTGTATCTGATCTCAATACAGAGATTGCAAACGTCCTTGTTCACTGAGAGCGTAGCTCGGTCCTAGCTCCCATTAAACTGTCTAGCAGACATCTGCCTGCAAACCATACACACTTCCGAGAGTTGAGCTTATGGACTGTCCCTCCCACATCCTGCCTGCACGTACACCGCGCTCCTAACTGGCCTAGCCCCGACGCGTGCCTGAAGTGTTGTGAGAGGTAAGTGGAAAGTCGCGGCCGACAACACTAGTGCATCCAAGCTCAATCCAGCGATTTCCTAGTATTCCCTGTGTGAGCCAGGTGCCACATCCTACGTGCCATACGAGAGAAGCTAGCTGAACGCGTTGTCCAAAAGCAACTTACTTCGGAGAGTTGAGCTCACCCTCAGTCACTCACAGTTGCACACTGCCTGCAGAAAGAGTTTCCAACATCTGAACCACAGCCGTTTGTCAGAGGCTTATGAGACGCAAGTGGAATAAGCAGACCTGGAGGGTGTCTCCAGCTGCAGTGGAGTGGTATTCTGGGTAGCTCCTGGCTTAGAACACTGTTACGTTCTCAGTGCCCGAGGAACGCAGCTAGTTGAAAGGTGGCTTGTAGGCCTGCTTCCTTTTGAGAGCTGAGTTCAGGGCAGCACCCTCCCGCATCCTGATTGCCCGTAGACGTAGGTCACAGCATCCTTATGTTAGGCGCCAGAAGAGGTTGTGTGAAGAGCATGTGGAGGTGACAGGATTCTCCTCAAGTGTATCTGATCTCAATTCAGACATTTCAAACGTCCTTGTTCAATGAGAGTGTAGCTCGGTCCTAGCTCCCATCAAAGTGTCTAGCAGACATCTGCCTGCAGGCATGCACACTTCCGAGAGTTGAGCTTATGGACTGTCCCTCCCACATCCTGCCTGCAGGTACACCGCGCTAACAGGCCTAGCCCCGATGCGTGCCAGAAGTGTTGTGAGAGGTAAGTGGAAAGTCGCGGCCCACAAGACTAGTGCATCCAAGCTCAATCCAGCGATATTTCCTAGAATTCCCTGTGTGAGCCAGGTGCTACATTCTACGTGCCATACAAGAGAAGCTAGCTGAACGCCTTGTCCAAAAGCAACTTACTTCGGAGAGTTGAGCTCACCCTCAGTCCCTCACAGTTGCACACTGCCTGCAGAAAGAGTTTCCAACATCTGAACCACAGCCGTTTGTCAGAGGCTTGTGAGACGCAAGTGGAATAAGCAGACCTGGAGGGTGTCTCCAGCTGCAGTGGAGTGGTATTCTGGGTAGCGCCTGGCTTAGAACACTGTTACGTTCTCAGTGCCCGAGGAACGCAGCTAGTTGAAATCTGGATTGTAGGCCTACTTCCTTGTGCGAGGTGAGTTCAGGGCAGGACCCTCCCGCATCCTGACTGCCCATAGACCTAGGTCCCAGCATCCTTATGTTAGGAGCCGGAAGCGGTTGTGTGAAGAGCATGCGGAAGTGACAGGATTCTCCTCAAGTGTATCTGATCTCAATACAGACATTGCAAACGTCCTTGTTCACTGAGAGTGTAGCTCGGTGCTAGCTCCCATCAAAGTGTCTAGCGGACATCTGCCTGCAAAGCATGCACACTTCCGAGAGTTGAGCTTATGGACTGTCCCTCCCACATCCTGCCTGCACGTACACCGCGCTCCTAACAGGCCTAGACCCGATGCGTGCCTGAAGTGTTGTGAGAGGTAAGTGGAAAGTCGCGGCCCACAAGACTAATGCATACAAGCTCAATCCAGCGATTTCCTAGTATTCCCTGTGTGAGCCAGGTGCTACATCCTAAGTGCCATACGAGAGAAGCTAGCTGAACGCCTTGTCCAAAAGCAACTTACTTCGGAGAGTTGAGCTCACCCTCAGTCACTCACAGTTGCACACTGCCTGCAGAAAGAGTTTCCAACATCTGAACCACAGCCGTTTGTCAGAGGCTTGTGAGACGCAAGTGGAATAAGCAGACCTGGAGGGTGTCTCCAGCTGCAGTGGAGTGGTATTCTGGGTAGCTCTTGGCTTAGAACACTGTTACGTTCTCAGTGCCCGAGGAACGCAGCTAGTTGAAAGCTGGCTTGTAGGCGTACTTCCTTGTGCGAGCTGAGTTCAGGGCAAGACCCTCCCGCATCCTGACTGCCCGTAGAGGTAGGTCCCAGCATCCTTATGTTAGTTGCCGGAAGCGGTTGTGTGAAGAGCTTGTGGAAGTGACAGGATTCTCCTCAAGTGTATCTGATCTCAATACAGAGATTGCAAACGTCCTTGTTCACTGAGAGCGTAGCTCATTCCTAGCTCCCATCAAAGTGTCTAGCAGACATGTGCCTGCAAACCATACACTCTTCCGAGAGTTGAGCTTATGGACTGTCCCTCCCTCATCCTGCCTGCACGTACACCGCGCTCCTAACAGACCTAGCCCCGAAGCGTGCCTGAAGTGTTGTGAGAGGTAAGTGGAAAGTCGCGGCCCACAAGACTAGTGCATCCAAGCTCAATCCAGCGATTTCCTAGTATTCCCTGTGTCAGCCACGTGCCACATCCTACGTGCCATACGAGAGAAGCTAGCTGAACGCCTTTTCCAAAAGCAACTTACTTCGGAGAGTTGAGCTCACCCTCAGTCCGTCACAGTTGCACACTGCCTGCAGAAAGAGTTTCCAACATCTGAACCACAGCCGTTTGTCAGAGGCTTGTGAGACGCAAGTGGAATAAGCAGACCTGGAGGGTGTCTCCAGCTGCAGTGGAGTGGTATTCTGGGTAGAGCCTGGCTTAGAACACTGTTACATTCTCAGTGCCCGAGGAACGCAGCGAGTTGAAAGCTGGCTTGTAGGCGTACTTCCTTGTGCGAGCTGAGTTCAGGGCAAGACCCTCCCGCATCCTGACTGCCCGTAGAGGTAGGTCCCAGCATCCTTATGTAAGTTGCCGGAAGCGGTTGTGTGAAGAGCATGTGGAAGTGACAGGATTCTCCTCAAGTGTATCTGATCTGAATACAGAGATTGCAAACGTCCTTGTTCACTGAGAGCGTAGCTCGGTCCTAGCTCCCATCAAAGTGTCTAGCAGACATCTGCCTGCAAAGCATACACACTTCTGAGAGTTGAACTTATGGACTGTCCCTCCCACATCCTGCTTGCACGTACACCGCGATCCTAACAGGCCTAACCCGATGCGTGCTTAAGGGTTGTGAGAGGTAAGTGGAAAGTCGCGGCCGACAAGTCTAGTGCATCCAAGCTCAATCCAGCGATTTCCTAGTATTCCCTGTGTGAGCCAGGTGCCACATCCTACGTGCCATACGAGAGAAGCTAGCTGAACGCCTTGTCCAAAAGCAACTTACTTCGGAGAGTTGAGCTCACCCTCAGTCCCTCACAGTTGCACACTGCCTGCAGAAAGAGTTTCCAACATCTGAACCACAGGCGTTTGTCAGAGGATTGTGAGACTCAAGTGGAATAAGCAGACCTGGAGGGTGTCTCCAGCTGCAGTGGAGTGGTATTCTCGTTAGAGCCTGGCTTAGAACAGTTTTACGTTCTCAGTGCCCGAGGAACGCAGCTAGTTGAATGCTGGCTTGTAGGCTTGCTTCCTTGTGAGAACTGAGTTCAGGGCAGGACCCTCCCGCATCCTGACTGCCCGTAGATGTAGGTCCCAGCATCCTTATGTTAGTTGCTGGAAGCGGTTGTGTGAAGAGCATGTGGAAGTGACAGGATTTTCCTCAAGTGTATCTGATCTCAATACAGACATTGCAAACGTCCTTGTTCAATGAGAGCGTAGCCCGGTCCTAGCTCCCATCAAAGTGTCCAGCAGACATCTGCCTACAAAGGATCCACACTTCGAGAGTTGAGCTTATGGACTGTCCGTCCCACACCCTGCCTGCACGTACACCGCGCTCCTAACAGGCCTAGCCCCGATGCGTGCCTGAAGTGTTGTGAGAGGTAAGTGGAAAGTCGCGGCCCACAAGACTAGTGCATCCAAGCTCAATCCAGCGATATTTCCTAGAATTCCCTGTGTGAGCCAGGTGCTACATTCTACGTGCCATACGAGAGAAGCTAGCTGAACGCCTTGTCCAAAAGCAACTTACTTCGGAGAGTTGAGCTCACCCTCAGTCCCTCACAGTTGCACACTGCCTGCAGAAAGAGTTTCCAACATCTGAACCACAGCCGTTTGTCAGAGGCTTGTGAGACGCAAGTGGAATAAGCAGACCTGGAGGGTGTCTCCAGCTGCAATGGAGTGGTATTCTGGGTAGCGCCTGGCTTAGAACACTGTTACGTTCTCAGTGCCCGAGGAACGCAGCTAGTTGAAAGCTGGCTTGTAGGCTTGCTTCCTTGTGAGAGCTGAGTTCAGGGCAGGACCCTCCCGCTTTCTGACTCCCCATAGACGTAGGTCCCAACATCCTTATGTTAGTTGCCGGAAGCTATTGTGTGAAGAGCATGTGGAAGTGACAGGATTCTCCTCAAGTGTATCTGATCTCAATACAGACATTGCAAACGTCCTTGTTCACTGAGAGCGTAGCTCGGTCCTAGCTCCCATCAAAGTGTCTAGCAGACATCTGCCTGCAAAGCATACACACTTCCGAGAGTTGAGCTTATGGACTGTCCCTCCCACATCCTGCTTGCACGTACACCGCGATCCTAACAGGCCTAACCCGATGCGTGCCTAAGTGTTGTGAGAGGTAAGTGGAAAGTCGCGGCCCACAAGACTAGTGCATCCAAGCTCAATCCAGCGATTTCCTAGTATTCCCTGTGTGAGCCAGGTGCTACATCCTACGTGCCATACGAGAGAAGCTAGCTGAACGCCTTGTACAAAAGCAACTTACATCGGAGATTTGACCTCACCCTCAGTCACTCACAGTTGCACACTGCCTGCAGAAAGAGTTTCCAACATCTGAACCACAGCCGTTTGTCAGAGGTTGTGAGACCAAGTGGAATAAGCAGACCTGGAGGGTGTCTCCAGCTGCAGTGGAGTGGTATTCTGGGTAGCTCCTGGCTTAGAACACTGTTACGTTCTCAGTGCCCGAGGAACGCAGCTAGTGGAAATCTGGATTGTAGGCCTACTTCCTTGTGCGAGCTGAGTTCAGGGCAGGACCCTCCCGCATCCTGACTGCCCGTAGACGTAGGTCCCAGCATCCTTATGTTAGGAGCCGGAAGCGGTTGTGTGGAGAGCATGCGGAAGTGACAGGATTCTCCTCAAGTGTATCTGATCTCAATACAGACATTGCAAACGTCCTTGTTCACTGAGAGCGTAGCTCGGTGCTAGCTCCCATCAAAGTGTCTAGCAGACATCTGCCTGCAAAGCATGCACACTTCCGAGAGTTGAGCTTATGGACTGTCCCTCCCACATCCTGCCTGCACGTACACCGCGCTCCTAACAGGCCTAGCCCCGATGCGTGCCTGAAGTGTTGTGAGACGTAAGTGGAAAGTCGCGGCCCACAAGACTAGTGCATCCAAGCTCAATCCAGCGATATTTCCTAGAATTCCCTGTGTGACCCAGGTGCTACATCCTACGTGCTATACAAGAGAAGCTAGCTGAACGCCTTGTCCAAAGCAACTTACTTCGGAGAGTTGAGCTCACCCTCAGTCCCTCACAGTTGCACACTGCCTGCAGAAAGAGTTTCCAACATCTAAACCACAGCCGTTTGTCAGCGGCTTGTGAGACGCAAGTGGAATAAGCAGACCTGGAGGGTGTCTCCAGCTGCAGTAGAGTGGTATTCTGGGTAGCTCCTGGCTTAGAACACTGTTACGTTCTCAGTGCCCGAGGAACGCAGCTAGTTGAAAGCTGGCTTGTAGGCTTGCTTCCTTCTGAGAGCTGAGTTCAGGGCAGGACCCTCCCGCAATCTGACTGCCCGTAGACGTAGGTCCCAGCATCCTTATGTTAGGCGCCAGAAGAGGTTGTGTGAAGAACATGTGGAGGTGACAGGATTCTCCTCAAGTGTATCTGATCTCAATTCAGACATTGCAAACGTCCTTGTTCAATGAGAGTGTAGCTCGGTCCTAGCTCCCATCAAAGTGTCTAGCAGACATCTGCCTGCAAAGCATGCACACTTCCGAGAGTTGAGCTTATGGACTGTCCCTCCCACATTCTGCCTGCACGTACACCTCGCTCCTAACAGGCCTAGCCCCGATGCGTGCCTGAAGTGTTGTGAGAGGTAAGTGGAAAGTCGCGGCCCACAAGACTAGTGCATCCAAGCTCAATCCAGCGATTTCCTAGTATTCCCTGTGTGAGCCAGATGCTACATCCTAAGTGCCATACGAGAGAAGCTAGCTGAACGCCTTGTCCAAAGCAACTTACTTCGGAGAGTTGAGCTCACCCTCAGTCCGTCACAGTTGCACACTGCCTGCAGAAAGAGTTTCCAACATCTGAACCACAGCCGTTTGTCAGAGGCTTGTGAGACGCAAGTGGAATAAGCAGACCTGGAGGGTGTCTCCAGCTGCAGTAGAGTGGTATTCTGGGTAGCTCCTGGCTTAGAACACTGTTACGTTCTCAGTGCCCGAGGAACGCAGCTAGTTGAAAGGTGGCTTGTAGGCGTGCTTCCTTTTGAGAGCTGAGTTCAGGGCAGGACCCTCCCGCATCCTGATTGCCCGTAGACGTAGGTCCCAGCATCCTTATGTTAGTTGCCGGAAGCGGTTGTGTGAAGCGCATGTGGAAGTGACAGGATTCTCCTCAAGTGTATCTGATCTCAATACAGAGATTGCAAACGTCCTTGTTCACTGAGAGCGTAGCTCGTTCCTAGCTCCCATCAAAGTGTCTAGCAGACATGTGCCTGCAAACCATACACTCTTCCGAGAGTTGAGCTTATGGACTGTCCCTCCCACATCCTGCCTGCACGTACACCGCGCTCCTAACAGACCTTGCCCCGACGCGTGCCTGAAGTGTTGTGAGAGGTAAGTGGAAAGTCGCGGCCCACAAGACTAGTGCATCCAAGCTCAATCCAGCGATTTCCTAGTATTCCCTGTGTCAGCCACGTGCCACATCCTACGTGCCATACGAGAGAAGCTAGCTGAACGCCTTTTCCAAAAGCAACTTACTTCGGAGAGTTGAGCTCACCCTCAGTCCGTCACAGTTGCACACTGCCTGCAGAAAGAGTTTCCAACATCTGAACCACAGCCGTTTGTCAGAGGCTTGTGAGACGCAAGTGGAATAAGCAGACCTGGAGGGTGTCTCCAGCTGCAGTGGAGTGGTATTCTGGGTAGAGCCTGGCTTAGAACACTGTTACATTCTCAGTGCCCGAGGAACGCAGCGAGTTGAAAGCTGGCTTGTAGGCGTACTTCCTTGTGCGAGCTGAGTTCAGGGCAAGACCCTCCCGCATCCTGACTGCCCGTAGAGGTAGGTCCCAGCATCCTTATGTAAGTTGCCGGAAGCGGTTGTGTGAAGAGCATGTGGAAGTGACAGGATTCTCCTCAAGTGTATCTGATCTGAATACAGAGATTGCAAACGTCCTTGTTCACTGAGAGCGTAGCTCGGTCCTAGCTCCCATCAAAGTGTCTAGCAGACATCTGCCTGCAAAGCATACACACTTTTGAGAGTTGAACTTATGGACTGTCCCTCCCACATCCTGCTTGCACGTACACCGCGATCCTAACAGGCCTAACCCGATGCGTGCTTAAGTGTTGTGAGAGGTAAGTGGAAAGTCGCGGCCGACAAGTCTAGTGCATCCAAGCTCAATCCAGCGATTTCCTAGTATTCCCTGTGTGAGCCAGGTGCCACATCCTACGTGCCATACGAGAGAAGCTAGCTGAACGCGTTGTCCAAAAGCAACTTACTTCGGAGAGTTGAGCTCACCCTCAGTCACTCACAGTTGCACACTGCCTGCAGAAAGAGTTTCCAACATCTGAACCACAGCCGTTTGTCAGAGGCTTATGAGACGCAAGTGGAATAAGCAGACCTGGAGGGTGTCTCCAGCTGCAGTAGAGTGGTATTCTGGGTAGCTCCTGGCTTAGAACACTGTTACGTTCTCAGTGCCCGAGGAACGCAGCTAGTTGAAAGCTGGCTTGTAGGCGTGCTTTCTTGTGCGAGCTGAGTTCAGGGCAGGACCCTCCCGCGTCCTGACTGCCCGTAGATGTAGGTCCCAGCATCCTTATGTTAGTTGCTGGAATCGGTTGTGTGAAGAGCATGTGGAAGTGACAGGATTCTCCTCAAGTGTATCTGATCTCAATACAGACATTGCAAACGTCCTTGTTCACTGAGAGCGTAGCTCGGTCCTAGCTCCCATCAAAGTGTCTAGCAGACATCTGCCTGCAAAGCATACACACTTCCGAGAGTTGAGCTTATGGACTGTCCCTCCCACATCCTGCTTGCAGGTACACCGCGATCCTAACAGGCCTAGCCCCGACGCGTGCCTGAAGTGTTGTGAGAGGTAAGTGGAAAGTCGCGGCCCACAAGACTAGTGCATCCAAGCTCAATCCAGCCTTATTTCCAAGTATTCCCTGGTGAGCCAGGTGCTACATCGTACGGGCCATACAAGAGAAGCTAGCTGAACGCCTTGTCCAAAAGCAACTTACTTCGGAGAGTTGAGCTCACCCTCAGTCCCTCACAGTTGCACACTGCCTGCAGAAAGAGTTTCCAACATCTGAACCACAGCCGTTTGTCTGAGGGTGTGAGACGCAAGTGGAATAAGCAGACCTGGAGGGTGTCTCCAGCTGCAGTGGAGTGGTATTCTGGGTAGCTCCTGGCTTAGAACACTGTTACGTTCTCAGTGCCCGAGGAACGCAGCTAGGGGAAATCTGGATTGTAGGCCTATTTCCTTGTGCGAGCTGAGTTCAGGGCAAGACCCTCGCGCATCCTGACTGCCCGTAGAGGTAGGTCTCAGCATCCTTATGTTAGTTGCCGGTAGCGGTTGTGTGAAGAGCATGTGGAAGTGACAGGATTCTCCTCAAGTGTATCTGATCTCAATACAGAGATTGCAAACGTCCTTGTTCACTGAGAGCGTAGCCCGGTCCTAGCTCCCATCAAAGTGTCCAGCAGACATCTGCCTACAAAGGATACACACTTCGAGAGTTGACCTTATGGACTGTCCGTCCCACACCCTGCCTGCACGTACACCGCGCTCCTAACAGGCCTAGCCCCGATGCGTGCCTGAAGTGTTGTGAGAGGTAAGTGGAAAGTCGCGGCCCACAAGACTAGTGCATCCAAGCTCAATCCAGCGATATTTCCTAGAATTCCCTGTGTGAGCCATGTGCTACATTCTACGTGCCATACGAGAGAAGCTAGCTGAACGCCTTGTCCAAAAGCAACTTACTTCGGAGAGTTGAGCTCACACTCAGTCCCTCACAGTTGCACACTGCCTGCAGAAAGAGTTTCCAACATCTGAACCACAGCCGTTTGTCAGAGGCTTGTGAGACGCAAGTGGAATAAGCAGACCTGGAGGGTGTCTCCAGCTGCAATGGAGTGGTATTCTGGGTAGCGCCTGGCTTAGAACACTGTTACGTTCTCAGTGCCCGAGGAACGCAGCTAGTTGAAAGCTGGCTTGTAGGCTTGCTTCCTTGTGAGAGCTGAGTTCAGGGCAGGACCCTCCCGCATCCTGACTGCCCGTAGACGTAGGTCCCAGCATCCTTATGTTAGGCGCCAGAAGAGGTTGTGTGAAGAGCATGTGGAGGTGACAGGATTCTCCTCAAGTGTATCTGATCTCAATTCAGACATTGCAAACGTCCTTGTTCAATGAGAGTGTAGCTCGGTCCTAGCTCCCATCAAAGTGTCTAGCAGACATCTGCCTGCAAAGCATGCACACTTCCGAGAGTTGAGCTTATGGACTGTCCCTCCCACATCCTGTCTGCACGTACACCGCGCTCCTAACAGGCCTAGCCCCGATGCGTGCCTGAAGTGTTGTGAGAGGTAAGTGGAAAGTCGCGGCCCACAAGACTAGTGCATCCAATCTCAATCCAGCCTTATTTCCAAGTATTCCCTGGTGAGCCAGGTGCTACATCGTATGGGCCATACAAGAGAAGCTAGCTGAACGCCTTGTCCAAAAGCAACTTACTTCGGAGAGTTGAGCTCACCCTCAGTCCCTCACAGTTGCACACTGCCTGCAGAAAGAGTTTCCAACATCTGAACCACAGGCGTTTGTCAGAGGTTGTGAGACGCAAGTGGAATAAGCAGACCTGGAGGGTGTCTCCAGCTGCAGTGGAGTGGTATTCTGGGTAGCTCCTGGCTTAGAACACTGTTACGTTCTCAGTGCCCGAGGAACGCAGCTAGGGGAAATCTGGATTGTAGGCCTATTTCCTTGTGCGAGCTGAGTTCAGGGCAAGACCCTCGCGCATCCTGACTGCCCGTAGAGGTAGGTCTCAGCATCCTTATGTTAGTTGCCGGTAGCGGTTGTGTGAAGAGCATGTGGAAGTGACAGGATTCTCCTCAAGTGTATCTGATCTCAATACAGAGATTGCAAACGTCCTTGTTCACTGAGAGCGTAGCTCGGTCCTAGCTCCCATCAAAGTGTCTAGCAGACATCTGCCTGCAAAGCATACACACTTCTGAGAGTTGAACTTATGGACTGTCCCTCCCACATCCTGCTTGCACGTACACCGCGATCCTAACAGGCCTAACCCGATGCGTGCTTAAGTGTTGTGAGAGGTAAGTGGAAAGTCGCGGCCGACAAGTCTAGTGCATCCAAGCTCAATCCAGCGATTTCCTAGTATTCCCTGTGTGAGCCAGGTGCTACATCCTACGTGCCATACGAGAGAAGCTAGCTGAACGCCTTGTCCAAAAGCAACTTACTTCGGAGAGTTGAGCTCACCCTCAGTCCCTCACAGTTGCACACTGCCTGCAGAAAGAGTTTCCAACATCTGAACCACAGGCGTTTGTCAGAGGATTGTGAGACTCAAGTGGAATAAGCAGACCTGGAGGGTGTCTCCAGCTGCAGTGGAGTGGTATTCTCGTTAGAGCCTGGCTTAGAACAGTTTTACGTTCTCAGTGCCCGAGGAACGCAGCTAGTTGAATGCTGGCTTGTAGGCTTGCTTCCTTGTGAGAGCTGAGTTCAGGGCAGGACCCTCCCGCATCCTGACTGCCCGTAGATGTAGGTCCCAGCATCCTTATGTTAGTTGCTGGAAGCGGTTGTGTGAAGAGCATGTGGAAGTGACAGGATTTTCCTCAAGTGTATCTGATCTCAATACAGACATTGCAAACGTCCTTGTTCAATGAGAGCGTAGCCCGGTCCTAGCTCCCATCAAAGTGTCCAGCAGACATCTGCCTACAAAGGATACACACTTCGAGAGTTGAGCTTATGGACTGTCCGTCCCACACCCTGCCTGCACGTACACCGCGCTCCTAACAGGCCTAGCCCCGATGCGTGCCTGAAGTGTTGTGAGAGGTAAGTGGAAAGTCGCGGCCCACAAGACTAGTGCATCCAAGCTCAATCCAGCGATATTTCCTAGAATTCCCTGTGTGAGCCATGTGCTACATTCTACGTGCCATACGAGAGAAGCTAGCTGAACGCCTTGTCCAAAAGCAACTTACTTCGGAGAGTTGAGCTCACCCTCAGTCCCTCACAGTTGCACACTGCCTGCAGAAAGAGTTTCCAACATCTGAACCACAGCCGTTTGTCAGAGGCTTGTGAGACGCAAGTGGAATAAGCAGACCTGGAGGGTGTCTCCAGCTGCAATGGAGTGGTATTCTGGGTAGCGCCTGGCTTAGAACACTGTTACGTTCTCAGTGCCCGAGGAACGCAGCTAGTTGAAAGCTGGCTTGTAGGCTTGCTTCCTTGTGAGAGCTGAGTTCAGGGCAGGACCCTCCCGCTTTCTGACTCCCCATAGACGTAGGTCCCAACATCCTTATGTTAGTTGCCGGAAGCTATTGTGTGAAGAGCATGTGGAAGTGACAGGATTCTCCTCAAGTGTATCTGATCTCAATACAGACATTGCAAACGTCCTTGTTCACTGAGAGCGTAGCTCGGTCCTAGCTCCAATCAAAGTGTCTAGCAGACATCTGCCTGCAAAGCATACACACTTCCGAGAGTTGAGCTTATGGACTGTCCCTCCCACATCCTGCTTGCACGTACACCGCGATCCTAACAGGCCTAACCCGATGCGTGCCTAAGTGTTGTGAGAGGTAAGTGGAAAGTCGCGGCCCACAAGACTAGTGCATCCAAGCTCAATCCAGCGATTTCCTAGTATTCCCTGTGTGAGCCAGGTGCTACATCCTACGTGCCATACAAGAGAAGCTAGCTGAACGCCTTGTCCAAAGCAACTTACTTCGGAGAGTTGAGCTCACCCTCAGTCCCTCACAGTTGCACACTGCCTGCAGAATGAGTTTCCAACATCTAAACCACAGCCGCTTGTCAGCGGCTTGTGAGACGCAAGTGGAATAAGCAGACCTGGAGGGTGTCTCCAGCTGCAGTAGAGTGGTATTCTGGGTAGCTCCTGGCTTAGAACACTCTTACGTTCTCAGTGCCCGAGGAACGCAGCTAGCTGAAAGCTGGCTTGTAGGCTTGCTTCCTTCTGAGAGCTGAGTTCAGGGCAGGAACCTCCCGCATCCTGACTGCCCGTAGACGTAGGTCCCAGCATCCTTATGTTAGGCGCCAGAAGAGGTTGTGTGAAGAGCATGTGGAGGTGACAGGATTCTCCTCAAGTGTATCTGATCTCAATTCAGACATTGCAAACGTCCTTGTTCACTGAGAGCGTAGCTCGGTCCTAGCTCCCATCAAAGTGTCTAGCAGACATCTGCCTGCAAAGCATACACACTTCTGAGAGTTGAACTTATGGACTGTCCCTCCCACACCCTCTTGCACGTACACCGCGATCCTAACAGGCCTAACCCGATGCGTGCTTAAGTGTTGTGAGAGGTAAGTGGAAAGTCGCGGCCGACAAGTCTAGTGCATCCAAGCTCAATCCAGCGATTTCCTAGTATTCCCTGTGTGAGCCAGGTGCCACATCCTACGTGCCATACGAGAGAAGCTAGCTGAACGCGTTGTCCAAAAGCAACTTACTTCGGAGAGTTGAGCTCACCCTCAGTCACTCACAGTTGCACACTGCCTGCAGAAAGAGTTTCCAACATCTGAACCACAGCCGTTTGTCAGAGGCTTATGAGACGCAAGTGGAATAAGCAGACCTGGAGGGTGTCTCCAGCTGCAGTAGAGTGGTATTCTGGGTAGCTCCTGGCTTAGAACACTGTTACGTTCTCAGTGCCCGAGGAACGCAGCTAGTTGAAAGCTGGCTTGTAGGCGTGCTTTCTTGTGCGAGCTGAGTTCAGGGCAGGACCCTCCCGCGTCCTGACTGCCCGTAGATGTAGGTCCCAGCATCCTTATGTTAGTTGCTGGAAGCGGTTGTGTGAAGAGCATGTGGAAGTGACAGGATTCTCCTCAAGTGTATCTGATCTCAATACAGACATTGCAAACGTCCTTGTTCACTGAGAGCGTAGCTCGGTCCTAGCTCCCATCAAAGTGTCTAGCAGACATCTGCCTGCAAAGCATACACACTTCCGAGAGTTGAGCTTATGGACTGTCCCTCCCACATCCTGCTTGCAGGTACACCGCGATCCTAACAGGCCTAGCCCCGATGCGTGCCTGAAGTGTTGTGAGAGGTAAGTGGAAAGTCGCGGCCCACAAGACTAGTGCATCCAAGCTCAATCCAGCCTTATTTCCAAGTATTCCCTGGTGAGCCAGGTGCTACATCGTATGGGCCATACAAGAGAAGCTAGCTGAACGCCTTGTCCAAAAGCAACTTACTTCGGAGAGTTGAGCTCACCCTCAGTCCCTCACAGTTGCACACTGCCTGCAGAAAGAGTTTCCAACATCTGAACCACAGCTGTTTGTCTGAGGTTGTGAGACGCAAGTGGAATAAGCAGACCTGGAGGGTGTCTCCAGCTGCAGTGGAGTGGTATTCTGGGTAGCTCCTGGCTTAGAACACTGTTACGTTCTCAGTGCCCGAGGAACGCAGCTAGGGGAAATCTGGATTGTAGGCCTATTTCCTTGTGCGAGCTGAGTTCAGGGCAAGACCCTCGCGCATCCTGACTGCCCGTAGAGGTAGGTCTCAGCATCCTTATGTTAGTTGCCGGTAGCGGTTGTGTGAAGAGCATGTGGAAGTGACAGGATTCTCCTCAAGTGTATCTGATCTCAATACAGAGATTGCAAACGTCCTTGTTCACTGAGAGCGTAGCTCGGTCCTAGCTCCCATTAAACTGTCTAGCAGACATCTGCCTGCAAACCATACACACTTCCGAGAGTTGAGCTTATGGACTGTCCCTCCCACATCCTGCCTGCACGTACACCGCGCTCCTAACTGGCCTAGCCCCGACGCGTGCCTGAAGTGTTGTGAGAAGTAAGTGGAAAGTCGCGGCCCACAAGACTAGTGCATCCAAGCTCAATCCAGCGATTTCCTAGTATTCCCTGTGTGAGCCAGGTGCTACATCCTACGTGCCATACAAGAGAAGCTAGCTGAACGCCTTGTCCAAAAGCAACTTACTTCGGAGAGTTGAGCTCACCCTCAGTCCCTCACAGTTGCACACTGCCTGCAGAAAGAGTTTCCAACATCTGAACCACAGCCGTTTGTCAGAGGATTGTGAGACTCAAGTGGAATAAGCAGACCTGGAGGGTGTCTCCAGCTGCAGTGGAGTGGTATTCTCGTTAGAGCCTGGCTTAGAACAGTTTTACGTTCTCAGTGCCCGAGGAACGCAGCTAGTTGAATGCTGGCTTGTAGGCTTGCTTCCTTGTGAGAGCTGAGTTCAGGGCAGGACCCTCCCGCATCCTGACTGCCCGTAGATGTAGGTCCCAGCATCCTTATGTTAGTTGCTGGAAGCGGTTGTGTGAAGAGCATGTGGAAGTGACAGGATTTTCCTCAAGTGTATCTGATCTCAATACAGACATTGCAAACGTCCTTGTTCAATGAGAGCGTAGCCCGGTCCTAGCTCCCATCAAAGTGTCCAGCAGACATCTGCCTACAAAGGATACACACTTCGAGAGTTGAGCTTATGGACTGTCCGTCCCACACCCTGCCTGCACGTACACCGCGCTCCTAACAGGCCTAGCCCCGATGCGTGCCTGAAGTGTTGTGAGAGGTAAGTGGAAAGTCGCGGCCCACAAGACTAGTGCATCCAAGCTCAATCCAGCGATATTTCCTAGAATTCCCTGTGTGAGCCAGGTGCTACATTCTACGTGCCATACGAGAGAAGCTAGCTGAACGCCTTGTCCAAAAGCAACTTACTTCGGAGAGTTGAGCTCACACTCAGTCCCTCACAGTTGCACACTGCCTGCAGAAAGAGTTTCCAACATCTGAACCACAGCCGTTTGTCAGAGGCTTGTGAGACGCAAGTGGAATAAGCAGACCTGGAGGGTGTCTCCAGCTGCAATGGAGTGGTATTCTGGGTAGCGCCTGGCTTAGAACACTGTTACGTTCTCAGTGCCTGAGGAACGCAGCTAGTTGAAAGCTGGCTTGTAGGCTTGCTTCCTTGTGAGAGCTGAGTTCAGGGCAGGACCCTCCCGCATCCTGACTGCCCGTAGACGTAGGTCCCAGCATCCTTATGTTAGGCGCCAGAAGAGGTTGTGTGAAGAGCATGTGGAGGTGACAGGATTCTCCTCAAGTGTATCTGATCTCAATTCAGACATTGGAAACGTCCTTGTTCAATGAGAGTGTAGCTCGGTCCTAGCTCCCATCAAAGTGTCTAGCAGACATCTGCCTGCAAAGCATGCACACTTCCGAGAGTTGAGCTTATGGACTGTCCCTCCCACATCCTGTCTGCACGTACACCGCGCTCCTAACAGGCCTAGCCCAGATGCGTCCCTGAAGTGTTGTGAGAGGTAAGTGGAAAGTCGCGGCCCACAAGACTAGTGCATCCAAGCTCAATCCAGCGATTTCCTAGTATTCCCTGTGTGAGCCAGATGCTACATCCTAAGTGCCATACGAGAGAAGCTAGCTGAACGCCTTGTCCAAAGCAACTTACTTCGGAGAGTTGAGCTCACCCTCAGTCACTCACAGTTGCACACTGCCTGCAGAAAGAGTTTCCAACATCTGAACCACAGCCGTTTGTCAGAGGCCTATGAGACGCAAGTGGAATAAGCAGACCTGGAGGGTGTCTCCAGCTGCAGTAGAGTGGTATTCTGGGTAGCTCCTGGCTTAGAACACTGTTACGTTCTCAGTGCCCGAGGAACGCAGCTAGTTGAAAGCTGGCTTGTAGGCGTGCTTTCTTGTGCGAGCTGAGTTCAGGGCAGGACCCTCCCGCGTCCTGACTGCCCGTAGATGTAGGTCCCAGCATCCTTATGTTAGTTGCTGGAAGCGGTTGTGTGAAGAGCATGTGGAAGTGACAGGATTCTCCTCAAGTGTATCTGATCTCAATACAGACATTGCAAACATCCTTGTTCACTGAGAGCGTAGCTCGGTCCTACCTCCCATCAAAGTGTCTAGCAGACATCTGCCTGCAAAGCATACACACTTCCGAGAGTTGAGCTTATGGACTGTCCCTCCCACATCCTGCTTGCAGGTACACCGCGATCCTAACAGGCCTAGCCCCGATGCGTGCCTGAAGTGTTGTGAGAGGTAAGTGGAAAGTCGCGGCCCACAAGACTAGTGCATCCAAGCTCAATCCAGCCTTATTTCCAAGTATTCCCTGGTGAGCCAGGTGCTACATCGTATGGGCCATACAAGAGAAGCTAGCTGAACGCCTTGTCCAAAAGCAACTTACTTCGGAGAGTTGAGCTCACCCTCAGTCCCTCACAGTTGCACACTGCCTGCAGAAAGAGTTTCCAACATCTGAACCACAGCCGTTTGTCAGAGGTTGTGAGACGCAAGTGGAATAAGCAGACCTGGAGGGTGTCTCCAGCTGCAGTGGAGTGGTATTCTGGGTAGCTCCTGGCTTAGAACACTGTTACGTTCTCAGTACCCGAGGAACGCAGCTAGGAGAAATCTGGATTGTAGGCCTATTTCCTTGTGCGAGCTGAGTTCAGGGCAAGACCCTCGCGCATCCTGACTGCCCGTAGAGGTAGGTCTCAGCATCCTTATGTTAGTTGCCGGTAGCGGTTGTGTGAAGAGCATGTGGAAGTGACAGGATTCTCCTCAAGTGTATCTGATCTCAATACAGAGATTGCAAACGTCCTTGTTCACTGAGAGCGTAGCTCGGTCCTAGCTCCCATTAAACTGTCTAGCAGACATCTGCCTGCAAACCATACACACTTCCGAGAGTTGAGCTTATGGACTGTCCCTCCCACATCCTGCCTGCACGTACACCGCG
This sequence comes from Vulpes vulpes, assembly GCF_048418805.1. Lineage (NCBI taxonomy): Eukaryota > Metazoa > Chordata > Mammalia > Carnivora > Canidae > Vulpes > Vulpes vulpes. The sequence goes on from NC_132784.1 coordinate 60,182,818, forward strand.
CTCCTAACTGGCCTAGCCCCGACGCGTGCCTGAAGTGTTGTGAGAGGTAAGTGGAAAGTCGCGGCCCACAAGACTAGTGCATCCAAGCTCAATCCAGCGATTTCCTCGTATTCCCTGGGTGAGCCAGGTGCTACATCCTACGTGCCATACAAGAGAAGCTAGCTAAACGCATTGTCCAAAAGCAACTTACTTCGGAGAGTTGAGCTCACCCTCAGTCCCTCACAGTTGCACACTGCCTGCAGAAAGAGTTTCCAACATCTGAACCACAGCCGTTTGTCAGAGGCTTGTGAGACGCAAGTGGAATAAGCAGACCTGGAGGGTGTCTCCAGCTGCAGTAGAGTGGTATTCTGGGTAGCTCCTGGCTTAGAACACTGTTACGTTCTCAGTGCCCGAGGAACGCAGCTAGTTGAAAGGTGGCTTGTAGGCGTGCTTCCTTTTGAGAGCTGAGTTCAGGGCAGGACCCTCCCGCATCCTGATTGCCCGTAGACGTAGGTCCCAGCATCCTTATGTTAGGCGCCAGAAGAGGTTGTGTGAAGAGCATGTGGAGGTGACAGGATTCTCCTCAAGTGTATCTGATCTCAATTCAGACATTGCAAACGTCCTTGTTCAATGAGAGTGTAGCTCGGTCCTAGCTCCCATCAAAGTGTCTAGCAGACATCTGCCTGCAAAGCTTGCACACTTCCGAGAGTTGAGTTTATGGACTGTCCCTCCCACATCCTGCTTGCAGGTACACCGCGATCCTAACAGGCCTAGCCCCGATGCGTGCCTGAAGTGTTGTGAGAGGTAAGTGGAAAGTCGCGGCCCACAAGACTAGTGCATCCAAGCTCAATCCAGCCTTATTTCCAAGTATTCCCTGGTGAGCCAGGTGCTACATCGTATGGGCCATACAAGAGAAGCTAGCTGAACGCCTTGTCCAAAAGCAACTTACTTCGGAGAGTTGAGCTCACCCTCAGTCCCTCACAGTTGCACACTGCCTGCAGAAAGAGTTTCCAACATCTGAACCACAGCCGTTTGTCAGAGGATTGTGAGACGCAAGTGGAATAAGCAGACCTGGAGGGTGTCTCCAGCTGCAGTGGAGTGGTATTCTGGGTAGCTCCTGGCTTAGAACACTGTTACGTTCTCAGTGCCCGAGGAACGCAGCTAGGGGAAATCTGGATTGTAGGCCTATTTCCTTGTGCGAGCTGAGTTCAGGGCAAGACCCTCGCGCATCCTGACTGCCCGTAGAGGTAGGTCTCAGCATCCTTATGTTAGTTGCCGGTAGCGGTTGTGTGAAGAGCATGTGGAAGTGACAGGATTCTCCTCAAGTGTATCTGATCTCAATACAGAGATTGCAAACGTCCTTGTTCACTGAGAGCGTAGCTCGGTCCTAGCTCCCATTAAACTGTCTAGCAGACATCTGCCTGCAAACCATACACACTTCCGAGAGTTGAGCTTATGGACTGTCCCTCCCACATCCTGCCTGCACGTACACCGCGCTCCTAACTGGCCTAGCCCCGACGCGTGCCTGAAGTGTTGTGAGAGGTAAGTGGAAAGTCGCGGCCCACAAGACTAGTGCATCCAAGCTCAATCCAGCGATTTCCTAGTATTCCCTGTGTGAGCCAGGTGCTTCATCCTAAGTGCCATACGAGAGAAGCTAGCTGAACGCCTTGTCCAAAAGCAACTTACTTCGGAGAGTTGAGCTCACCCTCAGTCCCTCACAGTTGCACACTGCCTGCAGAAAGAGTTTCCAACATCTGAACCACAGGCGTTTGTCAGAGGATTGTGAGACTCAAGGGGAATAAGCAGACCTGGAGGGTGTCTCCAGCTGCAGTGGAGTGGTATTCTCGTTAGAGCCTGGCTTAGAACAGTTTTACGTTCTCAGTGCCCGAGGAACGCAGCTAGTTGAATGCTGGCTTGTAGGCTTGCTTCCTTGTGAGAGCTGAGTTCAGGGCAGGACCCTCCCGCATCCTGACTGCCCGTAGATGTAGGTCCCAGCATCCTTATGTTAGTTGCTGGAAGCGGTTGTGTGAAGAGCATGTGGAAGTGACAGGATTTTCCTCAAGTGTATCTGATCTCAATACAGACATTGCAAACGTCCTTGTTCAATGAGAGCGTAGCCCGGTCCTAGCTCCCATCAAAGTGTCCAGCAGACATCTGCCTACAAAGGATACACACTTCGAGAGTTGAGCTTATGGACTGTCCGTCCCACACCCTGCCTGCACTTACACCGCGCTCCTAACAGGCCTAGCCCCGATGCGTGCCTGAAGTGTTGTGAGAGGTAAGTGGAAAGTCGCGGCCCACAAGACTAGTGCATCCAAGCTCAATCCAGCGATATTTCCTAGAATTCCCTGTGTGAGCCAGGTGCTACATTCTACGTGCCATACGAGAGAAGCTAGCTGAACGCCTTGTCCAAAAGCAACTTACTTCGGAGAGTTGAGCTCACCCTCAGTCCCTCACAGTTGCACACTGCCTGCAGAAAGAGTTTCCAACATCTGAACCACAGCCGTTTGTCAGAGGTTGTGAGACGCAAGTGGAAAAAGCAGACCTGGAGGGTGTCTCCAGCTGCAGTGGAGTGGTATTCTGGGTAGCTCCTGGCTTAGAACACTGTTACGTTCTCAGTGCCCGAGGAACGCAGCTAGCGAAATCTGGATTGTAGGCCTATTTCCTTGTGCGAGCTGAGTTCAGGGCAAGACCCTCGCGCATCCTGACTGCCCGTAGAGGTAGGTCTCAGCATCCTTATGTTAGTTGCCGGTAGCGGTTGTGTGAAGAGCATGTGGAAGTGACAGGATTCTCCTCAAGTGTATCTGATCTCAATACAGAGATTGCTAACGTCCTTGTTCACTGAGAGCGTAGCTCGGTCCTAGCTCCCATTAAACTGTCTAGCAGACATCTGCCTGCAAAGCATACACACTTCCGAGAGTTGAGCTTATGGACTGTCCCTCCCACATCCTGCCTGCACGTACACCGCGCTCCTAACTGGCCTAGCCCCGACGCGTGCCTGAAGTGTTGTGAGAGGTAAGTGGAAAGTCGCGGCCCACAAGACTAGTGCATCCAAGCTCAATCCAGCGATTTCCTAGTATTCCCTGTGTGAGCCAGGTGCTACATCCTACGTGCCATACAAGAGAAGCTAGCTGAACGCCTTGTCCAAAAGCAACTTACTTCGGAGAGTTGAGCTCACCCTCAGTCCGTCACAGTTGCACACTGCCTGCAGAAAGAGTTTCCAACATCTGAACCACAGCCGTTTGTCAGAGGTTGTGAGACCAAGTGGAATAAGCAGACCTGGAGGGTGTCTCCAGCTGCAGTGGAGTGGTATTCTGGGTAGCTCCTGGCTTAGAACACTGTTACGTTCTCAGTGCCCGAGGAACGCAGCTAGTGGAAATCTGGATTGTAGGCCTACTTCCTTGTGCGAGCTGAGTTCAGGGCAGGACCCTCCCGCATCCTGACTGCCCGTAGACGTAGGTCCCAGCATCCTTATGTTAGGAGCCGGAAGCGGTTGTGTGAAGAGCATGCGGAAGTGACAGGATTCTCCTCAAGTGTATCTGATCTCAATACAGACATTGCAAACGTCCTTGTTCACTGAGAGCGTAGCTCGGTGCTAGCTCCGATCAAAGTGTCTAGCAGATATCTGCCTGCAAAGCATGCACACTTCCGAGAGTTGAGCTTATGGACTGTCCCTCCCACATCCTGCCTGCACGTACACCGCGCTCCTAACAGGCCTAGCCCCGATGCGTGCCTGAAGTGTTGTGAGAGGTAAGTGGAAAGTCGCGGCCCACAAGACTAGTGCATCCAAGCTCAATCCAGCGATATTTCCTAGAATTCCCTGTGTGACCCAGGTGCTACATCCTACGTGCCATACAAGAGAAGCTAGCTGAACGCCTTGTCCAAAGCAACTTACTTCGGAGAGTTGAGCTCACCCTCAGTCCGTCACAGTTGCACACTGCCTGCAGAAAGAGTTTCCAACATCTAAACCACAGCCGTTTGTCAGAGGCTTGTGAGACGCAAGTGGAATAAGCAGACCTGGAGGGTGTCTCCAGCTGCAGTAGAGTGGTATTCTGGGTAGCTCCTGGCTTAGAACACTGTTACATTCTCAGTGCCCGAGGAACGCAGCTAGTTGAAAGGTGGCTTGTAGGCGTGCTTCCTTTTGAGAGCTGAGTTCAGGGCAGGACCCTCCCGCATCCTGATTGCCCGTAGACGTAGGTCCCAGCATCCTTATGTTAGGCGCCAGAAGAGGTTGTGTGAAGAGCATGTGGAGGTGACAGGATTCTCCTCAAGTGTATCTGATCTCAATTCAGACATTGCAAACGTCCTTGTTCAATGAGAGTGTAGCTCGGTCCTAGCTCCCATCAAAGTGTCTAGCAGACATCTGCCTGCAAAGCATGCACACTTCCGAGAGTTGAGCTTATGGACTGTCCCTCCCACATCCTGCCTGCACGTACACCGTGCTCCTAACAGGCCTAGCCCCGATGCGTGCCTGAAGTGTTGTGAGAGGTAAGTGGAAAGTCGCGGCCCACAAGACTAGTGCATCCAAGCTCAATCCAGCGATTTCCTAGTATTCCCTGTGTGAGCCAGATGCTACATCCTAAGTGCCATACGAGAGAAGCTAGCTGAACGCCTTGTCCAAAAGCAACTTACTTCGGAGATTTGAGCTCACCCTCAGTCCGTCACAGTTGCACACTGCCTGCAGAAAGAGTTTCCAACATCTGAAACACAGCCGTTTGTGTGAGGTGGTGAGACGCAAGTGGAATAAGCAGACCTGGAGGGTGTCTCCAGCTGCAGTGGGGTGGTATTCTGGGTAGCTCCTGGCTTAGAACACTGTTACGTTCTCAGTGCCCGAGGAACGCAGCTAGTGGAAATCTGGATTGTAGGCCTACTTCCTTGTGCGAGCTGAGTTCAGCGTAGGACCCTCCCGCATCCTGACTGCCCGTAGACGTAGGTCCCAGCATCCTTATGTTAGGAGCCAGAAGCGGTTGTGTGAAGAGCATGCGGAAGTGACAGGATTCTCCTCAAGTGTATCTGATCTCAGTTCAGACATTGCAAACGTCCTTGTTCAATGAGAGTGTAGCTCGGTCCTAGCTCCCATCAAAGTGTCTAGCAGACATCTGCCTGCAAAGCATGCACACTTCCGAGAGTTGAGCTTATGGACTGTCCCTCCCACATCCTGCCTGCACGTACACCATGCTCCTAACAGGCCTAGCCCCGATGCGTGCCTGAAGTGTTGTGAGAGGTAAGTGGAAAGTCGCGGCCCACAAGACTAGTGCATCCAAGCTCAATCCAGCGATATTTCCTAGTATTCCCTGGTGAGCCAGGTGCTACATCGTATGTGCCATACAAGAGAAGCTAGCTGAACACCTTGTCCAAAAGCAACTTACTGCGGAGAGTTCAAGCTCATCCTCAGTCCCTCACAGTTGCACACTGCCTGCCAAAAGAGTTTCCAACATCTGAACCACAGGCGTTTGTCAGAGGCTTGTGAGACGCAAGTGGAATAAGCAGACCTGGAGGGTGTCTCCAGCTGCAGTGGAGTGGTATTCTGGGTAGCTCCTGGCTTAGAACACTGTTACGTTCTCAGTGCCCGAGGAACGCAGCTAGTTGAAAGCTGGCTTGTAGGCTTGCTTCCTTGTGAGAGCTGAGTTCAGGGCAGGACCCTCCCGCTTTCTGACTCCCCATAGACGTCGGTCCCAGCATCCTTATGTTAGGAGCCGGAAGCAGTTGTGTGAAGAGCATGCGGAAGTGACAGGATTCTCCTCAAGTGTATCTGATCTCAATAAAGACATTACAAACGTCCTTGTTCACTGAGAGCGTAGCTCGGTCCTAGTTCCAATCAAAGTGTCTAGCAGACATCTGCCTGCAAAGCATGCACACTTCCGAGAGTTGAGCTTATGGACTGTCCCTCCCACATCCTGCCTGCACGGACACCGCGCTAACAGGCCTAGCCCCGATGCGTGCCTGAAGTGTTGTGAGAGGTAAGTGGAAAGTCGCGGCCCACAAGACTAGTGCATCCAAGCTCAATCCAGCCTTATTTCCAAGTATTCCCTGGTGAGCCAGGTGCTACATCGTATGGGCCATACAAGAGAAGCTAGCTGAACGCCTTGTCCAAAAGCAACTTACTTCGGAGAGTTGAGCTCACCCTCAGTCCCTCACAGTTGCACACTGCCTGCAGAAAGAGTTTCCAACATCTGAACCACAGCCGTTTGTCAGAGGATTGTGAGACGCAAGTGGAATAAGCAGACCTGGAGGGTGTCTCCAGCTGCAGTGGAGTGGTATTCTGGGTAGCTCCTGGCTTAGAACACTGTTACGTTCTCAGTGCCCGAGGAACGCAGCTAGGGGAAATCTGGATTGTAGGCCTATTTCCTTGTGCGAGCTGAGTTCAGGGCAAGACCCTCGCGCATCCTGACTGCCCGTAGAGGTAGGTCTCAGCATCCTTATGTTAGTTGCCGGTAGCGGTTGTGTGAAGAGCATGTGGAAGTGACAGGATTCTCCTCAAGTGTATCTGATCTCAATACAGAGATTGCAAACGTCCTTGTTCACTGAGAGCGTAGCTCGGTCCTAGCTCCCATTAAACTGTCTAGCAGACATCTGCCTGCAAACCATACACACTTCCGAGAGTTGAGCTTATGGACTGTCCCTCCCACATCCTGCCTGCACGTACACCGCGCTCCTAACTGGCCTAGCCCCGACGCGTGCCTGAAGTGTTGTGAGAGGTAAGTGGAAAGTCGCGGCCCACAAGACTAGTGCATCCAAGCTCAATCCAGCGATTTCCTAGTATTCCCTGTGTGAGCCAGGTGCTTCATCCTAAGTGCCATACGAGAGAAGCTAGCTGAACGCCTTGTCCAAAAGCAACTTACTTCAGAGAGTTGAGCTCACCCTCAGTCCCTCACAGTTGCACACTGCCTGCAGAAAGAGTTTCCAACATCTGAACCACAGGCGTTTGTCAGAGGATTGTGAGACTCAAGGGGAATAAGCAGACCTGGAGGGTGTCTCCAGCTGCAGTGGAGTGGTATTCTCGTTAGAGCCTGGCTTAGAACAGTTTTACGTTCTCAGTGCCCGAGGAACGCAGCTAGTTGAATGCTGGCTTGTAGGCTTGCTTCCTTGTGAGAGCTGAGTTCAGGGCAGGACCCTCCCGCATCCTGACTGCCCGTAGATGTAAGTCCCAGCATCCTTATGTTAGTTGCTGGAAGCGGTTGTGTGAAGAGCATGTGGAAGTGACAGGATTTTCCTCAAGTGTATCTGATCTCAATACAGACATTGCAAACGTCCTTGTTCAATGAGAGCGTAGCCCGGTCCTAGCTCCCATCAAAGTGTCCAGCAGACATCTGCCTACAAAGGATACACACTTCGAGAGTTGAGCTTATGGACTGTCCGTCCCACACCCTGCCTGCACTTACACCGCGCTCCTAACAGGCCTAGCCCCGATGCGTGCCTGAAGTGTTGTGAGAGGTAAGTGGAAAGTCGCGGCCCACAAGACTAGTGCATCCAAGCTCAATCCAGCGATATTTCCTAGAATTCCCTGTGTGAGCCAGGTGCTACATTCTACGTGCCATACGAGAGAAGCTAGCTGAACGCCTTGTCCAAAAGCAACTTACTTCGGAGAGTTGAGCTCACCCTCAGTCCCTCACAGTTGCACACTGCCTGCAGAAAGAGTTTCCAACATCTGAACCACAGCCGTTTGTCAGAGGTTGTGAGACGCAAGTGGAATAAGCAGACCTGGAGGGTGTCTCCAGCTGCAGTGGAGTGGTATTCTGGGTAGCTCCTGGCTTAGAACACTGTTACGTTCTCAGTGCCCGAGGAACGCAGCTAGCGGAAATCTGGATTGTAGGCCTATTTCCTTGTGCGAGCTGAGTTCAGGGCAAGACCCTCGCGCATCCTGACTGCCCGTAGAGGTAGGTCTCAGCATCCTTATGTTAGTTGCCGGTAGCGGTTGTGTGAAGAGCATGTGGAAGTGACAGGATTCTCCTCAAGTGTATCTGATCTCAATACAGAGATTGCTAACGTCCTTGTTCACTGAGAGCGTAGCTCGGTCCTAGCTCCCATTAAACTGTCTAGCAGACATCTGCCTGCAAAGCATACACACTTCCGAGAGTTGAGCTTATGGACTGTCCCTCCCACATCCTGCCTGCACGTACACCGCGCTCCTAACTGGCCTAGCCCCGACGCGTGCCTGAAGTGTTGTGAGAGGTAAGTGGAAAGTCGCGGCCCACAAGACTAGTGCATCCAAGCTCAATCCAGCGATTTCCTAGTATTCCCTGTGTGAGCCAGGTGCTACATTCTACGTGCCATACAAGAGAAGCTAGCTGAACGCCTTGTCCAAAAGCAACTTACTTCGGAGAGTTGAGCTCACCCTCAGTCCGTCACAGTTGCACACTGCCTGCAGAAAGAGTTTCCAACATCTGAACCACAGCCGTTTGTCAGAGGTTGTGAGACCAAGTGGAATAAGCAGACCTGGAGGGTGTCTCCAGCTGCAGTGGAGTGGTATTCTGGGTAGCTCCTGTATTAGAACACTGTTACGTTCTCAGTGCCCGAGGAACGCAGATAGTGGAAATCTGGATTGTAGGTCTACTTCCTTGTGCGAGCTGAGTTCAGGGCAGGACCCTCCCGCATCCTGACTGCCCGTAGACGTAGGTCCCAGCATCCTTATGTTAGGAGCCGGAAGCGGTTGTGTGAAGAGCATGCGGAAGTGACAGGATTCTCCTCAAGTGTATCTGATCTCAATACAGACATTGCAAACGTCCTTGTTCACTGAGAGCGTAGCTCGGTGCTAGCTCCGATCAAAGTGTCTAGCAGATATCTGCCTGCAAAGCATGCACACTTCCGAGAGTTGAGCTTATGGACTGTCCCTCCCACATCCTGCCTGCACGTACACCGCGCTCCTAACAGGCCTAGCCCCGATGCGTGCCTGAAGTGTTGTGAGAGGTAAGTGGAAAGTCGCGGCCCACAAGACTAGTGCATCCAAGCTCAATCCAGCGATATTTCCTAGAATTCCCTGTGTGACCCAGGTGCTACATCCTACGTGCCATACAAGAGAAGCTAGCTGAACGCCTTGTCCAAAGCAACTTACTTCGGAGAGTTGAGCTCACCCTCAGTCCGTCACAGTTGCACACTGCCTGCAGAAAGAGTTTCCAACATCTAAACCACAGCCGTTTGTCAGAGGCTTGTGAGACGCAAGTGGAATAAGCAGACCTGGAGGGTGTCTCCAGCTGCAGTAGAGTGGTATTCTGGGTAGCTCCTGGCTTAGAACACTGTTACGTTCTCAGTGCCCGAGGAACGCAGCTAGTTGAAAGCTGGCTTGTAGGCTTGCTTCCTTCTGAGAGCTGAGTTCAGGGCAGGACCCTCCCGCAATCTGACTGCCCGTAGACGTAGGTCCCAGCATCCTTATGTTAGGCGCCAGAAGAGGTTGTGTGAAGAGCATGTGGAGGTGACAGGATTCTCCTCACGTGTATCTGATCTCAATTCAGACATTGCAAACGTCCTTGTTCAATGAGAGTGTAGCTCGGTCCTAGCTCCCATCAAAGTGTCTAGCAGACATCTGCCTGCAAAGCATGCACACTTCCGAGAGTTGAGCTTATGGACTGTCCCTCCCACATTCTGCCTGCACGTACACCTCGCTCCTAACAGGCCTAGCCCCGATGCGTGCCTGAAGTGTTGTGAGAGGTAAGTGGAAAGTCGCGGCCCACAAGACTAGTGCATCCAAGCTCAATCCAGTGATTTCCTAGTATTCCCTGTGTGAGCCAGAGGCTACATCCTAAGTGCCATACGAGAGAAGCTAGCTGAACGCCTTGTCCAAAGCAACTTACTTCGGAGAGTTGAGCTCACCCTCAGTCCGTCACAGTTGCACACTGCCTGCAGAAAGAGTTTCCAACATCTGAACCACAGCCGTTTGTCAGAGGCTTGTGAGACGCAAGTGGAATAAGCAGACCTGGAGGGTGTCTCCAGCTGCAGTAGAGTGGTATTCTGGGTAGCTCCTGGCTTAGAACACTGTTACGTTCTCAGTGCCCGAGGAACGCAGCTAGTTGAAAGCTGGCTTGTAGGCGTGCTTCCTTTTGAGAGCTGAGTTCAGGGCAGGACCCTCCCGCATCCTGATTGCCCGTAGACATAGGTCCCAGCATCCTTATGTTAGGCGCCAGAAGAGGTTGTGTGAAGAGCATGTGGAGGTGACAGGATTCTCCTCAAGTGTATCTGATCTCAATTCAGACATTGCAAACGTCCTTGTTCAATGAGAGTGTAGCTCGGTCCTAGCTCCCATCAAAGTGTCTAGCAGACATCTGCCTGCAAACCATACACACTTCCCAGAGTTGAGCTTATGGACTGTCCCTCCCACATCCTGCTTGCACGTACACCGCGATCCTAACAGGCCTAACCCGATGCGTGCCTAAGTGTTGTGAGAGGTAAGTGGAAAGTCGCGGCCCACAAGACTAGTGCATCCAAGCTCAATCCAGCGATTTCCTAGTATTCCCTGTGTGAGCCAGGTGCTACATCCTACGTGCCATACGAGAGAAGCCAGCTGAACGCCTTGTCCAAAAGCAACTTACTTCGGAGATTTGAGCTCACCCTCAGTCCGTCACAGTTGCACACTGCCTGCAGAAAGAGTTTCCAACATCTGAACCACAGCCGTTTGTCTGAGGTTGTGAGACGCAAGTGGAATAAGCAGACCTGGAGGGTGTCTCCAGCTGCAGTGGAGTGGTATTCTGGGTAGCTCCTGGCTTAGAACACTGTTACGTTCTCAGTGGCCGAGGAACGCAGCTAGTGGAAATCTGGATTGTAGGCCTACTTCCTTGTGCGAGCTGAGTTCAGGGCAGGACCCTCCCGCATCCTGACTGCCCGTAGACGTAGGTCCCAGCATCCTTATGTTAGGAGCCGCAAGCGGTTGTGTGAAGAGCATGCGGAAGTGACAGGATTCTCCTCAAGTGTATCTGATCTCAATACAGACATTGCAAACGTCATTGTTCACTGATAGCGTAGCTCGGTGCTAGCTCCCATCAAAGTGTCTAGCAGACATCTGCCTGCAAAGCATGCACACTTCCGAGAGTTGAGCTTATGGACTGTCCCTCCCACATCCTGCCTGCACGTACACCGTGCTCCTAACAGGCCTAGCCCCGATGCGTGCCTGAAGTGTTGTGAGAGGTAAGTGGAAAGTCGCGGCCCACAAGACTAGTGCATCCAAGCTCAATCCAGCGATTTCCTAGTATTCCCTGTGTGAGCCAGATGCTACATCCTAAGTGCCATACGAGAGAAGCTAGCTGAACGCCTTGTCCAAAAGCAACTTACTTCGGAGATTTGAGCTCACCCTCAGTCCGTCACAGTTGCACACTGCCTGCAGAAAGAGTTTCCAACATCTGAACCACAGCCGTTTGTGTGAGGTGGTGAGACGCAAGTGGAATAAGCAGACCTGGAGGGTGTCTCCAGCTGCAGTGGGGTGGTATTCTGGGTAGCTCCTGGCTTAGAACACTGTTACGTTCTCAGTGCCCGAGGAACGCAGCTAGTGGAAATCTGGATTGTAGGCCTACTTCCTTGTGCGAGCTGAGTTCAGCGTAGGACCCTCCCGCATCCTGACTGCCCGTAGACGTAGGTCCCAGCATCCTTATGTTAGGAGCCAGAAGCGGTTGTGTGAAGAGCATGCGGAAGTGACAGGATTCTCCTCAAGTGTATCTGATCTCAGTTCAGACATTGCAAACGTCCTTGTTCAATGAGAGTGTAGCTCGGTCCTAGCTCCCATCAAAGTGTCTAGCAGACATCTGCCTGCAAAGCATGCACACTTCCGAGAGTTGAGCTTATGGACTGTCCCTCCCACATCCTGCCTGCACGTACACCATGCTCCTAACAGGCCTAGCCCCGATGCGTGCCTGAAGTGTTGTGAGAGGTAAGTGGAAAGTCGCGGCCCACAAGACTAGTGCATCCAAGCTCAATCCAGCGATATTTCCTAGTATTCCCTGGTGAGCCAGGTGCTACATCGTATGTGCCATACAAGAGAAGCTAGCTGAACACCTTGTCCAAAAGCAACTTACTGCGGAGAGTTCAAGCTCATCCTCAGTCCCTCACAGTTGCACACTGCCTGCCAAAAGAGTTTCCAACATCTGAACCACAGGCGTTTGTCAGAGGCTTGTGAGACGCAAGTGGAATAAGCAGACCTGGAGGGTGTCTCCAGCTGCAGTGGAGTGGTATTCTGGGTAGCTCCTGGCTTAGAACACTGTTACGTTCTCAGTGCCCGAGGAACGCAGCTAGTTGAAAGCTGGCTTGTAGGCTTGCTTCCTTGTGAGAGCTGAGTTCAGGGCAGGACCCTCCCGCTTTCTGACTCCCCATAGACGTCGGTCCCAGCATCCTTATGTTAGGAGCCGGAAGCAGTTGTGTGAAGAGCATGCGGAAGTGACAGGATTCTCCTCAAGTGTATCTGATCTCAATAAAGACATTGCAAACGTCCTTGTTCACTGAGAGCGTAGCTCGGTCCTAGTTCCAATCAAAGTGTCTAGCAGACATCTGCCTGCAAAGCATGCACACTTCCGAGAGTTGAGCTTATGGACTGTCCCTCCCACATCCTGCCTGCACGGACACCGCGCTAACAGGCCTAGCCCCGATGCGTGCCTGAAGTGTTGTGAGAGGTAAGTGGAAAGTCGCGGCCCACAAGACTAGTGCATCCAAGCTCAATCCAGCGATATTTCCTAGTATTCCTTGTGTGAGCCAGGTGCTACATCGTATGTGCCATACAAGAGAAGCTAGCTGAACGCCTTGTCCAAAAGCAACTTACTTCGGAGATTTGAGCTCACCCTCAGTCCCTCACAGTTGCACACTGCCTGCAGAAAGAGTTTCCAACATCTGAACCACAGGCGTTTGTCAGAGGCTTGTGAGACGCAAGTGGAATAAGCAGACCTGGAGGGTGTCTCCAGCTGCAGTGGAGTGGTATTCTGGGTAGCTCCTGGCTTAGAACACTGTTACATTCTCAGTGCCCGAGGAACGCAGAGAGTTGAAAGCTGGCTTGTAGACTTGCTTCCTTGTGAGAGCTGAGTTCAGGGCAGGACCCTCTCGCATCCTGACTGCCCGTAGATGTAGGTCCCAGCATCCTTACGCTAGTTGCTGGAAGCGGTTGTGTGAAGAGCATGTGGAAGTGACAGGATTCTCCTCAAGTGTATTTGATCTCAATACAGACATTGCAAACGTCCTTGTTCAATGAGAGCGTAGCCCGGTCCTAGCTCCCATCAAAGTGTCTAGCAGACATCTGCCTACAAAGCATACACACTTCCGAGAGTTGAGCTTATGGACTGTCCCTCCCACACCCTGCCTGCACGTACACCGCGCTCCTAACAGACCTAGCCCCGATGCGTGCCTGAAGTGTTGTGAGAGGTAAGTGGAAAGTCGCGGCCCACAAGACTAGTGCATCCAAGCTCAATCCAGCGATTACTTGTATTCCCTCTGTGAGTCAGGTGCTACATCCTAAGTGCCATACGAGAGAAGCTAGCTGAACGCCTTGTCCAAAAGCAACTTACTTCAGAGAGTTGAGCTCACCCTCAGTCCGTCACAGTTGCACACTGCCTGCAGAAATAGTTTCCAACATCTGAACCACAGCCGTTTGTCAGAGGCTTGTGAGACGCAAGTGGAATAAGCATACCTGGAGGGTGTCTCCAGCTTCAGTGGAGTGGTATTCTGGGTAGCTCCTGGCTTAGAACACTGTTACGTTCTCAGTGCCCGAGGAACGCAGCGACTTGAAAGCTGGCTTGTAGGCTTGCTTCGTTGTGAGACCTGAGTTCAGGGCAGGACCCTCCCGCTTTCTGACTCCCCATAGACGTAGGTCCCAACATCCTTATGTTAGTTGCCGGAAGCGGTTGTGTGAAGAGCATGTGGAAGTGACAGGATTCTCCTCAAGTGTAGCTGATCTCAATACAAACATTGCAAACGTCCTTGTTCAATGAGAGCGTAGCCCGGTCCTAGCTCCCATCAAAGTGTCTAGCAGACATCTGCCTACAAAGCATACACACTTCGAGAGTTGAGCTTATGAACTGTCCCTCCCACACCGGCCTGCACGTACACCGCGCTCCTAACAGGCCTAGCCCCGATGCGTGCCTGAAGTGTTGTGAGAGGTAAGTGGAAAGTCGCGGCCCACAAGACTAGTGCATCCAAGCTCAATCCAGCGATTTCCTAGTATTCCCTGTGTGAGCCAGGTGCTACATCCTAAGTGCCATACGAGAGAAGCTAGCTGAACGCCTTGTCCAAAAGCAACTTACTTCGGAGAGTTGAGCTCACCCTCAGTCCGTCACAGTTGCACACTGCCTGCAGAAAGAGTTTCCAACATCTGAACCACAGCCGTTTGTGTGAGGTTGTGAGACGCAAGTGGAATAAGCAGACCTGGAGGGTGTCTCCAGCTGCAGTGGGGTGGTTTTCTGGGTAGCTCCTGGCTTAGAACACTGTTACGTTCTCAGTGCCCGAGGAACGCAGCTAGTGGAAATCTGGATTGTAGGCCTACTTCCTTGTGCGAGCTGAGTTCAGGGTAGGACCCTCCCGCATCCTGACTGCCCGTAGACGTAGGTCCCAGCATCCTTATGTTAGGAGCCGGAAGCGGTTGTGTGAAGAGCATGCGGAAGTGACAGGATTCTCCTCAAGTGTATCTGATCTCAATACAGACATTGCAAACGTCGTTGTTCACTGAGAGCGTAGCTCGGTGCTAGCTCCCATCAAAGTGTCTAGCAGACATCTGCCTGCAAAGCATGCACACTTCCGAGAGTTGAGCTTATGGACTGTCCCTCCCACATCCTGCCTGCACGTACACCGTGCTCCTAACAGGCCTAGCCCCGATGCGTGCCTGAAGTGTTGTGAGAGGTAAGTGGAAAGTCGCGGCCCACAAGACTAGTGCATCCAAGCTCAATCCAGCGATATCCTAGTATTCCCTGTGTGAGCCAAGTGCTACATCCTAAGTGCCATACGAGAGAAGCTAGCTGAACGCCTTGTCCAAAAGCAACTTACTTCGGAGAGTTGAGCTGACCCTCAGTCAATCACAGTTGCACACTGCCTGCAGAAAGAGTTTCCAACATCTGAACCACAGTCTTTTGTCAGAGGCTTGTGAGACGCAAGTGGAATAAGCAGACCTGGAGGGTGTCTCCAGCTGCAGTGGAGTGGTATTCTGGGTAGCTCCTGGCTTAGAACACTGTTACGTTCTCAGTGCCCGAGAACGCAGCGAGTTGAAAGCTGGCTTGTAGGCTTGCTTCCTTGTGAGAGCTGAGTTCAGGGCAGGACACTCCCGCTTTCTGACTCCCCATAGACGTAGGTCCCAACATCCTTATGTTAGTTGCCGGAAGCGGTTGTGTGAAGAGCATGTGGAAGTGATAGGATTCTCCACAAGTGTATCTGATCTCAATACAGACATTGCAAACGTCCTTGTTCACTGAGAGCGTAGCTCGGTCCTAGCCTCAATCAAAGTGTCTAGCAGACATCTGCCTGCAAAGCATGCACACTTCCGAGAGTTGAGCTTATGGACTGTCCCTCCCACATCCTGCCTGCACGTACACCGCGCTCCTAACAGGCCTAGCCCCGATGCGTGCCTGAAGTGTTGTGAGAGGTAAGTGGAAAGTCGCGGCCCACAAGACTAGTGCATCCAAGCTCAATCCAGCGATTTCCTAGTATTCCCTGTGTGAGCCAGATGCTACATCATAAGTGCCATACGAGAGAAGCTAGCTGAACGCCTTGTCCAAAGCAACTTACTTCGGAGAGTTGAGCTCACCCTCAGTCCGTCACAGTTGCACACTGCCTGCAGAAAGAGTTTCCAACATCTGAACCACAGCCGTTTGTCAGAGGCTTGTGAGACGCAAGTCGAATAAGCAGACCTGGAGGGTGTCTCCAGCTGCAGTAGAGTGGTATTCTGGGTAGCTCCTGGCTTAGAACACTGTTACGTTCTCAGTGCCCGAGGAACGCAGCTAGTTGAAAGCTGGCTTGTAGGCGTACTTCCTTGTGCGAGCTGAGTTCAGGGCAAGACCCTCCCGCATCCTGACTGCCCGTAGAGGTAGGTCCCAGCATCCTTATGTTAGTTGCCGGAAGCGGTTGTGTGAAGAGCATGTGGAAGTGACAGGATTCTCCTCAAGTGTATCTGATCTCAATACAGAGATTGCAAACGTCCTTGTTCACTGAGAGCGTAGCTCGGTCCTACCTCCCATCAAAGTGTCTAGCAGACATGTGCCTGCAAACCATACACTCTTCCGAGAGTTGAGCTTATGGACTGTCCCTCCCACATCCTGCCTGCACGTACACCGCGCTCCTAACAGACCTAGCCCCGACGCGTGCCTGAAGTGTTGTGAGAGGTAAGTGGAAAGTCGCGGCCCACAAGACTAGTGCATCCAAGCTCAATCCAGCGATTTCCTAGTATTCCCTGTGTGAGCCAGGTGCCACATCCTACGTGCCATACGAGAGAAGCTAGCTGAACGCCTTGTCCAAAAGCAACTTACTTCGGAGAGTTGAGCTCACCCTCAGTCCCTCACAGTTGCACACTGCCTGCAGAAAGAGTTTCCAACATCTGAACCACAGCCGTTTGTCAGAGGCTTGTGAGACGCAAGTGGAATAAGCAGACCTGGAGGGTGTCTCCAGCTGCAGTGGAGTGGTATTCTGGCTAGAGCCTGGCTTAGAACACTGTTACATTCTCAGGGCCCGAGGAACGCAGCGAGTTGAAACCTGGCTTGTAGGCGTACTTCCTTGTGCGAGCTGAGTTCAGGGCAAGACCCTCCCGCATCCTGACTGCCCGTAGAGGTAGGTCCCAGCATCCTTATGTAAGTTGCCGGAAGCGGTTGTGTGAAGAGCATGTGGAAGTGACAGGATTCTCCTCAAGTGTATCTGATCTGAATACAGAGATTGCAAACGTCCTTGTTCACTGAGAGCGTAGCTCGGTCCTAGCTCCCATCAAAGTGTCTAGCAGACATCTGCCTGCAAAGCATACACACTTCTGAGAGTTGAACTTATGGACTGTCCCTCCCACATCCTGCTTGCACGTACACCGCGATCCTAACAGGCCTAACCCGATGCGTGCCTAAGTGTTGTGAGAGGTAAGTGGAAAGTCGCGGCCGACAAGTCTAGTGCATCCAAGCTCAATCCAGCGATTTCCTAGTATTCCCTGTGTGAGCCAGGTGCCACATCCTACGTGCCATACGAGAGAAGCTAGCTGAACGCGTTGTCCAAAAGCAACTTACTTCGGAGAGTTGAGCTCACCCTCAGTCACTCACAGTTGCACACTGCCTGCAGAAAGAGTTTCCAACATCTGAACCACAGCCGTTTGTCAGAGGCTTATGAGACGCAAGTGGAATAAGCAGACCTGGAGGGTGTCTCCAGCTGCAGTAGAGTGGTATTCTGGGTAGCTCCTGGCTTAGAACACTGTTACGTTCTCAGTGCCCGAGGAACGCAGCTAGTTGAAAGCTGGCTTGTAGGCGTGCTTTCCTGTGCGAGCTGAGTTGAGGGCAGGACCCTCCCGCGTCCTGACTGCCCGTAGATGTAGGTCCCAGCATCCTTATGTTAGTTGCTGGAAGCGGTTGTGTGAAGAGCATGTGGAAGTGACAGGATTCTCCTCAAGTGTATCTGATCTCAATACAGACATTGCAAACGTCCTTGTTCACTGAGAGCGTAGCTCGGTCCTAGCTCCCATCAAAGTGTCTAGCAGACATCTGCCTGCAAAGCATACACACTTCCGAGAGTTGAGCTTATGGACTGTCCCTCCCACATCCTGCTTGCAGGTACACCGCGATCCTAACAGGCCTAGCCCCGATGCGTGCCTGAAGTGTTGTGAGAGGTAAGTGGAAAGTCGCGGCCCACAAGACTAGTGCATCCAAGCTCAATCCAGCCTTATTTCCAAGTATTCCCTGGTGAGCCAGGTGCTACATCGTATGGGCCATACAAGAGAAGCTAGCTGAACGCCTTGTCCAAAAGCAACTTACTTCGGAGAGTTGAGCTCACCCTCAGTCCCTCACAGTTGCACACTGCCTGCAGAAAGAGTTTCCAACATCTGAACCACAGCCGTTTGTCAGAGGATTGTGAGACTCAAGTGGAATAAGCAGACCTGGAGGGTGTCTCCAGCTGCAGTGGAGTGGTATTCTCGTTAGAGCCTGGCTTAGAACAGTTTTACGTTCTCAGTGCCCGAGGAACGCAGCTAGTTGAATGCTGGCTTGTAGGCTTGCTTCCTTGTGAGAGCTGAGTTCAGGGCAGGACCCTCCCGCATCCTGACTGCCCGTAGAGGTAGGTCTCAGCATCCTTATGTTAGTTGCCGGTAGCGGTTGTGTGAAGAGCATGTGGAAGTGACAGGATTCTCCTCAAGTGTATCTGATCTCAATACAGAGATTGCAAACGTCCTTGTTCACTGAGAGCGTAGCTCGGTCGTAGCTCCCATTAAACTGTCTAGCAGACATCTGCCTGCAAACCATACACACTTCCGAGAGTTGAGCTTATGGACTGTCCCTCCCACATCCTGCCTGCACGTACACCGCGCTCCTAACTGGCCTAGCCCCGACGCGTGCCTGAAGTGTTGTGAGAGGTAAGTGGAAAGTCGCGGCCCACAAGACTAGTGCATCCAAGCTCAATCCAGCGATTTCCTAGTATTCCCTGTGTGAGCCAGGTGCTACATCCTACGTGCCATACAAGAGAAGCTAGCTGAACGACTTGTCCAAAAGCAACTTACTTCGGAGAGTTGAGCTCACCCTCAGTCCCTCACAGTTGCACACTGCCTGCAGAAAGAGTTTCCAACATCTGAACCACAGCCGTTTGTCAGAGGATTGTGAGACTCAAGTGGAATAAGCAGACCTGGAGGGTGTCTCCAGCTGCAGTGGAGTGGTATTCTCGTTAGAGCCTGGCTTAGAACAGTTTTACGTTCTCAGTGCCCGAGGAACGCAGCTAGTTGAATGCTGGCTTGTAGGCTTGCTTCCTTGTGAGAGCTGAGTTCAGGGCAGGACCCTCCCGCATCCTGACTGCCCGTAGATGTAGGTCCCAGCATCCTTATGTTAGTTGCTGGAAGCGGTTGTGTGAAGAGCATGTGGAAGTGACAGGATTTTCCTCAAGTGTATCTGATCTCAATACAGACATTGCAAAGGTCCTTGTTCAATGAGAGCGTAGCCCGGTCCTAGCTCCCATCAAAGTGTCCAGCAGACATCTGCCTACAAAGGATCCACACTTCTAGAGTTGAGCTTATGGACTGTCCGTCCCACACCCTGCCTGCACGTACACCGCGCTCCTAACAGGCCTAGCCCCGATGCGTGCCTGAAGTGTTGTGAGAGGTAAGTGGAAAGTCGCGGCCCACAAGACTAGTGCATCCAAGCTCAATCCAGCGATATTTCCTAGAATTCCCTGTGTGAGCCATGTGCTACATTCTACGTGCCATACGAGAGAAGCTAGCTGAACGCCTTGTCCAAAAGCAACTTACTTCGGAGAGTTGAGCTCACCCTCAGTCCCTCACAGTTGCACACTGCCTGCAGAAAGAGTTTCCAACATCTGAACCACAGCCGTTTGTCAGAGGCTTGTGAGACGCAAGTGGAATAAGCAGACCTGGAGGGTGTCTCCGGCTGCAATGGAGTGGTATTCTGGGTAGCGCCTGGCTTAGAACACTGTTACGTTCTCAGTGCCCGAGGAACGCAGCTAGTTGAAAGCTGGCTTGTAGGCTTGCTTCCTTGTGAGAGCTGAGTTCAGGGCAGGACCCTCCCGCTTTCTGACTCCCCATAGACGTAGGTCCCAACATCCTTATGTTAGTTGCCGGAAGCTATTGTGTGAAGAGCATGTGGAAGTGACAGGATTCTCCTCAAGTGTATCTGATCTCAATACAGACATTGCAAACGTCCTTGTTCACTGAGAGCGTAGCTCGGTCCTAGCTCCAATCAAAGTGTCTAGCAGACATCTGCCTGCAAAGCATACACACTTCCGAGAGTTGAGCTTATGGACTGTCCCTCCCACATCCTGCTTGCACGTACACCGCGATCCTAACAGGCCTAACCCGATGCGTGCCTAAGTGTTGTGAGAGGTAAGTGGAAAGTCGCGGCCCACAAGACTAGTGCATCCAAGCTCAATCCAGCGATTTCCTAGTATTCCCTGTGTGAGCCAGGTGCTACATCCTACGTGCCATACGAGAGAAGCTAGCTGAACGCCTTGTCCAAAAGCAACTTACTACGGAGATTTGAGCTCACCCTCAGTCACTCACAGTTGCACACTGCCTGCAGAAAGAGTTTCCAACATCTGAACCACAGCCGTTTGTCAGAGGTTGTGAGACGCAAGTGGAATAAGCAGACCTGGAGGGTGTCTCCAGCTGCAGTGGAGTGGTATTCTGGGTAGCTCCTGGCTTAGAACACTGTTACGTTCTCAGTGCCCGAGGAACGCAGCTAGGGGAAATCTGGATTGTAGGCCTATTTCCTTGTGCGAGCTGAGTTCAGGGCAGGACCCTCCCGCATCCTGACTGCCCATAGACCTAGGTACCAGCATCCTTATGTTAGGAGCCGGAAGCGGTTGTGTGAAGAGCATGCGGAAGTGACAGGATTCTCCTCAAGTGTATCTGATCTCAATACAGACATTGCAAACGTCCTTGTTCACTGAGAGCGTAGCTCGGTGCTAGCTCCCATCAAAGTGTCTAGCAGACATCTGCCTGCAAAGCATGCACACTTCCGAGAGTTGAGCTTATGGACTGTCCCTCCCACATCCTGCCTGCACGTACACCGCGCTCCTAACAGGCCTAGCCCCGATGCGTGCCTGAAGTGTTGTGAGAGGTAAGTGGAAAGTCGCGGCCCACAAGACTCGTGCATCCAAGCTCAATCCAGCGATATTTCCTAGAATTCCCTGTGTGACCCAGGTGGTACATCCTAAGTGCCATACAAGAGAAGCTAGCTGAACGCCTTGTCCAAAGCAACTTACTTCGGAGAGTTGAGCTCACCCTCCGTCCCTCACAGTTGCACACTGCCTGCAGAAAGAGTTTCCAACATCTAAACCACAGCCGTTTGTCAGAGGCTTGTGAGACGCAAGTGGAATAAGCAGACCTGGAGGGTGTCTCCAGCTGCAGTAGAGTGGTATTCTGGGTAGCTCCTGGCTTAGAACACTGTTACGTTCTCAGTGCCCGAGGAACGCAGCTAGTTGAAAGCTGGCTTGTAGGCTTGCTTCCTTCTGAGAGCTGAGTTCAGGGCAGGACCCTCCCGCATCCTGACTGCCCGTAGACGTAGGTCCCAGCATCCTTATGTTAGGCGCCAGAAGAGGTTGTGTGAAGAGCATGTGGAGGTGACAGGATTCTCCTCAAGTGTATCTGATCTCAATTCAGACATTGCAAACGTCCTTGTTCAATGAGAGTGTAGCTCGGTCCTAGCTCCCATCAAAGTGTCTAGCAGACATCTACCTGCAAAGCATGCACACTTCCGAGAGTTGAGCTTATGGACTGTCCCTCCCACATCCTGCCTGCACGTACACCGCGCTCCTAACAGGCCTAGCCCCGATGCGTGCCTGAAGTGTTGTGAGAGGTAAGTGGAAAGTCGCGGCCCACAAGAATAGTGCATCCAAGCTCAATCCAGCGATTTCCTAGTATTCCCTGTGTGAGCCAGATGCTACATCCTAAGTGCCATACGAGAGAAGCTAGCTGAACGCCTTGTCCAAAGCAACTTACTTCGGAGAGTTGAGCTCACCCTCAGTCCCTCACAGTTGCACACTGCCTGCAGAAAGAGTTTCCAACATCTGAACCACAGCCGTTTGTCAGAGGTTGTGAGACGCAAGTGGAATAAGCAGACCTGGAGTGTGTCTCCAGCTGCAGTGGAGTGGTATTCTGGGTAGCTCCTGGCTTAGATCACTGTTACGTTCTCAGTGCCCGAGGAACGCAGCTAGTTGAAAGGTAGCTTGTAGGCCTGCTTCCTTTTGAGAGCTGAGTTCAGGGCAGCACCCTCCCGCATCCTGATTGCCCGTAGACGTAGGTCACAGCATCCTTATGTTAGGCGCCAGAAGAGGTTGTGTGAAGAGCATGTGGAGGTGACAGGATTCTCCTCAAGTGTATCTGATCTCAATTCAGACATTGCAAACGTCCTTGTTCAATGAGAGTGTAGCTCGGTCCTAGCTCCCATCAAAGTGTCTAGCAGACATCTGCCTGCAAAGCATGCACACTTCCGAGAGTTGAGCTTATGGACTGTCCCTCCCACATCCTGCCTGCACGTACACCGCGCTAACAGGCCTAGCCCCGATGCGTGCCAGAAGTGTTGTGAGAGGTAAGTGGAAAGTCGCGGCCCACAAGACTAGTGCATCCAAGCTCAATCCAGCGATATTTCCTAGAATTCCCTGTGTGAGCCAGGTGCTACATTCTACGTGCCATACGAGAGAAGCTAGCTGAACGCCTTGTCCAAAAGCAACTTACTTCGGAGAGTTGAGCTCACCCTCAGTCCCTCACAGTTGCACACTGCCTGCAGAAAGAGTTTCCAACATCTGAACCACAGCCGTTTGTCAGAGGCTTGTGAGACGCAAGTGGAATAAGCAGACCTGGAGGGTGTCTCCAGCTGCAGTGGAGTGGTATTCTGGGTAGCGCCTGGCTTAGAACACTGTTACGTTCTCAGTGCCCGAGGAACGCAGCTAGTTGAAAGCTGGCTTGTAGGCGTGCTTTCTTGTGCGAGCTGAGTTCAGGGCAGGACCCTCCCGCGTCCTGACTGCCCGTAGACGTAGGTCCCAGCATCCTTATGTTAGTTGCTGGAAGCGGTTGTGTGAAGAGCATGTGGAAGTGACAGGATTCTCCTCAAGTGTATCTGATCTCAATACAGACATTGCAAACGTCCTTGTTCACTGAGAGCGTAGCTCGGTCCTAGCTCCCATCAAAGTGTCTAGCAGACATCTGCCTGCAAAGCATACACACTTCCGAGAGTTGAGCTTATGGACTGTCCCTCCCACATCCTGCTTGCAGGTACACCGCGATCCTAACAGGCCTAGCCCCGATGCGTGCCTGAAGTGTTGTGAGAGGTAAGTGGAAAGTCGCGGCCCACAAGACTAGTGCATCCAAGCTCAATCCAGCCTTATTTCCAAGTATTCCCTGGTGAGCCGGGTGCTACATCGTATGGGCCATACAAGAGAAGCTAGCTGAACGCCTTGTCCAAAAGCAACTTACTTCGGAGAGTTGAGCTCACCCTCAGTCCCTCACAGTTGCACACTGCCTGCAGAAAGAGTTTCCAACATCTGAACCACAGGCGTTTGTCAGAGGTTGTGAGACGCAAGTGGAATAAGCAGACCTGGAGGGTGTCTCCAGCTGCAGTGGAGTGGTATTCTGGGTAGCTCCTGGCTTAGAACACTGTTACGTTCTCAGTGCCCGAGGAACGCAGCTAGGGGAAATCTGGATTGTAGGCCTATTTCCTTGTGCGAGCTGAGTTCAGGGCAAGACCCTCGCGCATCCTGACTGCCCGTAGAGGTAGGTCTCAGCATCCTTATGTTAGTTGCCGGTAGCGGTTGTGTGAAGAGCATGTGGAAGTGACAGGATTCTCCTCAAGTGTATCTGATCTCAATACAGAGATTGCAAACGTCCTTGTTCACTGAGAGCGTAGCTCGGTCCTAGCTCCCATTAAACTGTCTAGCAGACATCTGCCTGCAAACCATACACACTTCCGAGAGTTGAGCTTATGGACTGTCCCTCCCACATCCTGCCTGCACGTACACCGCGCTCCTAACTGGCCTAGCCCCGACGCGTGCCTGAAGTGTTGTGAGAGGTAAGTGGAAAGTCGCGGCCCACAAGACTAGTGCATCCAAGCTCAATCCAGCGATTTCCTAGTATTCCCTGTGTGAGCCAGGTGCTACATCCTACGTGCCATACAAGAGAAGCTAGCTGAACGCCTTGTCCAAAAGCAACTTACTTCGGAGAGTTGAGCTCACCCTCAGTCCCTCACAGTTGCACACTGCCTGCAGAAAGAGTTTCCAACATCTGAACCACAGCCGTTTGTCAGAGGCTTGTGAGACGCAAGTGGAATAAGCAGACCTGGAGGGTGTCTCCAGCTGCAATGGAGTGGTATTCTGGGTAGCGCCTGGCTTAGAACACTGTTACGTTCTCAGTCCCCGAGGAACGCAGCTAGTTGAAAGCTGGCTTGTAGGCTTGCTTCCTTGTGAGAGCTGAGTTCAGGGCAGGACCCTCCCGCTTTCTGACTCCCCATAGACGTAGGTCCCAGCATCCTTATGTTATTTGCCGGAAGCTATTGTGTGAAGAGCATGTGGAAGTGACAGGATTCTCCTCAAGTGTATCTGATCTCAATACAGAGATTGCAAACGTCCTTGTTCACTGAGAGCGTAGCTCGTTCCTAGCTCCCATCAAAGTGTCTAGCAGACATGTGCCTGCAAACCATACACTCTTCCGAGAGTTGAGCTTATGGACTGTCCCTCCCACATCCTGCCTGCACGTACACCGCGCTCCTAACAGACCTAGCCTCGACGCGTGCCTGAAGTGTTGTGAGAGGTAAGTGGAAAGTCGCGGCCCACAAGACTAGTGCATCCAAGCTCAATCCAGCGATTTCCTAGTATTCCCTGTGTGAGCCAGGTGCCACATCCTACGTGCCATACGAGAGAAGCTAGCTGAACGCCTTGTCCAAAAGCAACTTACTTCGGAGAGTTGAGCTCACCCTCAGTCCGTCACAGTTGCACACTGCCTGCAGAAAGAGTTTCCAACATCTGAACCACAGCCGTTTGTCAGAGGCTTGTGAGACGCAAGTGGAATAAGCAGACCTGGAGGGTGTCTCCAGCTGCAGTGGAGTGGTATTCTGGGTAGAGCCTGGCTTAGAACACTGTTACATTCTCAGTGCCCGAGGAACGCAGCGAGTTGAAAGCTGGCTTGTAGACGTACTTCCTTGTGCGAGCTGAGTTCAGGGAAAGACCCTCCCGCATCCTGACTGCCCGTAGAGGTAGGTCCCAGCATCCTTATGTAAGTTGCCGGAAGCGGTTGTGTGAAGAGCATGTGGAAGTGACAGGATTCTCCTCAAGTGTATCTGATCTGAATACAGAGATTGCAAACGTCCTTGTTCACTGAGAGCGTAGCTCGGTCCTAGCTCCCATCAAAGTGTCTAGCAGACATCTGCCTGCAAAGCATACACACTTCTGAGAGTTGAGCTTATGGACTGTCCCTCCCACATCCTGCTTGCACGTACACCGCGATCCTAACAGGCCTAACCCGATGCGTGCTTAAGTGTTGTGAGAGGTAAGTGGAAACTCGCGGCCGACAAGTCTAGTGCATCCAAGCTCAATCCAGCGATTTCCTAGTATTCCCTGTGTGAGCCAGGTGCCACATCCTACGTGCCATACGAGAGAAGCTAGCTGAACGCGTTGTCCAAAAGCAACTTACTTCGGAGAGTTGAGCTCACCCTCAGTCACTCACAGTTGCACACTGCCTGCAGAAAGAGTTTCCAACATCTGAACCACAGCCGTTTGTCAGAGGCTTATGAGACGCAAGTGGAATAAGCAGACCTGGAGGGTGTCTCCAGCTGCAGTAGAGTGGTATTCTGGGTAGCTCCTGGCTTAGAACACTGTTACGTTCTCAGTGCCCGAGGAACGCAGCTAGTTGAAAGCTGGCTTGTAGGCGTGCTTTTTTGTGCGAGCTGAGTTCATGGCAGGACCCTCCCGCGTCCTGACTGCCCGTAGATGTAGGTCCCAGCATCCTTATGTTAGTTGCTGGAAGCGGTAGTGTGAAGAGCATGTGGAAGTGACAGGATTCTCCTCAAGTGTATCTGATCTCAATACAGACATTGCAAACGTCCTTGTTCACTGAGAGCGTAGCTCGGTCCTAGCTCCCATCAAAGTGTCTAGCAGACATCTGCCTGCAAAGCATACACACTTCCGAGAGTTGACCTTATGGACTGTCCCTCCCACATCCTGCTTGCAGGTACACCGCGATCCTAACAGGCCTAGCCCCGATGCGTGCCTGAAGTGTTGTGAGAGGTAAGTGGAAAGTCGCGGCCCACAAGACTAGTGTATCCAAGCTCAATCCAGCCTTATTTCCCAGTATTCCCTGGTGAGCCAGGTGCTACATCGTATGGGCCATACAAGAGAAGCTAGCTGAACGCCTTGTCCAAAAGCAACTTACTTCGGAGAGTTGAGCTCACCCTCAGTCCCTCACAGTTGCACACTGCCTGCAGAAAGAGTTTCCAACATCTGAACCACAGCTGTTTGTCTGAGGTTGTGAGACGCAAGTGGAATAAGCAGACCTGGAGGGTGTCTCCAGCTGCAGTGGAGTGGTATTCTGGGTAGCGCCTGGCTTAGAACACTGTTACGTTCTCAGTGCCCGAGGAACGCAGCTAGTGGAAATCTGGATTGTAGGCCTACTTCCTTGTGCGAGCTGAGTTCAGGGCAGGACCCTCCCGCATCCTGACTGCCCATAGACCTAGGTCCCAGCATCCTTATGTTAGGAGCCGGAAGCGGTTGTGTGAAGAGCATGCGGAAGTGACAGGATTCTCCTCAAGTGTATCTGATCTCAATACAGACATTGCAAACGTCCTTGTTCACTGAGAGCGTAGCTCGGTGCTAGCTCCCATCAAAGTGTCTAGCGGACATCTGCCTGCAAAGCATGCACACTTCCGAGAGTTGAGCTTATGGACTGTCCCTCCCACATCCTGCCTGCACGTACACCGCGCTCCTAACAGGCCTAGCCCCGATGCGTGCCTGAAGTGTTGTGAGAGGTAAGTGGAAAGTCGCGGCCCACAAGACTAATGCATACAAGCTCAATCCAGCGATTTCCTAGTATTCCCTGTGTGAGCCAGGTGCTACATCCTAAGTGCCATACGAGAGAAGCTAGCTGAACGCCTTGTCCAAAAGCAACTTACTTCGGAGAGTTGAGCTCACCCTCAGTCCGTCACAGTTGCACACTGCCTGCAGAAAGAGTTTCCAACATCTGAACCACAGCCGTTTGTCAGAGGCTTGTGAGACGCAAGTCGAATAAGCAGACCTGGAGGGTGTCTCCAGCTGCAGTAGAGTGGTATTCTGGGTAGCTCCTGGATTAGAACACTGTTACGTTCTCAGTGCCCGAGGAACGCAGGTAGTTGAAAGCTGGCTTGTAGGCGTACTTCCTTGTGCGAGCTGAGTTCAGGGCAAGACACTCCCGCATCCTGACTGCCCGTAGAGGTAGGTCCCAGCATCCTTATGTTAGTTGCCGGAAGCGGTTGTGTGAAGAGCATGTGGAAGTGACAGGATTCTCCTCAAGTGTATCTGATCTCAATACAGAGATTGCAAACGTCCTTGTTCACTGAGAGCGTAGCTCGTTCCTAGCTCCCATCAAAGTGTCTAGCAGACATGTGCCTGCAAACCATACACTCTTCCGAGAGTTGAGCTTATGGACTGTCCCTCCCACATCCTGCCTGCACGTACACCGCGCTCCTAACAGACCTAGCCCCGAAGCGTGCCTGAAGTGTTGTGAGAGGTAAGTGGAAAGTCGCGGCCCACAAGACTAGTGCATCCAAGCTCAATCCAGCGATTTCCTAGTATTCCCTGTGTGAGCCAGGTGCCACATCCTACGTGCCATACGAGAGAAGCTAGCTGAACGCCTTTTCCAAAAGCAACTTACTTCGGAGAGTTGAGCTCACCCTCAGTCCGTCACAGTTGCACACTGCCTGCAGAAAGAGTTTCCAACATCTGAACCACAGCCGTTTGTCAGAGGCTTGTGAGACGCAAGTGGAATAAGCAGACCTGGAGGGTGTCTCCCGCTGCAGTGGAGTGGTATTCTGGGTAGAGCCTGGCTTAGAACACTGTTACATTCTCAGTGCCCGAGGAACGCAGCGAGTTGAAAGCTGGCTTGTAGGCGTACTTCCTTGTGCGAGCTGAGTTCAGGGCAAGACCCTCCCGCATCCTGACTGCCCGTAGAGGTAGGTCCCAGCATCCTTATGTAAGTTGCCGGAAGCGGTTGTGTGAAGAGCATGTGGAAGTGACAGGATTCTCCTCAACTGTATCTGATCTGAATACAGAGATTGCAAACGTCCTTGTTCACTGAGAGCGTAGCTCGGTCCTAGCTCCCATCAAAGTGTCTAGCAGACATCTGCCTGCAAAGCATACACACTTCTGAGAGTTGAGCTTATGGACTGTCCCTCCCACATCCTGCTTGCACGTACACCGCGATCCTAACAGGCCTAACCCGATGCGTGCTTAAGTGTTGTGAGAGGTAAGTGGAAAGTCGCGGCCGACAAGTCTAGTGCATCCAAGCTCAATCCAGCGATTTCCTAGTATTCCCTGTGTGAGCCAGGTGCCACATCCTACGTGCCATACGAGAGAAGCTAGCTGAACGCGTTGTCCAAAAGCAACTTACTTCGGAGAGTTGAGCTCACCCTCAGTCACTCACAGTTGCACACTGCCTGCAGAAAGAGTTTCCAACATCTGAACCACAGCCGTTTGTCAGAGGCTTATGAGACGCAAGTGGAATAAGCAGACCTGGAGGGTGTCTCCAGCTGCAGTAGAGTGGTATTCTGGGTAGCTCCTGGCTTAGAACACTGTTACGTTCTCAGTGCCCGAGGAACGCAGCTAGTTGAAAGCTGGCTTGTAGGCGTGCTTTCTTGTGCGAGCTGAGTTCAGGGCAGGACCCTCCCGCGTCCTGACTGCCCGTAGATGTAGGTCCCAGCATCCTTATGTTAGTTGCTGGAAGCGGTTGTGTGAAGAGCATGTGGAAGTGACAGGATTCTCCTCAAGTGTATCTGATCTCAATACAGACATTGCAAACGTCCTTGTTCACTGAGAGCGTAGCTCGGTCCTAGCTCCCATCAAAGTGTCTAGCAGACATCTGCCTGCAAAGCATACACACTTCCGAGAGTTGAGCTTATGGACTGTCCCTCCCACATCCTGCTTGCAGGTACACCGCGATCCTAACAGGCCTAGCCCCGATGCGTGCCTGAAGTGTTGTGAGAGGTAAGTGGAAAGTCGCGGCCCACAAGACTAGTGCATCCAAGCTCAATCCAGCCTTATTTCCAAGTATTCCCTGGTGAGCCAGGTGCTACATCGTATGGGCCATACAAGAGAAGCTAGCTGAACGCCTTGTCCAAAAGCAACTTACTTCGGAGAGTTGAGCTCACCCTCAGTCCCTCACAGTTGCACACTGCCTGCAGAAAGAGTTTCCAACATCTGCACCACAGCCGTTTGTCAGAGGTTGTGAGACGCAAGTGGAATAAGCAGACCTGGAGGGTGTCTCCAGCTGCAGTGGAGTGGTATTCTGGGTAGCTCCTGGCTTAGAACACTGTTACGTTCTCAGTGCCCGAGGAACGCAGCTAGGGGAAATCTGGATTGTAGGCCTATTTCCTTGTGCGAGCTGAGTTCAGGGCAAGACCCTCGCGCATCCTGACTGCCCGTAGACGTAGGTCTCGGCATCCTTATGTTAGTTGCCGGTAGCGGTTGTGTGAAGAGCATGTGGAAGTGACAGGATTCTCCTCAAGTGTATCTGATCTCAATACAGAGATTGCAAACGTCCTTGTTCACTGAGAGCGTAGCTCGGTCCTAGCTCCCATTAAACTGTCTAGCAGACATCTGCCTGCAAACCATACACACTTCGAGAGTTGAGCTTATGGACTGTCCCTCCCACATCCTGCCTGCACGTACACCGCGCTCCTAACTGGCCTAGCCCCGACGCGTGCCTGAAGTGTTGTGAGAGGTAAGTGGAAAGTCGCGGCCCACAAGACTAGTGCATCCAAGCTCAATCCAGCGATTTCCTAGTATTCCCTGGGTGAGCCAGGTGCTACATCCTACGTGCCATACAAGAGAAGCTAGCTAAACGCCTTGTCCAAAAGCAACTTACTTCGGAGAGTTGAGCTCACCCTCAGTCCCTCACAGTTGCACACTGCCTGCAGAAAAAGTTTCCAACATCTGAACCACAGGCGTTTGTCAGAGGATTGTGAGACTCAAGTGGAATAAGCAGACCTGGAGGGTGTCTCCAGCTGCAGTAGAGTGGTATTCTGGGTAGCTCCTGGCTTAGAACACTGTTACGTTCTCAGTGCCCGAGGAACGCAGCTAGTTGAAAGGTGGCTTGTAGGCCTGCTTCCTTTTGAGAGCTGAGTTCAGGGCAGCACCCTCCCGCATCCTGATTGCCCGTAGACGTAGGTCACAGCATCCTTATGTTAGGCGCCAGAAGAGGTTGTGTGAAGAGCATGTGGAGGTGACAGGATTCTCCTCAAGTGTATCTGATCTCAATTCAGACATTGCAAACGTCCTTGTTCAATGAGAGTGTAGCTCGGTCCTAGCTCCCATCAAAGTGTCTAGCAGACATCTGCCTGCAAAGCATGCACACTTCCGAGAGTTGAGCTTATGGACTGTCCCTCCCACATCCTGCCTGCACGTACACCGCGCTCCTAACAGGCCTAGCCCCGATGCGTGCCTGAAGTGTTGTGAGAGGTAAGTGGAAAGTCGCGGCCCACAAGACTAGTGCATCCAAGCTCAATCGAGCGATTTCCTAGTATTCCCTGTGTGAGCCAGATGCTACATCCTAAGTGCCATACGAGAGAAGCTAGCTGATCGCCTTGTCCAAAGCAACTTACTTCGGAGAGTTGAGCTCACCCTCAGTCCGTCACAGTTGCACACTGCCTGCAGAAAGAGTTTCCAACATCTGAACCACAGCCGTTTGTCAGAGGCTTGTGAGACGCAAGTGGAATAAGCAGACCTGGAGGGTGTCTCCAGCTGCAGTGGAGTGGTATTCTGGGTAGCTCCTGGCTTAGAACACTGTTACGTTCTCAGTGCCCGAGGAACGCAGCTAGTTGAAAGGTGGCTTGTAGGCGTGCTTCCTTTTGAGAGCTGAGTTCAGGGCAGGACCCTCCCGCATCCTGATTGCCCGTAGACGTAGGTCCCAGCATCCTTATGTTAGGCGCCAGAAGAGGTTGTGTGAAGAGCATGTGGAGGTGACAGGATTTTCCTCAAGTGTATCTGATCTCAATTCAGACATTGCAAACGTCCTTGTTCAATGAGAGTGTAGCTCGGTCCTAGCTCCCATCAAAGTGTCTAGCAGACATCTGCCTGCAAAGCATGCACACTTCCGAGAGTTGAGTTTATGGACTGTCCCTCCCACATCCTGCCTGCACGTACACCGCGCTCCTAACAGGCCTAGCCCCGATGCGTGCCTGAAGTGTTGTGAGAGGTAAGTGGAAAGTCGCGGCCCACAAGACTAGTGCATCCAAGCTCAATCCAGCGATATTTCCTAGTATTCCCTGGTGAGCCAGGTGCTACATCGTATGTGCCATACAAGAGAAGCTAGCTGAACGCCTTGTCCAAAAGCAACTTACTGTGGAGAGTTCACCTCACCCTCAGTCCCTCACAGTTGCACACTGCCTGCAGAAAGAGTTTCCAACATCTGAACCACAGGCGTTTGTCAGAGGCTTGTGAGACGCAAGTGGAATAAGCAGACCTGGAGGGTGTCTCCAGCTGCAGTGGAGTGGTATTCTGGGTAGCTCCTGGCTTAGAACACTGTTACGTTCTCAGTGCCCGAGGAACGCAGCTAGTTGAAAGCTGGCTTGTAGGCGTGCTTTCTTGTGCGAGCTGAGTTCAGGGCAGGACCCTCCCGCGTCCTGACTGCCCGTAGATGTAGGTCCCAGCATCCTTATGTTAGTTGCTGGAAGCGGTTGTGTGAAGAGCATGTGGAAGTGACAGGATTCTCCTCAAGTGTATCTGATCTCAATACAGACATTGCAAACGTCCTTGTTCACTGAGAGCGTAGCTCGGTCCTAGCTCCCATCAAAGTGTCTAGCAGACATCTGCCTGCAAAGCATACACACTTCCGAGAGTTGAGCTTATGGACTGTCCCTCCCACATCCTGCTTGCAGGTACACCGCGATCCTAACAGGCCTAGCCCCGATGCGTGCCTGAAGTGTTGTGAGAGGTAAGTGGAAAGTCGCGGCCCACAAGACTAGTGCATCCAAGCTCAATCCAGCCTTATTTCCAAGTATTCCCTGGTGAGCCAGGTGCTACATCGTATGGGCCATACAAGAGAAGCTAGCTGAACGCCTTGTCCAAAAGCAACTTACTTCGGAGAGTTGAGCTCACCCTCAGTCCCTCACAGTTGCACACTGCCTGCAGAAAGAGTTTCCAACATCTGAACCACAGCCGTTTGTCAGAGGTTGTGAGACGCAAGTGGAATAAGCAGACCTGGAGGGTGTCTCCAGCTGCAGTGGAGTGGTATTCTGGGTAGCTCCTGGCTTAGAACACTGTTACGTTCTCAGTGCCCGAGGAACGCAGCTAGGGGAAATCTGGATTGTAGGCCTATTTCCTTGTGCGAGCTGAGTTCAGGGCAAGACCCTCGCGCATCCTGACTGCCCGTAGACGTAGGTCTCAGCATCCTTATGTTAGATGCCGGTAGCGGTTGTGTGAAGAGCATGTGGAAGTGACAGGATTCTCCTCAAGTGTATCTGATCTCAATACAGAGATTGCAAACGTCCTTGTTCACTGAGAGCGTAGCTCGGTCCTAGCTCCCATTAAACTGTCTAGCAGACATCTGCCTGCAAACCATACACACTTCCGAGAGTTGAGCTTATGGACTGTCCCTCCCACATCCTGCCTGCACGTACACCGCGCTCCTAACTGGCCTAGCCCCGACGCGTGCCTGAAGTGTTGTGAGAGGTAAGTGGAAAGTCGCGGCCCACAAGACTAGTGCATCCAAGCTCAATCCAGCGATTTCCTAGTATTCCCTGTGTGAGCCAGGTGCTACATCCTACGTGCCATACAAGAGAAGCTAGCTGAACGCCTTGTCCAAAAGCAACTTACTTCGGAGAGTTGAGCTCACCCTCAGTCCCTCACAGTTGCACACTGCCTGCAGAAAGAGTTTCCAACATCTGAACCACAGGCGTTTGTCAGAGGATTGTGAGACTCAAGTGGAATAAGCAGACCTGTTGGGTGTCTCCAGCTGCAGTGGAGTGGTATTCTCGTTAGAGCCTGGCTTAGAACAGTTTTACGTTCTCAGTGCCCGAGGAACGCAGCTAGTTGAATG
Source organism: Vulpes vulpes (assembly GCF_048418805.1). Classification (NCBI taxonomy): domain Eukaryota; kingdom Metazoa; phylum Chordata; class Mammalia; order Carnivora; family Canidae; genus Vulpes; species Vulpes vulpes. Next base: position 60,215,636 of record NC_132784.1, read on the forward strand.
CTGGCTTGTAGGCTTGCTTCCTTGTGAGAGCTGAGTTCAGGGCAGGACCCTCCCGCATCCTGACTGCCCGTAGATGTAGGTCCCAGCATCCTTATGTTAGTTGCTGGAAGCGGTTGTGTGAAGAGCATGTGGAAGTGACAGGATTTTCCTCAAGTGTATCTGATCTCAATACAGACATTGCAAACGTCCTTGTTCAATGAGAGCGTAGCCCGGTCCTAGCTCCCATCAAAGTGTACAGCAGAAATCTGCCTACAAAGGATACACACTTCGAGAGTTGAGCTTATGGACTGTCCGTCCCACACCCTGCCTGCACGTACACCGCGCTCCTAACAGGCCTAGCCCCGATGCGTGCCTGAAGTGTTGTGAGAGGTAAGTGGAAAGTCGCGGCCCACAAGACTAGTGCATCCAAGCTCAATCCAGCGATATTTCCTAGAATTCCCTGTGTGAGCCATGTGCTACATTCTACGTGCCATACGAGAGAAGCTAGCTGAACGCCTTGTCCAAAAGCAACTTACTGTGGAGAGTTCACCTCACCCTCAGTCCCTCACAGTTGCACACTGCCTGCAGAAAGAGTTTCCAACATCTGAACCACAGGCGTTTGTCAGAGGCTTGTGAAACGCAAGTGGAATAAGCAGACCTGGAGGGTGTCTCCAGCTGCAGTGGAGTGGTATTCTGGGTAGCTCCTGGCTTAGAACACTGTTACGTTCTCAGTGCCCGAGGAACGCAGCTAGTTGAAAGCTGGCTTGTAGGCGTGCTTTCTTGTGCGAGCTGAGTTCAGGGCAGGACCCTCCCGCGTCCTGACTGCCCGTAGATGTAGGTCCCAGCATCCTTATGTTAGTTGCTGGAAGCGGTTGTGTGAAGAGCATGTGGAAGTGACAGGATTCTCCTCAAGTGTATCTGATCTCAATACAGACATTGCAAACGTCCTTGTTCACTGAGAGCGTAGCTCGGTCCTAGCTCCCATCAAAGTGTCTAGCAGACATCTGCCTGCAAAGCATACACACTTCCGAGAGTTGAGCTTATGGACTGTCCCTCCCACATCCTGCTTGCAGGTACACCGCGATCCTAACAGGCCTAGCCCCGATGCGTGCCTGAAGTGTTGTGAGAGGTAAGTGGAAAGTCGCGGCCCACAAGACTAGTGCATCCAAGCTCAATCCAGCCTTATTTCCAAGTATTCCCTGGTGAGCCAGGTGCTACATCGTATGGGCCATACAAGAGAAGCTAGCTGAACGCCTTGTCCAAAAGCAACTTACTTCGGAGAGTTGAGCTCACCCTCAGTCCCTCACAGTTGCACACTGCCTGCAGAAAGAGTTTCCAACATCTGAACCACAGCCGTTTGTCAGAGGTTGTGAGACGCAAGTGGAATAAGCAGACCTGGAGGGTGTCTCCAGCTGCAGTGGAGTGGTATTCTGGGTAGCTCCTGGCTTAGAACACTGTTACGTTCTCAGTGCCCGAGGAACGCAGCTAGGGGAAATCTGGATTGTAGGCCTATTTCCTTGTGCGAGCTGAGTTCAGGGCAAGACCCTCGCGCATCCTGACTGCCCGTAGAGGTAGGTCTCAGCATCCTTATGTTAGATGCCGGTAGCGGTTGTGTGAAGAGCATGTGGAAGTGACAGGATTCTCCTCAAGTGTATCTGATCTCAATACAGAGATTGCAAACGTCCTTGTTCACTGAGAGCGTAGCTCGGTCCTAGCTCCCATTAAACTGTCTAGCAGACATCTGCCTGCAAACCATACACACTTCCGAGAGTTGAGCTTATGGACTGTCCCTCCCACATCCTGCCTGCACGTACACCGCGCTCCTAACTGGCCTAGCCCCGACGCGTGCCTGAAGTGTTGTGAGAGGTAAGTGGAAAGTCGCGGCCCACAAGACTAGTGCATCCAAGCTCAATCCAGCGATTTCCTAGTATTCCCTGTGTGAGCCAGGTGCTACATCCTACGTGCCATACAAGAGAAGCTAGCTGAACGCCTTGTCCAAAAGCAACTTACTTCGGAGAGTTGAGCTCACCCTCAGTCCCTCACAGTTGCACACTGCCTGCAGAAAGAGTTTCCAACATCTGAACCACAGGCGTTTGTCAGAGGATTGTGAGACTCAAGTGGAATAAGCAGACCTGGAGGGTGTCTCCAGCTGCAGTGGAGTGGTATTCTCGTTAGAGCCTGGCTTAGAACAGTTTTACGTTCTCAGTGCCCGAGGAACGCAGCTAGTTGAATGCTGGCTTGTAGGCTTGCTTCCTTGTGAGAGCTGAGTTCAGGGCAGGACCCTCCCGCATCCTGACTGCCCGTAGATGTAGGTCCCAGCATCCTTATGTTAGGCGCCAGAAGAGGTTGTGTGAAGAGCATGTGGAGGTGACAGGATTCTCCTCAAGTGTATCTGATCTCAATTCAGACATTGCAAACGTCCTTGTTCAATGAGAGTGTAGCTCGGTCCTAGCTCCCATCAAAGTGTCTAGCAGACATCTGCCTGCAAACCATACACACTTCCAAGAGTTGAGCTTATGGACTGTCCCTCCCACATCCTGCCTGCACGTACACCGCGCTATCAGGCCTAGCCCCGATGCGTGCCTGAAGTGTTGTGAGAGGTAAGTGGAAAGTCGCGGCCCACAAGACTAGTGCATCCAAGCTCAATCCAGCGATATTTCCTAGTATTCCCTGGGGAGCCAGGTGCTACATCGTATGTGCCATACAAGAGAAGCTAGCTGAACGCCTTGTCCAAAAGCAACTTACTGCGGAGAGTTCAGCTCACCCTCAGTCCCTCACAGTTGCACACTGCCTGCAAAAGAGTTTCCAACATCTGAACCACAGGCGTTTGTCAGAGGCTTGTGAGACGCAAGTGGAATAAGCAGACCTGGAGGGTGTCTCCAGCTGCAGTGGAGTGGTATTCTGGGTAGCTCCTGGCTTAGAACACTGTTACGTTCTCAGTGCCCGAGGAACGCAGCTAGCTGAAAGCTGGCTTGTAGGCTTGCTTCCTTGTGAGAGCTGAGTTCAGGGCAGGACCCTCCCGCATCCTGACTGCCCGTAGATGTAGGTCCCAGCATCCTTATGTTAGTTGCTGGAAGCGGTTGTGTGAAGAGCATGTGGAAGTGACAGGATTCTCCTCAAGTGTATCTGATCTCAATACAGACATTGCAAACGTCCTTGTTCAATGAGAGCGTAGCCCGGTCCTAGCTCCCATCAAAGTGTCTAGCAGACATCTGCCTACAAAGCATACACACTTCGAGAGTTGAGCTTATGGACTGTTCCTCCCACACCGTGCCTGCACGTACACCGCGATCCTAACAGGCCTAACCCGATGCGTGCCTAAGTGTTGTGAGAGGTAAGTGGAAAGTCGCGGCCCACAAGACTAGTGCATCCAAGCTCAATCCAGCGATATTTCCTAGTATTCCCTGTGTGAGCCAGGTGCTACATCCTACGTGCCATACGAGAGAAGCTAGCTGAACGCCTTGTCCAAAAGCAACTTACTTCGGAGAGTTGAGCTCACCCTCAGTCCCTCCCAGTTGCACACTGCCTGCAGAAAGAGTTTCCAACATCTGAACCACAGCCGTTTGTCAGACGTTGTGAGACGCAAGTGGAATAAGCAGACCTGGAGGGTGTCTCCAGCTGCAGTGGAGTGGTATTCTGGGTAGCTCCTGGCTTAGAACACTGTTACGTTCTCAGTGCCCGAGGAACGCAGCTAGCGGAAATCTGGATTGTAGGCCTATTTCCTTGTGCGCGCTGAGTTCAGGGCAAGACCCTCGCGCATCCTGACTGTCCGTAGAGGTAGGTCTCAGCATCCTTATGTTAGTTGCCGGTAGCGGTTGTGTGAAGAGCATGTGGAAGTGACAGGATTCTCCTCAAGTGTATCTGATCTCAATACAGAGATTGCTAACGTCCTTGTTCACTGAGAGCGTAGCTCGGTCCTAGCTCCCATTAAACTGTCTAGCAGACATCTGCCTGCAAACCATACACACTTCCGAGAGTTGAGCTTATGGACTGTCCCTCCCACATCCTGCCTGCACGTACACCGCGCTCCTAACTGGCCTAGCCCCGACGCGTGCCTGAAGTGTTGTGAGAGGAAAGTGGAAAGTCGCGGCCCACAAGACTAGTGCATCCAAGCTCAATCCAGCGATTTCCTAGTATTCCCCGTGTGAGCCAGGTGCTACATCCTACGTGCCATACAAGAGAAGCTAGCTGAACGCCTTGTCCAAAGCAACTTACTTCGGAGAGTTGAGCTCACCCTCAGTCCGTCACAGTTGCACACTGCCTGCAGAAAGAGTTTCCAACATCTAAACCACAGCCGTTTGTCAGAGGCTTGTGAGACGCAAGTGGAATAAGCAGACCTGTTGGGTGTCTCCAACTGCAGTAGAGTGGTATTCTGGGTAGCTCCTGGCTTAGAACACTGTTACGTTCTCAGTGCCCGAGGAACGCAGCTAGTTGAAAGCTGGCTTGTAGGCTTGCTTCCTTGTGAGAGCTGAGTTCAGGGCAGGACCCTCCCGCATCCTGACTGCCCGTAGATGTAGGTCCCAGCATCCTTATGTTAGTTGCTGGAAGCGGTTGTGTGAAGAGCATGTGGAAGTGACAGGATTTTCCTCAAGTGTATCTGATCTCAATACAGACATTGCAAACGTCCTTGTTCAATGAGAGCGTAGCCCGGTCCTAGCTCCCATCAAAGTGTCCAGCAGACATCTGCCTACAAAGGATACACACTTCGAGAGTTGAGCTTATGGACTGTCCGTCCCACACCCTGCCTGCACGTACACCGCGCTCCTAACAGGCCTAGCCCCGATGCGTGCCTGAAGTGTTGTGAGAGGTAAGTGGAAAGTCGCGGCCCACAAGACTAGTGCATCCAAGCTCAATCCAGCGATATTTCCTAGAATTCCCTGTGTGAGCCATGTGCTACATTCTACGTGCCATACGAGAGAAGCTAGCTGAACGCCTTGTCCAAAAGCAACTTACTTCGGAGAGTTGAGCTCACCCTCAGTCCCTCACAGTTGCACACTGCCTGCAGAAAGAGTTTCCAACATCTGAACCACAGCCGTTTGTCAGAGGCTTGTGAGACGCAAGTGGAATAAGCAGACCTGGAGGGTGTCTCCAGCTGCAATGGAGTGGTATTCTGGGTAGCGCCTGGCTTAGAACACTGTTACGTTCTCAGTGCCCGAGGAACGCAGCTAGTTGAAAGCTGGCTTGTAGGCTTGCTTCCTTGTGAGAGCTGAGTTCAGGGAAGGACCCTCCCGCTTTCTGACTCCCCATAGACGTAGGTCCCAACATCCTTATGTTAGTTGCCGGATGCTATTGTGTGAAGAGAATGTGGAAGTGACAGGATTCTCCTCAAGTGTATCTGATCTCAATACAGACATTGCAAACGTCCTTGTTCACTGAGAGCGTAGCCCGGTCCTAGCTCCCATCAAAGTGTCTAGCAGACATCTGCCTACAAAGCATACACACTTCGAGAGTTGAGCTTATGGACTGTTCCTCCCACACCCTGCCTGCACGTACACCGCGATCCTAACAGGCCTAACCCGATGCGTGCCTAAGTGTTGTGAGAGGTAAGTGGAAAGTCGCGGCCCACAAGACTAGTGCATCCAAGCTCAATCCAGCGATTTCCTAGTATTCCCTGTGTGAGCCAGGTGCTACATCCTACGTGCCATACGAGAGAAGCTAGCTGAATGCCTTGTCCAAAAGCAACTTACTTCGGAGAGTTGAGCTCACCCTCAGTCCCTCACAGTTGCACACTGCCTGCAGAAAGAGTTTCCAACATCTGAACCACAGCCGTTTGTCAGAGGCTTGTGAGACGCAAGTGGAATAAGCAGACCTGGAGGGTGTCTCCAGCTGCAGTGGAGTGGTATTCTGGGTAGCGCCTGGCTTAGAACACTGTTACGTTCTCATGCCCGAGGAACGCAGCTAGTGGAAATCTGGATTGTAGGCCTACTTCCTTGTGCGAGCTGAGTTCAGGGCAGGACCCTCCCGCATCCTGACTGCCCATAGACAGAGGTCCCAGCATCCTTATGTTAGGAGCCGGAAGCGGTTGTGTGAAGAGCATGCGGAAGTGACAGGATTCTCCTCAAGTGTATCTGATCTCAATACAGACATTGCAAACGTCCTTGTTCACTGAGAGCGTAGCTCGGTGCTAGCTCCCATCAAAGTGTCTAGCGGACATCTGCCTGCAAAGCATGCACACTTCCGAGAGTTGAGCTTATGGACTGTCCCTCCCACATCCTGCCTGCACGTACACCGCGCTCCTAACAGGCCTAGCCCCGATGCGTGCCTGAAGTGTTGTGAGAGGTAAGTGGAAAGTCGCGGCCGACAAGTCTAGTGCATCCAAGCTCAATCCAGCGATTTCCTAGTATTCCCTGTGTGAGCCAGGTGCTACATCCTAAGTGCCATACGAGAGAAGCTAGCTGAACGCCTTGTCCAAAAGCAACTTACTTCGGAGAGTTGAGCTCACCCTCAGTCCCTCACAGTTGCACACTGCCTGCAGAAAGAGTTTCCAACATCTGAACCACAGCCGTTTGTCAGAGGCTTGTCAGACGCAAGTCGAATAAGCAGACCTGGAGGGTGTCTCCAGCTGCAGTAGAGTGGTATTCTGGGTAGCTCCTGGATTAGAACACTGTTACGTTCTCAGTGCCCGAGGAACGCAGCTAGTTGAAAGCTGGCTTGTAGGCGTACTTCCTTGTGCGAGCTGAGTTCAGGGCAAGACCCTCCCGCAACCTGACTGCCCGTAGAGGTAGGTCCCAGCATCCTTATGTTAGTTGCCGGAAGCGGTTGTGTGAAGAGCATGTGGAAGTGACAGGATTCTCCTCAAGTGTATCTGATCTCAATACAGACATTGCAAACGTCCTTGTTCACTGAGAGCGTAGCTCGGTCCTAGCTCCCATCAAAGTGTCTAGTAGACATCTGCCTGCAAAGCATACACACTTCTGAGAGTTGAGCTTATGGACTGTCCCTCCCACATCCTGCTTGCACGTACACCGCGATCCTAACAGGCCTAACCCGATGCGTGCTTAAGTGTTGTGAGAGGTAAGTGGAAAGTCGCGGCCGACAAGTCTAGTGCATCCAAGCTCAATCCAGCGATTTCCTAGTATTCCCTGTGTGAGCCAGGTGCCACATCCTACGTGCCATACGAGAGAAGCTAGCTGAACGCGTTGTCCAAAAGCAACTTACTTCGGAGAGTTGAGCTCACCCTCAGTCCCTCACAGTTGCACACTGCCTGCAGAAAGAGTTTCCAACATCTGAACCACAGGCGTTTGTCAGAGGCTTGTGAGACGCAAGTGGAATAAGCAGACCTGGAGGGTGTCTCCAGCTGCAGTAGAGTGGTATTCTGGGTAGCTCCTGGCTTAGAACACTGTTACGTTCTCAGTGCCCGAGGAACGCAGCTAGCTGAAAGCTGGCTTGTAGGCTTGCTTCCTTGTGAGAGCTGAGTTCAGGGCAGGACCCTCCCGCGTCCTGACTGCCCGTAGATGTAGGTCCCAGCATCCTTATGTTAGTTGCTGGAAGCGGTTGTGTGAAGAGCATGTGGAAGTGACAGGATTCTCCTCAAGTGTATCTGATCTCAATACAGACATTGCAAACGTCCTTGTTCACTGAGAGCATAGCTCGGTCCTAGCTCCCATCAAAGTGTCTAGCAGACATCTGCCTGCAAAGCATACACACTTCCGAGAGTTGAGCTTATGGACCGTCCCTCCCACATCCTGCTTGCAGGTACACCGCGATCCTAACAGGCCTAGCCCCGATGCGTGCCTGAAGTGTTGTGAGAGGTAAGTGGAAAGTCGCGGCCCACAAGACTAGTGCATCCAAGCTCAATCCAGCCTTATTTCCAAGTATTCCCTGGTGAGCCAGGTGCTACATCGTATGGGCCATACAAGAGAAGCTAGCTGAACGCCTTGTCCAAAAGCAACTTACTTCGGAGAGTTGAGCTCACCCTCAGTCCCTCACAGTTGCACACTGCCTGCAGAAAGAGTTTCCAACATCTGAACCACAGCCGTTTGTCAGAGGTTGTGAGACGCAAGTGGAATAAGCAGACCTGGAGGGTGTCTCCAGCTGCAGTGGAGTGGTATTCTGGGTAGCTCCTGGCTTAGAACACTGTTACGTTCTCAGTGCCCGAGGAACGCAGCTAGGGGAAATCTGGATTGTAGGCCTATTTCCTTGTGCGAGCTGAGTTCAGGGCAAGACCCTCGCGCATCCTGACTGCCCGTAGACGTAGGTCTCAGCATCCTTATGTTAGTTGCCGGTAGCGGTTGTGTGAAGAGCATGTGGAAGTGACAGGATTCTCCTCAAGTGTATCTGATCTCAATACAGAGATTGCAAACGTCCTTGTTCACTGAGAGCGTAGCTCGGTCCTAGCTCCCATTAAACTGTCTAGCAGACATCTGCCTGCAAACCATACACACTTCGAGAGTTGAGCTTATGGACTGTCCCTCCCACATCCTGCCTGCACGTACACCGCGCTCCTAACTGGCCTAGCCCCGACGCGTGCCTGAAGTGTTGTGAGAGGTAAGTGGAAAGTCGCGGCCCACAAGACTAGTGCATCCAAGCTCAATCCAGCGATTTCCTAGTATTCCCTGGGTGAGCCAGGTGCTACATCCTACGTGCCATACAAGAGAAGCTAGCTAAACGCCTTGTCCAAAAGCAACTTACTTCGGAGAGTTGAGCTCACCCTCAGTCCCTCACAGTTGCACACTGCCTGCAGAAAGAGTTTCCAACATCTGAACCACAGGCGTTTGTCAGAGGATTGTGAGACTCAAGTGGAATAAGCAGACCTGGAGGGTGTCTCCAGCTGCAGTAGAGTGGTATTCTGGGTAGCTCCTGGCTTAGAACACTGTTACGTTCTCAGTGCCCGAGGAACGCAGCTAGTGGAAATCTGGATTGTAGGCCTACTTCCTTGTGCGAGCTGAGTTCAGGATAGGACCCTCCCGCATCCTGATTGCCCGTAGACGTAGGTCACAGCATCCTTATGTTAGGCGCCAGAAGAGGTTGTGTGAAGAGCATGTGGAGGTGACAGGATTCTCCTCAAGTGTATCTGATCTCAATTCAGACATTGCAAACGTCCTTGTTCAATGAGAGTGTAGCTCGGTCCTAGCTCCCATCAAAGTGTCTAGCAGACATCTGCCTGCAAAGCATGCACACTTCCGAGAGTTGAGCTTATGGACTGTCCCTCCCACATCCTGCCTGCACGTACACCGCGCTCCTAACAGGCCTAGCCCCGATGCGTGCCTGAAGTGTTGTGAGAGGTAAGTGGAAAGTCGCGGCCCACAAGACTAGTGCATCCAAGCTCAATCCAGCGATTTCCTAGTATTCCCTGTGTGAGCCAGATGCTATATCCTAAGTGCCATACGAGAGAAGCTAGCTGAACGCCTTGTCCAAAGCAACTTACTTCGGAGAGTTGAGCTCACCCTCAGTCCGTCACAGTTGCACACTGCCTGCAGAAAGAGTTTCCAACATCTGAACCACAGCCGTTTGTCAGAGGCTTGTGAGACGCAAGTGGAATAAGCAGACCTGGAGGGTGTCTCCAGCTGCAGTAGAGTGGTATTCTGGGTAGCTCCTGGCTTAGAACACTGTTACGTTCTCAGTGCCCGAGGAACGCAGCTAGTTGAAAGTGGCTTGTAGGCGTGCTTCCTTTTGAGAGCTGAGTTCAGGGCAGGACCCTCCCGCATCCTGATTGCCCGTAGACGTAGGTCCCAGCATCCTTATGTTAGGCGCCAGAAGAGGTTGTGTGAAGAGCATGTGGAGGTGACAGGATTTTCCTCAAGTGTATCTGATCTCAATTCAGACATTGCAAACGTCCTTGTTCAATGAGAGTGTAGCTCGGTCCTAGCTCCCATCAAAGTGTCTAGCAGACATCTGCCTGCAAAGCATGCACACTTCCGAGAGTTGAGTTTATGGACTGTCCCTCCCACATCCTGCCTGCACGTACACCGCGCTCCTAACAGGCCTAGCCCCGATGCGTGCCTGAAGTGTTGTGAGAGGTAAGTGGAAAGTCGCGGCCCACAAGACTAGTGCATCCAAGCTCAATCCAGCGATATTTCCTAGTATTCCCTGGTGAGCCAGGTGCTACATCGTATGTGCCATACAAGAGAAGCTAGCTGAACGCCTTGTCCAAAAGCAACTTACTGTGGAGAGTTCAAATCACCCTCAGTCCCTCACAGTTGCACACTGCCTGCAGAAAGAGTTTCCAACATCTGAACCACAGGCGTTTGTCAGAGGCTTGTGAGACGCAAGTGGAATAAGCAGACCTGGAGGGTGTCTCCAGCTGCAGTGGAGTGGTATTCTGGGTAGCTCCTGGCTTAGAACACTGTTACGTTCTCAGTGCCCGAGGAACGCAGCTAGTTGAAAGCTGGCTTGTAGGCGTGCTTTCTTGTGCGAGCTGAGTTCAGGGCAGGACCCTCCCGCGTCCTGACTGCCCGTAGATGTAGGTCCCAGCATCCTTATGTTAGTTGCTGGAAGCGGTTGTGTGAAGAGCATGTGGAAGTGACAGGATTCTCCTCAAGTGTATCTGATCTCAATACAGACATTGCAAACGTCCTTGTTCACTGAGAGCGTAGCTCGGTCCTAGCTCCCATCAAAGTGTCTAGCAGACATCTGCCTGCAAAGCATACACACTTCCGAGAGTTGAGCTTATGGACTGTCCCTCCCACATCCTGCTTGCAGGTACACCGCGATCCTAACAGGCCTAGCCCCGATGCGTGCCTGAAGTGTTGTGAGAGGTAAGTGGAAAGTCGCGGCCCACAAGACTAGTGCATCCAAGCTCAATCCAGCCTTATTTCCAAGTATTCCCTGGTGAGCCAGGTGCTACATCGTATGGGCCATACAAGAGAAGCTAGCTGAACGCCTTGTCCAAAAGCAACTTACTTCGGAGAGTTGAGCTCACCCTCAGTCCCTCACAGTTGCACACTGCCTGCAGAAAGAGTTTCCAACATCTGAACCACAGCCGTTTGTCAGAGGTTGTGAGACGCAAGTGGAATAAGCAGACCTGGAGGGTGTCTCCAGCTGCAGTGGAGTGGTATTCTGGGTAGCTCCTGGCTTAGAACACTGTTACGTTCTCAGTGCCCGAGGAACGCAGCTAGGGGAAATCTGGATTGTAGGCCTATTTCCTTGTGCGAGCTGAGTTCAGGGCAAGACCCTCGCGCATCCTGACTGCCCGTAGAGGTAGGTCTCAGCATCCTTATGTTAGTTGCCGGTAGCGGTTGTGTGAAGAGCATGTGGAAGTGACAGGATTCTCCTCAAGTGTATCTGATCTCAATACAGAGATTGCAAACGTCCTTGTTCACTGAGAGCGTAGCTCGGTCCTAGTTCCCATTAAACTGTCTAGCAGACATCTGCCTGCAAACCATACACACTTCCGAGAGTTGAGCTTATGGACTGTCCCTCCCACATCCTGCCTGCACGTACACCGCGCTCCTAACTGGCCTAGCCCCGACGCGTGCCTGAAGTGTTGTGAGAGGTAAGTGGAAAGTCGCGGCCCACAAGACTAGTGCATCCAAGCTCAATCCAGCGATTTCCTAGTATTCCCTGTGTGAGCCAGGTGCTACATCCTACGTGCCATACAAGAGAAGCTAGCTGAACGCCTTGTCCAAAAGCAACTTACTTCGGAGAGTTGAGCTCACCCTCAGTCCCTCACAGTTGCACAGTGCCTGCAGAAAGAGTTTCCAACATCTGAACCACAGGCGTTTGTCAGAGGATTGTGAGACTCAAGTGGAATAAACAGACCTGGAGGGTGTCTCCAGCTGCAGTGGAGTGGTATTCTCGTTAGAGCCTGGCTTAGAACAGTTTTACGTTCTCAGTGCCCGAGGAACGCAGCTAGTTGAAAGGTGGCTTGTAGGCGTGCTTCCTTTTGAGAGCTGAGTTCAGGGCAGGACCCTCCCGCATCCTGATTGCCCGTAGACGTAGGTCCCAGCATCCTTATGTTAGGCGCCAGAAGAGGTTGTGTGAAGAGCATGTGGAGGTGACAGGATTCTCCTCAAGTGTATCTGATCTCAATTCTGACATTGCAAACGTCCTTGTTCAATGAGAGTGTAGCTCGGTCCTAGCTCCCATCAAAGTGTCTAGCAGACATCTGCCTGCAAACCATACACACTTCCCAGAGTTGAGCTTATGGACTGTCCCTCCCACATCCTGCCTGCACGTACACCGCGCTATCAGGCCTAGCCCCGATGCGTGCCTGAAGTGTTGTGAGAGGTAAGTGGAAAGTCGCGGTCCACAAGACTAGTGCATCCAAGCTCAATCCAGCGATATTTCCTAGTATTCCCTGGTGAGCCAGGTGCTACATCGTATGTGCCATACAAGAGAAGCTAGCTGAACGCCTTGTCCAAAAGCAACTTACTGCGGAGAGTTCAGCTCACCCTCAGTCCCTCACAGTTGCACACTGCCTGCAAAAGAGTTTCCAACATCTGAACCACAGGCGTTTGTCAGAGGTTGTGAGACGCAAGTGGAATAAGCAGACCTGGAGGGTGTCTCCAGCTGCAGTGGAGTGGTATTCTGGGTAGCTCCTGGCTTAGAACACTGTTACGTTCTCAGTGCCCGAGGAACGCAGCTAGCTGAAAGCTGGCTTGTAGGCTTGCTTCCTTGTGAGAGCTGAGTTCAGGGCAGGACCCTCCCGCATCCTGACTGCCCAGAGATGTAGGTCCCAGCATCCTTATGTTAGTTGCTGGAAGCGGTTGTGTGAAGAGCATGTGGAAGTGACAGGATTCTCCTCAAGTGTATCTGATCTCAATACAGACATTGCAAACGTCCTTGTTCAATGAGAACGTAGCCCGGTCCTAGCTCCCATCAAAGTGTCTAGCAGACATCTGCCTACAAAGCATACACACTTCGAGAGTTGAGCTTATGGACTGTTCCTCCCACACCCTGCCTGCAAGTACACCGCGATCCTAACAGGCCTAACCCGATGCGTGCCTAAGTGTTGTGAGAGGTAAGTGGAAAGTCGCGGCCCACAAGACTAGTGCATCCAAGCTCAATCCAGCGATTTCCTAGTATTCCCTGTGTGAGCCAGGTGCTACATCCTACGTGCCATACGAGAGAAGCTAGCTGAACGCCTTGTCCAAAAGCAACTTACTTCGGAGAGTTGAGCTGACCCTCAGTCCCTCCCAGTTGCACACTGCCTGCAGAAAGAGTTTCCAACATCTGAACCACAGCCGTTTGTCAGAGGTTGTGAGACGCAAGTGGAATAAGCAGACCTGGAGGGTGTCTCCAGCTGCAGTGGAGTGGTATTCTGGGTAGCTCCTGGCTTAGAACACTGTTACGTTCTCAGTGCCCGAGGAACGCAGCTAGGGGAAATCTGGATTGTAGGCCTATTTCCTTGTGCGAGCTGAGTTCAGGGCAAGACCCTCGCGCATCCTGACTGCCCGTAGACGTAGGTCTCAGCATCCTTATGTTAGTTGCCGGTAGCGGTTGTGTGAAGAGCATGTGGAAGTGACAGGATTCTCCTCAAGTGTATCTGATCTCAATACAGAGATTGCTAACGTCCTTGTTCACTGAGAGCGTAGCTCGGTCCTAGCTCCCATTAAACTGTCTAGCAGACATCTGCCTGCAAACCATACACACTTCCGAGAGTTGAGCTTATGGACTGTCCCTCCCACATCCTGCCTGCACGTACACCGCGCTCCTAACTGGCCTAGCCCCGACGCGTGCCTGAAGTGTTGTGAGAGGTAAGTGGAAAGTCGCGGCCCACAAGACTAGTGCATCCAAGCTCAATCCAGCGATTTCCTAGTATTCCCCGTGTGAGCCAGGTGCTACATCCTACGTGCCATACAAGAGAAGCTAGCTGAACGCCTTGTCCAAAGCAACTTACTTCGGAGAGTTGAGCTCACCCTCAGTCCGTCACAGTTGCACACTGCCTGCAGAAAGAGTTTCCAACATCTAAACCACAGCCGTTTGTCAGAGGCTTGTGAGACGCAAGTGGAATAAGCAGACCTGTTGGGTGTCTCCAGCTGCAGTAGAGTGGTATTCTGGGTAGCTCCTGGCTTAGAACACTGTTACGTTCTCAGTGCCCGAGGAACGCAGCTAGTTGAAAGCTGGCTTGTAGGCTTGCTTCCTTCTGAGAGCTGAGTTCAGGTCAGGACCCTCCCGCAATCTGACTGCCCGTAGACGTGGGTCCCAGCATCCTTATGTTAGGCGCCAGAAGAGGTTGTGTGAAGAGCATGTGGAGGTGACAGGATTCTCCTCAAGTGTATCTGATCTCAATACAGAGATTGCTAACGTCCTTGTTCACTGAGAGCGTAGCTCGGTCCTAGCTCCCATTAAACTGTCTAGCAGACATCTGCCTGCAAACCATACACACTTCCCAGAGTTGAGCTTATGGACTGTCCCTCCCACATCCTGCCTGCACGTACACCGCGCTATCAGGCCTAGCCCCGATGCGTGCCTGAAGTGTTGTGAGAGGTAAGTGGAAAGTCGCGGCCCACAAGACTAGTGCATCCAAGCTCAATCCAGCGATATTTCCTAGTATTCCCTGGTGAGCCAGGTGCTACATCGTATGTGCCATACAAGAGAAGCTAGCTGAACGCCTTGTCCAAAAGCAACTTACTGCGGAGAGTTCAGCTCACCCTCAGTCCCTCACAGTTGCACACTGCCTGCAAAAGAGTTTCCAACATCTGAACCACAGGCGTTTGTCAGAGGCTTGTGAGACGCAAGTGGAATAAGCAGACCTGGAGGGTGTCTCCAGCTGCAGTGGAGTGGTATTCTGGGTAGCTCCTGGCTTAGAACACTGTTACGTTCTCAGTGCCCGAGGAACGCAGCTAGCTGAAAGCTGGCTTGTAGGCTTGCTTCCTTGTGAGAGCTGAGTTCAGGGCAGGACCCTCCCGCATCCTGACTGCCCGTAGATGTAGGTCCCAGCATCCTTATGTTAGTTGCTGGAAGCGGTTGTGTGAAGAGCATGTGGAAGTGACAGGATTCTCCTCAAGTGTATCTGATCTCAATACAGACATTGCAAACGTCCTTGTTCAATGAGAGCGTAGCCCGGTCCTAGCTCCCATCAAAGTGTCTAGCAGACATCTGCCTACAAAGCATACACACTTCGAGAGTTGAGCTTATGGACTGTTCCTCCCACACCCTGCCTGCACGTACACCGCGATCCTAACAGGCCTAACCCGATGCGTGCCTAAGTGTTGTGAGAGGTAAGTGGAAAGTCGCGGCCCACAAGACTAGTGCATCCAAGCTCAATCCAGCGATTTCCTAGTATTCCCTGTGTGAGCCAGGTGCTACATCCTACGTGCCATACGAGAGAAGCTAGCTGAACGCCTTGTCCAAAAGCAACTTACTTCGGAGAGTTGAGCTCACCCTCAGTCCCTCCCAGTTGCACACTGCCTGCAGAAAGAGTTTCCAACATCTGAACCACAGCCGTTTGTCAGAGGTTGTGAGACGCAAGTGGAATAAGCAGACCTGGAGGGTGTCTCCAGCTGCAGTGGAGTGGTATTCTGGGTAGCTCCTGGCTTAGAACACTGTTACGTTCTCAGTGCCCGAGGAACGCAGCTAGCGGAAATCTGGATTGTAGGCCTATTTCCTTGTGCGAGCTGAGTTCAGGGCAAGACCCTCGCGCATCCTGACTGCCCGTAGAGGTAGGTCTCAGCATCCTTATGTTAGTTGCCGGTAGCGGTTGTGTGAAGAGCATGTGGAAGTGACAGGATTCTCCTCAAGTGTATCTGATCTCAATACAGAGATTGCTAACGTCCTTGTTCACTGAGAGCGTAGCTCGGTCCTAGCTCCCATTAAACTGTCTAGCAGACATCTGCCTGCAAACCATACACACTTCCGAGAGTTGAGCTTATGGACTGTCCCTCCCACATCCTGCCTGCACGTACACCGCGCTCCTAACTGGCCTAGCCCCGACGCGTGCCTGAAGTGTTGTGAGAGGTAAGTGGAAAGTCGCGGCCCACAAGACTAGTGCATCCAAGCTCAATCCAGCGATTTCCTAGTATTCCCCGTGTGAGCCAGGTGCTACATCCTACGTGCCATACAAGAGAAGCTAGCTGAACGCCTTGTCCAAAGCAACTTACTTCGGAGAGTTGAGCTCACCCTCAGTCCGTCACAGTTGCACACTGCCTGCAGAAAGAGTTTCCAACATCTAAACCACAGCCGTTTGTCAGAGGCTTGTGAGACGCAAGTGGAATAAGCAGACCTGTTGGGTGTCTCCAGCTGCAGTAGATTGGTATTCTGGGTAGCTCCTGGCTTAGAACACTGTTACGTTCTCAGTGCCCGAGGAACGCAGCTAGTTGAAAGCTGGCTTGTAGGCTTGCTTCCTTCTGAGAGCTGAGTTCAGGTCAGGACCCTCCCGCAATCTGACTGCCCGTAGACGTAGGTCCCAGCATCCTTATGTTAGGCGCCAGAAGAGGTTGTGTGAAGAGCATGTGGAGGTGACAGGATTCTCCTCACGTGTATCTGATCTCAATTCAGACATTGCAAACGTCCTTGTTCAATGAGAGTGTAGCTCGGTCCTAGCTCCCATCAAAGTGTCTAGCAGACATCTGCCTGCAAAGCATGCACACTTCCGAGAGTTGAGCTTATGGACTGTCCCTCCCACATTCTGCCTGCACGTACACCTCGCTCCTAACAGGCCTAGCCCCGATGCGTGCCTGAAGTGTTGTGAGAGGTAAGTGGAAAGTCGCGGCCCACAAGACTAGTGCATCCAAGCTCAATCCAGCGATTTCCTAGTATTCCCTGTGTGAGCCAGATGCTACATCCTAAGTGCCATACGAGAGAAGCTAGCTGAACGCCTTGTCCAAAGCAATTTACTTCGGAGAGTTGAGCTCACCCTCAGTCCGTCACAGTTGCACACTGCCTGCAGAAAGAGTTTCCAACATCTGAACCACAGCCGTTTGTCAGAGGCTTGTGAGACGCAAGTGGAATAAGCACCCCTGGAGGGTGTCTCCAGCTGCAGTAGAGTGGTATTCTGGGTAGCTCCTGGCTTAGAACACTGTTACGTTCTCAGTGCCCGAGGAACGCAGCTAGTTGAAAGGTGGCTTGTAGGCGTGCTTCCTTTTGAGAGCTGAGTTCAGGGCAGGACCCTCCCGCATCCTGATTGCCCGTAGACGTAGGTCCCAGGATCCTTATGTTAGGCGCCAGAAGAGGTTGTGTGAAGAGCATGTGGAGGTGACAGGATTCTCCTCAAGTGTATCTGATCTCAATTCAGACATTGCAAACGTCCTTGTTCAATGAGAGTGTAGCTCGGTCCTAGCTCCCATCAAAGTGTCTAGCAGACATCTGCCTGCAAACCATACACACTTCCCAGAGTTGAGCTTATGGACTGTCCCTCCCACATCCTGCCTGCACGTACACCGCGCTATCAGGCCTAGCCCCGATGCGTGCCTGAAGTGTTGTGAGAGGTAAGTGGAAAGTCGCGGCCCACAAGACTAGTGCATCCAAGCTCAATCCAGCGATATTTCCTAGTATTCCCTGGTGAGCCAGGTGCTACATCGTATGTGCCATACAAGAGAAGCTAGCTGAACGCCTTGTCCAAAAGCAACTTACTGCGGAGAGTTCAGCTCACCCTCAGTCCCTCACAGTTGCACACTGCCTGCAAAAGAGTTTCCAACATCTGAACCACAGGCGTTTGTCAGAGGTTGTGAGACGCAAGTGGAATAAGCAGACCTGGAGGGTGTCTCCAGCTGCAGTGGAGTGGTATTCTGGGTAGCTCCTGGCTTAGAACACTGTTACGTTCTCAGTGCCCGAGGAACGCAGCTAGCTGAAAGCTGGCTTGTAGGCTTGCTTCCTTGTGAGAGCTGAGTTCAGGGCAGGACCCTCCCGCATCCTGACTGCCCAGAGATGTAGGTCCCAGCATCCTTATGTTAGTTGCTGGAAGCGGTTGTGTGAAGAGCATGTGGAAGTGACAGGATTCTCCTCAAGTGTATCTGATCTCAATACAGACATTGCAAACGTCCTTGTTCAATGAGAACGTAGCCCGGTCCTAGCTCCCATCAAAGTGTCTAGCAGACATCTGCCTACAAAGCATACACACTTCGAGAGTTGAGCTTATGGACTGTTCCTCCCACACCCTGCCTGCAAGTACACCGCGATCCTAACAGGCCTAACCCGATGCGTGCCTAAGTGTTGTGAGAGGTAAGTGGAAAGTCGCGGCCCACAAGACTAGTGCATCCAAGCTCAATCCAGCGATTTCCTAGTATTCCCTGTGTGAGCCAGGTGCTACATCCTACGTGCCATACGAGAGAAGCTAGCTGAACGCCTTGTCCAAAAGCAACTTACTTCGGAGAGTTGAGCTGACCCTCAGTCCCTCCCAGTTGCACACTGCCTGCAGAAAGAGTTTCCAACATCTGAACCACAGCCGTTTGTCAGAGGTTGTGAGACGCAAGTGGAATAAGCAGACCTGGAGGGTGTCTCCAGCTGCAGTGGAGTGGTATTCTGGGTAGCTCCTGGCTTAGAACACTGTTACGTTCTCAGTGCCCGAGGAACGCAGCTAGCGGAAATCTGGATTGTAGGCCTATTTCCTTGTGCGAGCTGAGTTCAGGGCAAGACCCTCGCGCATCCTGACTGCCCGTAGAGGTAGGTCTCAGCATCCTTATGTTAGTTGCCGGTAGCGGTTGTGTGAAGAGCATGTGGAAGTGACAGGATTCTCCTCAAGTGTATCTGATCTCAATACAGAGATTGCTAACGTCCTTGTTCACTGAGAGCGTAGCTCGGTCCTAGCTCCCATTAAACTGTCTAGCAGACATCTGCCTGCAAACCATACACACTTCCGAGAGTTGAGCTTATGGACTGTCCCTCCCACATCCTGCCTGCACGTACACCGCGCTCCTAACTGGCCTAGCCCCGACGCGTGCCTGAAGTGTTGTGAGAGGTAAGTGGAAAGTCGCGGCCCACAAGACTAGTGCATCCAAGCTCAATCCAGCGATTTCCTAGTATTCCCCGTGTGAGCCAGGTGCTACATCCTACGTGCCATACAAGAGAAGCTAGCTGAACGCCTTGTCCAAAGCAACTTACTTCGGAGAGTTGAGCTCACCCTCAGTCACTCACAGTTGCACACTGCCTGCAGAAAGAGTTTCCAACATCTAAACCACAGCCGTTTGTCAGAGGCTTGTGAGACGCAAGTGGAATAAGCAGACCTGTTGGGTGTCTCCAGCTGCAGTAGAGTGGTATTCTGGGTAGCTCCTGGCTTAGAACACTGTTACGTTCTCAGTGCCCGAGGAACGCAGCTAGTTGAAAGCTGGCTTGTAGGCTTGCTTTCTTCTGAGAGCTGAGTTCAGGTCAGGACCCTCCCGCAATCTGACTGCCCGTAGACGTGGGTCCCAGCATCCTTATGTTAGGCGCCAGAAGAGGTTGTGTGAAGAGCATGTGGAGGTGACAGGATTCTCCTCAAGTGTATCTGATCTCAATACAGAGATTGCTAACGTCCTTGTTCACTGAGAGCGTAGCTCGGTCCTAGCTCCCATTAAAATGTCTAGCAGACATCTGCCTGCAAACCATACACACTTCCCAGAGTTGAGCTTATGGACTGTCCCTCCCACATCCTGCCTGCACGTACACCGCGCTATCAGGCCTAGCCCCGATGCGTGCCTGAAGTGTTGTGAGAGGTAAGTGGAAAGTCGCGGCCCACAAGACTAGTGCATCCAAGCTCAATCCAGCGATATTTCCTAGTATTCCCTGGTGAGCCAGGTGCTACATCGTATGTGCCATACAAGAGAAGCTAGCTGAACGCCTTGTCCAAAAGCAACTTACTGCGGAGAGTTCAGCTCACCCTCAGTCCCTCACAGTTGCACACTGCCTGCAAAAGAGTTTCCAACATCTGAACCACAGGCGTTTGTCAGAGGCTTGTGAGACGCAAGTGGAATAAGCAGACCTGGAGGGTGTCTCCAGCTGCAGTGGAGTGGTATTCTGGGTAGCTCCTGGCTTAGAACACTGTTACGTTCTCAGTGCCCGAGGAACGCAGCTAGCTGAAAGCTGGCTTGTAGGCTTGCTTCCTTGTGAGAGCTGAGTTCAGGGCAGGACCCTCCCGCATCCTGACTGCCCGTAGATGTAGGTCCCAGCATCCTTATGTTAGTTGCTGGAAGCGGTTGTGTGAAGAGCATGTGGAAGTGACAGGATTCTCCTCAAGTGTATCTGATCTCAATACAGACATTGCAAACGTCCTTGTTCAATGAGAGCGTAGCCCGGTCCTAGCTCCCATCAAAGTGTCTAGCAGACATCTGCCTACAAAGCATACACACTTCGAGAGTTGAGCTTATGGACTGTTCCTCCCACACCCTGCCTGCACGTACACCGCGATCCTAACAGGCCTAACCCGATGCGTGCCTAAGTGTTGTGAGAGGTAAGTGGAAAGTCGCGGCCCACAAGACTAGTGCATCCAAGCTCAATCCAGCGATTTCCTAGTATTCCCTGTGTGAGCCAGGTGCTACATCCTACGTGCCATACGAGAGAAGCTAGCTGAACGCCTTGTCCAAAAGCAACTTACTTCGGAGAGTTGAGCTCACCCTCAGTCCCTCCCAGTTGCACACTGCCTGCAGAAAGAGTTTCCAACATCTGAACCACAGCCGTTTGTCAGAGGTTGTGAGACGCAAGTGGAATAAGCAGACCTGGAGGGTGTCTCCAGCTGCAGTGGAGTGGTATTCTGGGTAGCTCCTGGCTTAGAACACTGTTACGTTCTCAGTGCCCGAGGAACGCAGCTAGCGGAAATCTGGATTGTAGGCCTATTTCCTTGTGCGAGCTGAGTTCAGGGCAAGACCCTCGCGCATCCTGACTGCCCGTAGAGGTAGGTCTCAGCATCCTTATGTTAGTTGCCGGTAGCGGTTGTGTGAAGAGCATGTGGAAGTGACAGGATTCTCCTCAAGTGTATCTGATCTCAATACAGAGATTGCTAACGTCCTTGTTCACTGAGAGCGTAGCTCGGTCCTAGCTCCCATTAAACTGTCTAGCAGACATCTGCCTGCAAACCATACACACTTCCGAGAGTTGAGCTTATGGACTGTCCCTCCCACATCCTGCCTGCACGTACACCGCGCTCCTAACTGGCCTAGCCCCGACGCGTGCCTGTAGTGTTGTGAGAGGTGAGTGGAAAGTCGCGGCCCACAAGACTAGTGCATCCAAGCTCAATCCAGCGATTTCCTAGTATTCCCCGTGTGAGCCAGGTGCTACATCCTACGTGCCATACAAGAGAAGCTAGCTGAACGCCTTGTCCAAAGCAACTTACTTCGGAGAGTTGAGCTCACCCTCAGTCCGTCACAGTTGCACACTGCCTGCAGAAAGAGTTTCCAACATCTAAACCACAGCCGTTTGTCAGAGGCTTGTGAGACGCAAGTGGAATAAGCAGACCTGTTGGGTGTCTCCAGCTGCAGTAGAGTGGTATTCTGGGTAGCTCCTGGCTTAGAACACTGTTACGTTCTCAGTGCCCGAGGAACGCAGCTAGTTGAAAGCTGGCTTGTAGGCTTGCTTCCTTCTG
Organism: Vulpes vulpes; assembly: GCF_048418805.1. NCBI lineage: Eukaryota > Metazoa > Chordata > Mammalia > Carnivora > Canidae > Vulpes > Vulpes vulpes. The sequence goes on from NC_132784.1 coordinate 60,236,988, forward strand.
AGAGCTGAGTTCAGGTCAGGACCCTCCCGCAATCTGACTGCCCGTAGACGTAGGTCCCAGCATCCTTATGTTAGGCGCCAGAAGAGGTTGTGTGAAGAGCATGTGGAGGTGACAGGATTCTCCTCACGTGTATCTGATCTCAATTCAGACATTGCAAACGTCCTTGTTCAATGAGAGTGTAGCTCGGTCCTAGCTCCCATCAAAGTGTCTAGCAGACATCTGCCTGCAAAGCATGCACACTTCCGAGAGTTGAGCTTATGGACTGTCCCTCCCACATTCTGCCTGCACGTACACCTCGCTCCTAACAGGCCTAGCCCCGATGCGTGCCTGAAGTGTTGTGAGAGGTAAGTGGAAAGTCGCGGCCCACAAGACTAGTGCATCCAAGCTCAATCCAGCGATTTCCTAGTATTCCCTGTGTGAGCCAGATGCTACATCCTAAGTGCCATACGAGAGAAGCTAGCTGAACGCCTTGTCCAAAAGCAACTTACTTCGGAGAGTTGAGCTCACCCTCAGTCCCTCACAGTTGCACACTGCCTGCAGAAAGAGTTTCCAACATCTGAACCACAGCCGTTTGTCAGAGGTTGTGAGACGCAAGTGGAATAAGCAGACCTGGAGGGTGTCTCCAGCTGCAGTGGAGTGGTATTCTGGGTAGCTCCTGGCTAAGAACACTGTTACGTTCTCAGTGCCCGAGGAACGCAGCTAGCGGAAATCTGGATTGTAGGCCTATTTCCTTGTGCGAGCTGAGTTCAGGGCAAGACCCTCGCGCATCCTGACTGCCCGTAGAGGTAGGTCTCAGCATCCTTATGTTAGTTGCCGGTAGCGGTTGTGTGAAGAGCATGTGGAAGTGACAGGATTCTCCTCAAGTGTATCTGATCTCAATACAGAGATTGCTAACGTCCTTGTTCACTGAGAGCGTAGCTCGGTCCTAGCTCCCATTAAACTGTCTAGCAGACATCTGCCTGCAAACCATACACACTTCCGAGAGTTGAGCTTATGGACTGTCCCTCCCACATCCTGCCTGCACGTACACCGCGCTCCTAACTGGCCTAGCCCCGACGCGTGCCTGAAGTGTTGTGAGAGGTAAGTGGAAAGTCGCGGCCCACAAGACTAGTGCATCCAAGCTCAATCCAGCGATTTCCTAGTATTCCCCGTGTGAGCCAGGTGCTACATCCTACGTGCCATACAAGAGAAGCTAGCTGAACGCCTTGTCCAAAAGCAACTTACTTCGGAGAGTTGAGCTCACCCTCAGTCCGTCACAGTTGCACACTGCCTGCAGAAAGAGTTTCCAACATCTGAACCACAGGCGTTTGTCAGAGGATTGTGAGACTCAAGTGGAATAAGCAGACCTGGAGGGTGTCTCCAGCTGCAGTGGAGTGGTATTCTCGTTAGAGCCTGGCTTAGAACAGTTTTACGTTCTCAGTGCCCGAGGAACGCAGCTAGTTGAATGCTGGCTTGTAGGCTTGCTTCCTTGTGAGAGCTGAGTTCAGGGCAGGACCCTCCCGCATCCTGACTGCCCGTAGATGTAGGTCCCAGCATCCTTATGTTAGTTGCTGGAAGCGGTTGTGTGAAGAGCATGTGGAAGTGACAGGATTTTCCTCAAGTGTATCTGATCTCAATACAGACATTGCAAACGTCCTTGTTCAATGAGAGCGTAGCCCGGTCCTAGCTCCCATCAAAGTGTCCAGCAGACATCTGCCTACAAAGGATACACACTTCGAGAGTTGAGCTTATGGACTGTCCGTCCCACATTCTGCCTGCACGTACACCGCGCTCCTAACAGGCCTAGCCCCGATGCGTGCCTGAAGTGTTGTGAGAGGTAAGTGGAAAGTCGCGGCCCACAAGACTAGTGCATCCAAGCTCAATCCAGCGATATTTCCTAGAATTCCCTGTGTGAGCCATGTGCTACATTCTACGTGCCATACGAGAGAAGCTAGCTGAACGCCTTGTCCAAAAGCAACTTACTTCGGAGAGTTGAGCTCACCCTCAGTCCCTCACAGTTGCACACTGCCTGCAGAAAGAGTTTCCAACATCTGAACCACAGCCGTTTGTCAGAGGCTTGTGAGACGCAAGTGGAATAAGCAGACCTGGAGGGTGTCTCCAGCTGCAATGGAGTGGTATTCTGGGTAGCGCCTGGCTTAGAACACTGTTACGTTCTCAGTGCCCGAGGAACGCAGCTAGTTGAAAGCTGGCTTGTAGGCTTGCTTCCTTGTGAGAGCTGAGTTCAGGGCAGGACCCTCCCGCTTTCTGACTCCCCATAGACGTAGGTCCCAACATCCTTATGTTAGTTGCCGGAAGCGATTGTGTGAAGAGCATGTGGAAGTGACAGGATTCTCCTCAAGTGTATCTGATCTCAATACAGACATTGCAAACGTCCTTGTTCACTGAGAGCGTAGCTCGGTCCTAGCTCCAATCAAAGTGTCTAGCAGACATCTGCCTGCAAAGCATACACACTTCCGAGAGTTGAGCTTATGGACTGTCCCTCCCACATCCTGCTTGCACGTACACCGCGATCCTAACAGGCCTAACCCGATGCGTACCTAAGTGTTGTGAGAGGTAAGTGGAAAGTCGCGGCCCACAAGACTAGTGCATCCAAGCTCAATCCAGCGATTTCCTAGTATTCCCTGTGTGAGCCAGGTGCTACATCCTACGTGCCATACGAGAGAAGCTAGCTGAACGCCTTGTCCAAAAGCAACTTACTTCGGAGATTTGAGCTCACCCTCAGTCACTCACAGTTGCACACTGCCTGCAGAAAGAGTTTCCAACATCTGAACCACAGCCGTTTGTCAGAGGTTGTGAGACGCAAGTGGAATAAGCAGACCTGGAGGGTGTCTCCAGCTGCAGTGGAATGGTATTCTGGGTAGCTCCTGGTTTAGAACACTGTTACGTTTTCAGTGCCCGAGGAACGCAGCTAGTGGAAATCTGGATTGTAGGCCTACATCCTTGTGCGAGCTGAGTTCAGGGCAGGACCCTCCCGCATCCTGACTGCCCGTAGACGTAGGTCCCAGCATCCTTATGTTAGGAGCCGGAAGCGGTTGTGTGAAGAGCATGCGGAAGTGACAGGATTCTCCTCAAGTGTATTGATCTCAATACAGACATTGCAAACGTCCTTGTTCACTGAGAGCGTAGCTCGGTGCTAGCTCCCATCACAGTGTCTAGCAGACATCTGCCTGCAAAGCATGCACACTTCCGAGAGTTGAGCTTATGGACTGTCCCTCCCACATCCTGCCTGCACGTACACCGCGCTCCTAACAGGCCTAGCCCCGATGCGTGCCTGAAGTGTTGTGAGAGGTAAGTGGAAAGTCGCGGCCCACAAGACTAGTGCATCCAAGCTCAATCCAGCGATATTTCCTAGAATTCCCTGTGTGACCCAGGTGCTACATCCTACGTGCCATACAAGAGAAGCTAGCTGAACGCCTTGTCCAAAAGCAACTTTCTTCGGAGAGTTGAGCTCACCCTCAGTCCCTCACAGTTGCACACTGCCTGCAGAAAGAGTTTCCAACATCTGAACCACAGCCGTTTGTCTGAGGTTGTGAGACGCAAGTGGAATAAGCAGACCTGGAGGGTGTCTCCAGCTGCAGTGGAGTGGTATTCTGGGTAGCTCCTGGCTTAGAACACTGTTACGTTCTCAGTGCCCGAGGAACGCAGCTTGTGGAAATCTGGATTGTAGGCCTACTTCCTTGTGCGAGCTGAGTTCAGGGCAGGACCCTCCCGCATCCTGACTGCCCGTAGACGTAGGTCCCAGCATCCTTATGTTAGGAGCCGGAAGCGGTTGTGTGAAGAGCATGCGGAAGTGACAGGATTCTCCTCAAGTGTATCTGATCTCAATACAGAGATTGCTAACGTCCTTGTTCACTGATAGCGTAGCTCGGTGCTAGCTCCCATCAAAGTGTCTAGCAGACATCTGCCTGCAAAGCATGCACACTTCCGAGAGTTGAGCTTATGGACTGTCCCTCACACATCCTGCCTGCACGTACACCGTGCTCCTAACAGGCCTAGCCCCGATGCGTGCCTGAAGTGTTGTGAGAGGTAAGTGGAAAGTCGCGGCCCACAAGACTAGTGCATCCAAGCTCAATCCAGCGATATTTCCTAGTATTCCCTGGTGAGCCAGGTGCTACATCGTATGTGCCATACAAGAGAAGCTAGCTGAACGCCTTGTCCAAAAGCAACTTACTGCGGAGAGTTCAAGCTCATCCTCAGTCCCTCACAGTTGCACACTGCCTGCCAAAAGAGTTTCCAACATCTGAACCACAGGCGTTTGTCAGAGGCTTGTGAGACGCAAGTGGAATAAGCAGACCTGGAGGGTGTCTCCAGCTGCAGTGGAGTGGTATTCAGGGTAGAGCCTGGCTTAGAACACTGTTACGTTCTCAGTGCCCGAGGAACGCAGCTAGTTGAAAGCTGGCTTGTAGGCTTGCTTCCTTGTGAGAGCTGAGTTCAGGGCAGCACCCTCCCGCTTTCTGACTCCCCATAGACGTAGGTCCCAGCATCCTTATGTTAGGAGCCGGAAGCAGTTGTGTGAAGAGCATGCGGAAGTGACAGGATTCTCCTCAAGTGTATCTGATCTCAATACAGACATTGCAAACGTCCTTGTTCACTGAGAGCGTAGCTCGGTCCTAGTTCCAATCAAAGTGTCTAGCAGACATCTGCCTGCAAAGCATGCACACTTCCGAGAGTTGAGCTTATGGACTGTCCCTCCCACATCCTGCCTGCACGTACACCGCGCTAACAGGCCTAGCCCCGATGCGTGCCTGAAGTGTTGTGAGAGGTAAGTGGAAAGTCGCGGCCCACAAGACTAGTGCATCCAAGCTCAATCCAGCGATATTTCCTAGTATTCCTTGTGTGAGCCAGGTGCTACATCGTATGTGCCATACAAGAGAAGCTAGCTGAACGCCTTGTCCAAAAGCAACTTACTTCGGAGATTTGAGCTCACCCTCAGTCCCTCACAGTTGCACACTGCCTGCAGAAAGAGTTTCCAACATCTGAACCACAGGCGTTTGTCAGAGGCTTGTGAGACGCAAGTGGAATAAGCAGACCTGGAGGGTGTCTCCAGCTGCAGTGGAGTGGTATTCTGGGTAGCTCCTGGCTTAGAACACTGTTACGTTCTCAGTGCCCGAGGAACGCAGCGAGTTGAAAGCTGGCTTGTAGACTTGCTTCCTTGTGAGAGCTGAGTTCAGGGCAGGACCCTCTCGCATCCTGACTGCCCGTAGATGTAGGTCCCAGCATCCTTACGCTAGTTGCTGGAAGCGGTTGTGTGAAGATCATGTGGAAGTGACAGGATTCTCCTCAAGTGTATTTGATCTCAATACAGACATTGCAAACGTCCTTGTTCAATGAGAGCGTAGCCCGGTCCTAGCTCCCATCAAAGTGTCTAGCAGATATCTGCCTACAAAGCATACACACTTCCGAGAGTTGAGCTTATGGACTGTCCCTCCCACACCCTGCCTGCACGTACACCACGCTCCTAACAGGCCTAGCCCCGATGCGTGCCTGAAGTGTTGTGAGAGGTAAGTGGAAAGTCGCGGCCCACAAGACTAGTGCATCCAAGCTCAATCCAGCGATATTTCCTAGTATTCCCTGGTGAGCCAGGTGCTACATCGTATGTGCCATACAAGAGAAGCTAGCTGAACGCCTTGTCCAAAAGCAACTTACTGCGGAGAGTTCAGCTCATCCTCAGTCCCTCACAGTTGCACACTGCCTGCCAAAAGAGTTTCCAACATCTGAACCACAGGCGTTTGTCAGAGGCTTGTGAGACGCAAGTGGAATAAGCAGACCTGGAGGGTGTCTCCAGCTGCAGTGGAGTGGTATTCTGGGTAGCTCCTGGCTTAGAACACTGTTACGTTCTCAGTGCCCGAGGAACGCAGCTAGTTGAAAGCTGGCTTGTAGGCTTGCTTCCTTGTGAGAGCTGAGTTCAGGGCAGGACCCTCCCGCTTTCTGACTCCCCATAGACGTAGGTCCCAGCATCCTTATGTTAGGAGCCGGAAGCAGTTGTGTGAAGAGCATGCGGAAGTGACAGGATTCTCCTCAAGTGTATCTGATCTCAATACAGACATTGCAAACGTCGTTGTTCACGGAGAGCATAGCTCGGTCCTAGCTCCAATCAAAGTGTCTAGCAGACATCTGCCTGCAAAGCATGCACACTTCCGAGAGTTGAGCTTATGGACTGTCCCTCCCACACCCTGCCTGCACGTACACCGCGCTCCTAACAGGCCTAGCCCCGATGCGTGCCTGAAGTGTTGTGAGAGGTAAGTGGAAAGTCGCGGCCCACAAGACTAGTGCATCCAAGCTCAATCCAGCGATATCCTAGTATTCCCTGTGTGAGCCAGGTGCTTCATCCTAAGTGCCATACGAGAGAAGCTAGCTGAACGCCTTGTCAAAAAGCAACTTACTTCGGAGAGTTGAGCTGACCTTCAGTCAATCACAGTTGCACACTGCCTGCAGAAAGAGTTTCCAACATCTGAACCACAGTCTTTTGTCAGAGGCTTGTGAGACGCAAGTGGAATAAGCAGACCTGGAGGGTGTCTCCAGCTGCAGTGGAGTGGTATTCTGGGTAGCTCCTGGCTTAGAACACTGTTACGTTCTCAGTGCCCGAGGAACGCAGCGAGTTGAAAGCTGGCTTGTAGGCTTGCTTCCTTGTGAGAGCTGAGTTCAGGGCAGGACACTCCCGCTTTCTGACTCCCCATAGACGTAGGTCCCAACATCCTTATGTTAGTTGCCGGAAGCGGTTGTGTGAAGAGCATGTGGAAGTGATAGGATTCTCCTCAAGTGTATCTGATCTCAATACAGACATTGCAAACGTCCTTCTTCACTGAGAGCGTAGCTCGGTCCTAGCTCCAATCAAAGTGTCTAGCAGACATCTGCCTGCAAAGCATGCACACTTCCGAGAGTTGAGCTTATGGACTGTCCCTCCCACATCCTGCCTGCACGTACACCGCGCTAACAGGCCTAGCCCCGATGCGGGCCTGAAGTGTTGTGAGAGGTAAGTGGAAAGTCGCGGCCCACAAGACTAGTGCATCCAAGCTCAATCCAGCGATGTTTCCTAGTATTCCTTGTGTGAGCCAGGTGCTACATCGTATGTGCCATACAAGAGAAGCTAGCTGAACGCCTTGTCCAAAAGCAACTTACTTCGGAGAGTTCAGCTCACCCTCAGTCCCTCACAGTTGCACACTGCCTGCAGAAATAGTTTCCAACATCTGAACCACAGTCTTTTGTCAGAGGCTTGTGAGACGCAAGTGGAATAAGCAGACCTGGAGGGTGTCTCCAGCTGCAGTGGAGTGGTATTCTGGGTAGCTCCTGGCTTAGAACACTGTTACGTTCTCAGTGCCCGAGGAACGCAGCTAGTTGAAACCTGGCTTGTAGGCTTGCTTCCTTGTGAGAGCTGAGTTCAGGGCAGGACCCTCCCGCTTTCTGACCCCCCATAGACGTAGGTCCCAACATCCTTATGTTAGTTGCCGGAAGCGGTTGTGTGAAGAGCATGTGGAAGTGACAGGATTCTCCTCAAGTGTATCTGATCTCAATACAGACATTGCAAACGTCCTTGTTCACTGAGAGCGTAGCTCGGTCCTAGCTCCAATCAAAGTGTCTAGCAGACATCTGCCTGCAAAGCATACACACTTCCGAGAGTTGAGCTTATGGACTGTCCCTCCCACATCCTGCTTGCACGTACACCGCGATCCTAACAGGCCTAACCCGATGCGTGCCTAAGTGTTGTGAGAGGTAAGTGGAAAGTCGCGGCCCACAAGACTAGTGCATCCAAGCTCAATCCAGCGATTTCCTAGTATTCCCTGTGTGAGCCAGGTGCTACATCCTACGTGCCATACGAGAGAAGCTAGCTGAACGCCTTGTCCAAAAGCAACTTACTTCGGAGAGTTGAGCTCACCCTCAGTCAATCACAGTTGCACACTGCCTGCAGAAAGAGTTTCCAACATCTGAACCACAGTCTTTTGTCAGAGGCTTGTGAGACGCAAGTGGAATAAGCAGACCTGGAGGGTGTCTCCAGCTGCAGTGGAGTGGTATTCTGGGTAGCTCCTGGCTTAGAACACTGTTACGTTCTCAGTGCCCAAGGAACGCAGCGCGTTGAAAGCTGGCTTGTAGGCTTGCTTCCTTGTGAGAGCTGAGTTCAGGGCAGGACAGTCCCGCTTTCTGACTCCCCATAGACGTAGGTCCCAACATCCTTATGTTAGTTGCCGGAAGCGGTTGTGTGAAGAGCATGTGGAAGTGACAGGATTCTCCTCAAGTGTATCTGATCTCAATACAGACATTGCAAACGTCCTTGTTCACTGAGAGCGTAGCTCGGTCCTAGCTCCAATCAAAGTGTCTAGCAGACATCTGCCTGCAAAGCATACACACTTCCGAGAGTTGAGCTTATGGACTGTCCCTCCCACATCCTGCTTGCACGTACACCGCGATCCTAACAGGCCTAACCCGATGCGTGCCTAAGTGTTGTGAGAGGTAAGTGGAAAGTCGCGGCCCACAAGACTAGTGCATCCAAGCTCAATCCAGCGATTTCCTAGTATTCCCTGTGTGAGCCAGGTGCTACATCCTACGTGCCATACGAGAGAAGCTAGCTGAACGCCTTGTCCAAAAGCAACTTACTTCGGAGACTTGAGCTCACCCTCAGTCCGTCACAGTTGCACACTGCCTGCAGAAAGAGTTTCCAACATCTGAACCACAGCCGTTTGTCTGAGGTTGTGAGACGCAAGTGGAATAAGCAGACCTGGAGGGTGTCTCCAGCTGCAGTGGAGTGGTATTCTGGGTAGCTCCTGGCTTAGAACACTGTTACGTTCTCAGTGCCCGAGGAACGCAGCTAGTGGAAATCTGGATTGTAGGCCTACTTCCTTGTGCGAGCTGAGTTCAGGGCAGGACCCTCCCGCATCCTGACTGCCCGTAGACGTAGGTCCCAGCATCCTTATGTTAGGAGCCGGAAGCGGTTGTGTGAAGAGCATGCGGAAGTGACAGGATTCTCCTCAAGTGTATCTGATCTCAATACAGACATTGCAAACGTCCTTCTTCAATGAGAGCGTAGCCCGGTCCTAGCTCCTATCAAAGTGTCTAGCAGACATCTGCCTGCAAAGCATGCACACTTCCGAGAGTTGAGCTTATGGACTGTCCCTCCCACATCCTGCCTGCACGTACACCGTGCTCCTAACAGGCCTAGCCCCGATGCGTGCCTGAAGTGTTGTGAGAGGTAAGTGGAAAGTCGCGGCCCACAAGACTAGTGCATCCAAGCTCAATCCAGCGATATTTCCTAGTATTCCCTGGTGAGCCAGGTGCTACATCGTATGTGCCATACAAGAGAAGCTAGCTGAACGCCTTGTCCAAAAGCAACTTACTTCGGAGAGTTCAGCTCATCCTCAGTCCCTCACAGTTGCACACTGCCTGCAAAAAGAGTTTCCAACATCTGAACCACAGGCGTTTGTCAGAGGCTTGTGAGACGCAAGTGGAATAAGCAGACCTGGAGGGTGTCTCCAGCTGCAGTGTAGTGGTATTCTGGGTAGCTCCTGGCTTAGAACACTGTTACGTTCTCAGTGCCCGAGGAACGCAGCTAGTTGAAAGCTGGCTTGTAGGCTTGCTTCCTTGTGAGAGCTGAGTTCAGGGCAGGACCCTCCCGCTTTCTGACTCCCCATAGACGTAGGTCCCAACATCCTTATGTTAGTTGCCGGAAGCGGTTGTGTGAAGAGCATGTGGAAGTGACAGGATTCTCCTCAAGTGTATCTGATCTCAATACAGACATTGCAACCGTCCTTGTTCACTGAGAGCGTTGCTCGGTCCTCGCTCCAATCAAAGTGTCTAGCAGACATCTGCCTGCAAAGCATACACACTTCCGAGAGTTGAGCTTATGGACTGTCCCTCCCACATCCTGCTTGCACGTACACCGCGATCCTAACAGGCCTAACCCGATGCGTGCCTAAGTGTTGTGAGAGGTAAGTGGAAAGTCGCGGCCCACAAGACTAGTGCATCCAAGCTCAATCCAGCGATTTCCTAGTATTCCCTGTGTGAGTCAGGTGCTACATCCTAAGTGCCATACGAGAGAAGCTAGCTGAACGCCTTGTCCAAAAGCAACTTACTTCGGAGATTTGAGCTCACCCTCAGTCCGTCACAGTTGCACACTGCCTGCAGAAATAGTTTCCAACATCTGAACCACAGTCTTTTGTCAGAGGCTTGTGAGACGCAAGTGGAATAAGCAGACCTGGAGGGTGTCTCCAGCTGCAATGGAGTGGTATTCTGCGTAGCTCCTGGCTTAGAACACTGTTACGTTCTCAGTGCCCGAGGAACGCAGCTAGTGGAAATCTGGATTGTAGGCCTACTTCCTTGTGCGAGCTGAGTTCAGGGTAGGACCCTCCCTCATCCTGACTGCCCGTAGACGTAGGTCCCAGCATCCTGATGTTAGGCGCCGGAAGCGGTTGTGTGAAGAGCATGCGGAAGTGACAGGATTCTCCTCAAGTGTATCTGATCTCAATACAGACATTGCAAACGTCCTTGTTCACTGAGAGCGTAGCTCGGTCCTAGCTCCAATCAAAGTGTCTAGCAGACATCTGCCTGCAAAGCATACACACTTCCGAGAGTTGAGCTTATGGACTGTCCCTCCCACATCCTGCTTGCACGTACACCGCGATCCTAACAAGCCTAACCCGATGCGTGCCTAAGTGTTGTGAGAGGTAAGTGGAAAGTCGCGGCCTACAAGACTAGTGCATCCAAGCTCAATCCAGCGATTTCCTAGTATTCCCTGTGTTAGCCAGGTGCCACATCCTACGTGCCATACGAGAGAAGCTAGCTGAACGCGTTGTCCAAAAGCAACTTACTTCGGAGAGTTGAGCTCACCCTCAGTCACTCACAGTTGCACACTGCCTACAGAAAGAGTTTCCAACATCTGAACCACAGCCGTTTGTCAGAGGCTTATGAGACGCAAGTGGAATAAGCAGACCTGGAGGGTGTCTCCAGCTGCAGTGGAGTGGTATTCTGGGTAGCTCCTGGCTTAGAACACTGTTACGTTCTCAGTGCCCGAGGAACGCAGCTAGTTGAAAGCTGGCTTGTAGGCTTGCATCCTTGTGAGAGCTGAGTTCAGGGCAGGACCCTCCCGCTTTCTGACTCCCCATAGACGTAGGTCCCAACATCCTTATGTTAGTTGCCGGAAGCGGTTGTGTGAAGAGCATGTGGAAGTGACAATATTCTCCTCAAGTGTATCTGATCTCAATACAGACATTGCAAACGTCCTTGTTCACTGAGAGCGTAGCTCGGTCCTAGCTCCAATCAAAGTGTCTAGCAGACATCTGCCTGCAAAGCATACACACTTCCGAGAGTTGAGCTTATGGACTGTCCCTCCCACATCCTGCTTGCACGTACACCGAGATCCTAACAGGCCTAACCCGATGCGTGCCTAAGTGTTGTGAGAGGTAAGTGGAAAGTCGCGGCCCACAAGACTAGTGCATCCAAGCTCAATCCAGCGATTTCCTAGTATTCCTTGTGTGAGCCAGGTGCTACATCCTACGTGCCATACGAGAGAAGCTAGCTGAACGCCTTGTCCAAAAGCAACTTACTGCGGAGAGTTCAGCTCATCCTCAGTCCCTCACAGTTGCACACTGCCTGCCAAAAGAGTTTCCAACATCTGAACCACAGGCGTTTGTCAGAGGCTTGTGAGACGCAAGTGGAATAAGCAGACCTGGAGGGTGTCTCCAGCTGCAGTGGAGTGGTATTCTGGGTAGCTCCTGGCTTAGAACACTGTTACGTTCTCAGTGCCCGAGGAACACAGCTAGTTGAAAGCTGGCTTGTAGGCTTGCTTCCTTGTGAGAGCTGAGTTCAGGGCAGGACCCTCCCGCTTTCTGACTCCCCATAGACGTAGGTCCCAACATCCTTATGTTAGTTGCCGGAAGCGGTTGTGTGAAGAGCATGTGGAAGTGATAGGATTCTCCTCAAGTGTATCTGATCTCAATACAGACATTGCAAACGTCCTTCTTCACTGAGAGCGTAGCTCGGTCCTAGCTCCAATCAAAGTGTCTAGCAGACATCTGCCTGCAAAGCATGCACACTTCCGAGAGTTGAGCTTATGGACTGTCCCTCCCACATCCTGCCTGCACGTACACCGCGCTAACAGGCCTAGCCCCGATGCGGGCCTGAAGTGTTGTGAGAGGTAAGTGGAAAGTCGCGGCCCACAAGACTAGTGCATCCAAGCTCAATCCAGCGATGTTTCCTAGTATTCCTTGTGTGAGTCAGGTGCTACATCCTACGTGCCATACGAGAGAAGCTAGCTGAACGCCTTGTCCAAAAGCAACTTACTTCGGAGAGTTCAGCTCACCGTCAGTCCCTCACAGTTGCACACTGCCTGCAGAAAGAGTTTCCAACATCTGAACCACAGCCGTTTGTCAGAGGCTTGTGAGACGCAAGTGGAATAAGCAGACCTGGAGGGTGTCTCCAGCTGCAGTGGAGTGGTATTCAGGGTAGAGCCTGGCTTAGAACACTGTTACGTTCTCAGTGCCCGAGGAACGCAGCGAGTTGAAAGCTGGCTTGTAGGCTTGCTTCCTTGTGAGAGCTGAGTTCAGGGCAGGACCCTCCCGCTTTCTGACTCCCCATAGACGTAGGTCCCAACATCCTTATGTTAGTTGCCGGAAGCGGTTGTGTGAAGAGCATGTGGAAGTGACAGGATTCTCCTCAAGTGTATCTGATCTCAATACAGACATTGCAAACGTCCTTGTTCACTGAGAGCGTAGCTCGGTCCTAGCTCCAATCAAAGTGTCTAGCAGACATCTGCCTGCAAAGCATACACACTTCCGAGAGTTGAGCTTATGGACTGTCCCTCCCGCACCCTGCCTGCACGTACACCACGCTCCTAACAGGCCTAGCCCCGATGCGTGCCTGAAGTGTTGTGAGAGGTAAGTGGAAAGTCGCGGCCCACAAGACTAGTGCATCCAAGCTCAATCCAGCGATTTCCTAGTATTCCCTGTGTGAGTCAGGTGCTACATCCTAAGTGCCATACGAGAGAAGCTAGCTGAACGCCTTGTCCAAAAGCAACTTACTTCGGAGATTTGAGCTCACCCTCAGTCCGTCACAGTTGCACACTGCCTGCAGAAATAGTTTCCAACATCTGAACCACAGTCTTTTGTCAGTGGCTTGTGAGACGCAAGTGGAATAAGCAGACCTGGAGGGTGTCTCCAGCTGCAGTGGAGTGGTATTCTGGGTAGCTCCTGGCTTAGAACACTGTTACGTTCTCAGTGCCCGAGGAACGCAGCTAGTTGAAACCTGGCTTGTAGGCTTGCTTCCTTGTGAGAGCTGAGTTCAGGGCAGGACCCTCCCGCTTTCTGACTCCCCATAGACGTAGGTCCCAACATCCTTATGTTAGTTGCCGGAAGCGGTTGTGTGAAGAGCATGTGGAAGTGACAGGATTCTCCTCAAGTGTATCTGATCTCAATACAGACATTGCAAACGTCCTTGTTCACTGAGAGCGTAGCTCGGTCCTAGCTCCAATCAAAGTGTCTAGCAGACATCTGCCTGCAAAGCATACACACTTCCGAGAGTTGAGCTTATGGACTGTCCCTCCCACATCCTGCTTGCACGTACACCGCGATCCTAACAGGCCTAACCCGATGCGTGCCTAAGTGTTGTGAGAGGTAAGTGGAAAGTCGCGGCCCACAAGACTAGTGCATCCAAGCTCAATCCAGCGATTTCCTAGTATTCCCTGTGTGAGCCAGGTGCTACATCCTACGTGCCATACGAGAGAAGCAAGCTGAACGCCTTGTCCAAAAGCAACTTACTTCGGAGAGTTGAGCTCACCCTCAGTCAATCACAGTTGCACACTGCCTGCAGAAAGAGTTTCCAACATCTGAACCACAGTCTTTTGTCAGAGGCTTGTGAGACACAAGTGGAATAAGCAGACCTGGAGGGTGTCTCCACCTGCAGTGGAGTGGTATTCTGGGTAGCTCCTGGCTTAGAACACTGTTACGTTCTCAGTGCCCGAGGAACGCAGCGCGTTGAAAGCTGGCTTGTAGGCTTGCTTCCTTGTGAGAGCTGAGTTCAGGGCAGGACAGTCCCGCTTTCTGACTCCCCATAGACGTAGGTCCCAACATCCTTATGTTAGTTGCCGGAAGCGGTTGTGTGAAAAGCATGTGGAAGTGACAGGATTCTCCTCAAGTGTATCTGATCTCAATACAGACATTGCAAACGTCCTTGTTCACTGAGAGCGTAGCTCGGTCCTAGCTCCAATCAAAGTGTCTAGCAGACATCTGCCTGCAAAGCATACACACTTCCGAGAGTTGAGCTTATGGACTGTCCCTCCCACATCCTGCTTGCACGTACACCGCGATCCTAACAGGCCTAACCCGATGCGTGCCTAAGTGTTGTGAGAGGTAAGTGGAAAGTCGCGGCCCACAAGACTAGTGCATCCAAGCTCAATCCAGCGATTTCCTAGTATTCCCTGTGTGAGCCAGGTGCTACATCCTACGTGCCATACGAGAGAAGCTAGCTGAACGGCTTGTCCAAAAGCAACTTACTTCGGAGAGTTGAGCTCACCCTCAGTCAATCACAGTTGCACACTGCCTGCAGAAAGAGTTTCCAACATCTGAACCACAGTCTTTTGTCAGAGGCTTGTGAGACACAAGTGGAATAAGCAGACCTGGAGGGTGTCTCCACCTGCAGTGGAGTGGTATTCTGGGTAGCTCCTGGCTTAGAACACTGTTACGTTCTCAGTGCCCGAGGAACGCAGCGCGTTGAAAGCTGGCTTGTAGGCTTGCTTCCTTGTGAGAGCTGAGTTCAGGGCAGGACAGTCCCGCTTTCTGACTCCCCATAGACGTAGGTCCCAACATCCTTATGTTAGTTGCCGGAAGCGGTTGTGTGAAGAGCATGTGGAAGTGACAGGATTCTCCTCAAGTGTATCTGATCTCAATACAGACATTGCAAACGTCCTTGTTCACTGAGAGCGTAGCTCGGTCCTAGCTCCAATCAAAGTGTCTAGCAGACATCTGCCTGCAAAGCATACACACTTCCGAGAGTTGAGCTTATGGACTGTCCCTCCCACATCCTGCTTGCACGTACACCGCGATCCTAACAGGCCTAACCCGATGCGTGCCTAAGTGTTGTGAGAGGTAAGTGGAAAGTCGCGGCCCACAAGACTAGTGCATCCAAGCTCAATCCAGCGATTTCCTAGTATTCCCTGTGTGAGCCAGGTGCTACATCCTACGTGCCATACGAGAGAAGCTAGCTGAACGCCTTGTCCAAAAGCAACTTACTTCGGAGAGTTGAGCTCACCCTCAGTCAATCACAGTTGCACACTGCCTGCAGAAAGAGTTTCCAACATCTGAACCACAGTCTTTTGTCAGAGGCTTGTGAGACACAAGTGGAATAAGCAGACCTGGAGGGTGTCTCCACCTGCAGTGGAGTGGTATTCTGGGTAGCTCCTGGCTTAGAACACTGTTACGTTCTCAGTGCCCGAGGAACGCAGCGCGTTGAAAGCTGGCTTGTAGGCTTGCTTCCTTGTGAGAGCTGAGTTCAGGGCAGGACAGTCCCGCTTTCTGACTCCCCATAGACGTAGGTCCCAACATCCTTATGTTAGTTGCCGGAAGCGGTTGTGTGAAGAGCATGTGGAAGTGACAGGATTCTCCTCAAGTGTATCTGATCTCAATACAGACATTGCAAACGTCCTTGTTCACGGAGAGCATAGCTCGGTCCTAGCTCCAATCAAAGTGTCTAGCAGACATCTGCCTGCAAAGCATGCACACTTCCGAGAGTTGAGCTTATGGACTGTCCCTCCCACACCCTGCCTGCACGTACACCGCGCTCCTAACAGGCCTAGCCCCGATGCGTGCCTGAAGTGTTGTGAGAGGTAAGTGGAAAGTCGCGGCCCACAAGACTAGTGCATCCAAGCTCAATCCAGCGATTTCCTAGTATTCCCTGTGTGAGCCAGGTGCTACATCCTAAGTGCCATACGAGAGAAGCTAGCTGAACGCCTTGTCCAAAAGCAACTTACTTCGGAGAGTTGAGCTCACCCTCAGTCCGTCACAGTTGCACACTGCCTGCAGAAAGAGTTTCCAACATCTGAACCACAGCCGTTTGTGTGAGGTTGTGAGACGCAAGTGGAATAAGCAGACCTGGAGGGTGTCTCCAGCTGCAGTGGGGTGGTTTTCTGGGTAGCTCCTGGCTTAGAACACTGTTACGTTCTCAGTGCCCGAGGAACGCAGCTAGTGGAAATCTGGATTGTAGGCCTACTTCCTTGTTCGAGCTGAGGTCAGGGTAGGACCCTCCCGCATCCTGACTGCCCGTAGACGTAGGTCCCAGAATCCTTATGTTAGGAGCCGGAAGCGGTTGTGTGAAGAGCATGCGGAAGTGACAGGATTCTCCTCAAGTGTATCTGATCTCAGTTCAGACATTGCAAACGTCCTTGTTCAATGAGAGTGTAGCTCGGTCCTAGCTCCCATCAAAGTGTCTAGCAGACATCTGCCTGCAAAGCATGCACACTTCCGAGAGTTGAGCTTATGGACTGTCCCTCCCACATCCTGCCTGCACGTACACCGTGCTCCTAACAGGCCTAGCCCTGATGCGTGCCTGAAGTGTTGTGAGAGGTAAGTGGAAAGTCGCGGCCCACAAGACTAGTGCATCCAAGCTCAATCCAGCGATATTTCCTAGTATTCCCTGGTGAGCCAGGTGCTACATCGTATGTGCCATACAAGAGAAGCTAGCTGAACGCCTTGTCCAAAAGCAACTTACTGCGGAGAGTTCAGCTCATCCTCAGTCCCTCACAGTTGCACACTGCCTGCAAAAAGAGTTTCCAACATCTGAACCACAGCCGTTTGTCTGAGGTTGTGAGACGCAAGTGGAATAAGCAGACCTGGAGGGTGTCTCCTGCTGCAGTGGGGTGGTATTCTGGGTAGCTCCTGGCTTAGAACACTGTTACGTTCTCAGTGCCCGAGGAACGCAGCTAGTGGAAATCTGGATTGTAGGCCTACTTCCTTGTGCGAGCTGAGTTCAGGGTAGGACCCTCCCGCATCCTGACTGCCCGTAGACGTAGGTCCCAGCATCCTGATGTTAGGCGCCGGAAGCGGTTGTGTGAAGAGCATGCGGAAGTGACAGGATTCTCCTCAAGTGTATCTGATCTCAATACAGACATTGCAAACGTCCTTGTTCACTGAGAGCGTAGCTCGGTGCTAGCTCCCATCAAAGTGTCTAGCAGACATCTGCCTGCAAAGCATGCACACTTCCGAGAGTTGAGCTTATGGACTGTCCCTCCCACATCCTGCCTGCACGTACACCGCGCTCCTAACAGGCCTAGCCCCGACGCGTGCCTGAAGTGTTTTGAGAGGTAAGTGGAAAGTCGCGGCCCACAAGACTAGTGCATCCAAGCTCAATCCAGCGATTTCCTAGTATTCCCTGTGTGAGCCAGATGCTACATCCTACGTGCCATACGAGAGAAGCTAGCTGAACGCCTTGTCCAAAAGCAACTTACTTCGGAGAGTTGAGCTCACCCTCAGTCCCTCACAGTTGCACACTGCCTGCAGAAAGAGTTTCCAACATCTGAACCACAGGCGTTTGTCAGAGGCTTGTGAGACGCAAGTGGAATAAGCATACCTCGAGGGTGTCTCCAGCTGCAGTGGAGTGGTATTCTTGGTAGCTCCTGGCTTAGAACACTGTTACGTTCTCAGTGCCCGAGGAACGCAGCTAGTTGAAAGCTGGCTTGTAGGCTTGCTTCCTTGTGAGAGCTGAGTTCAGGGCAGGACCCTCCCGCTTTCTGACTCCCCATAGACGTAGGTCCCAACATCCTTATGTTAGTTGCCGGAAGCGGTTGTGTGAAGAGCATGTGGAAGTGACAGGATTCTCCTCAAGTGTATCTGATCTCAATACAGACATTGCAAACGTCCTTGTTCACTGAGAGCGTAGCTCGGTCCTAGCTCCAATCAAAGTGTCTAGCAGACATCTGCCTGCAAAGCATACACACTTCCGAGAGTTGAGCTTATGGACTGTCCCTCCCACATCCTGCTTGCACGTACACCGCGATCCTAACAGGCCTAACCCGATGCGTGCCTAAGTGTTGTGAGAGGTAAGTGGAAAGTCGCGGCCCACAAGACTAGTGCATCCAAGCTCAATCCAGCGATTTCCTAGTATTCCCTGTGTGAGCCAGGTGCTACATCCTACGTGCCATACGAGAGAAGCTAGCTGAACGCCTTGTCCAAAAGCAACTTACTTCGGAGACTTGAGCTCACCCTCAGTCCGGCACAGTTGCACACTGCCTGCAGAAAGAGTTTCCAACATCTGAACCACAGCCGTTTGTCTGAGGTTGTGAGACGCAAGTGGAATAAGCAGACCTGGAGGGTGTCTCCAGCTGCAGTGGAGTGGTATTCTGGGTAGCTCCTGGCTTAGAACACTGTTACGTTCTCAGTGCCCGAGGAACGCAGCTAGTGGAAATCTGGATTGTAGGCCTACTTCCTTGTGCGAGCTGAGTTCAGGGCAGGACCCTCCCGCATCCTGACTGCCCGTAGACGTAGGTCCCAGCATCCTTATGTTAGGAGCCGGAAGCGGTTGTGTGAAGAGCATGCGGAAGTGACAGGATTCTCCTCAAGTGTATCTGATCTCAATACAGACATTGCAAACGTCCTTCTTCAATGAGAGCGTAGCCCGGTCCTAGCTCCTATCAAAGTGTCTAGCAGACATCTGCCTGCAAAGCATGCACACTTCCGAGAGTTGAGCTTATGGACTGTCCCTCCCACATCCTGCCTGCACGTACACCGTGCTCCTAACAGGCCTAGCCCCGATGCGTGCCTGAAGTGTTGTGAGAGGTAAGTGGAAAGTCGCGGCCCACAAGACTAGTGCATCCAAGCTCAATCCAGCGATATTTCCTAGGATTCCCTGGTGAGCCAGGTGCTACATCGTATGTGCCATACAAGAGAAGCTAGCTGAACGCCTTGTCCAAAAGCAACTTACTTCGGAGAGTTCAGCTCATCCTCAGTCCCTCACAGTTGCACACTGCCTGCAAAAAGAGTTTCCAACATCTGAACCACAGGCGTTTGTCAGAGGCTTGTGAGACGCAAGTGGAATAAGCAGACCTGGAGGGTGTCTCCAGCTGCAGTGTAGTGGTATTCTGGGTAGCTCCTGGCTTAGAACACTGTTACGTTCTCAGTGCCCGAGGAACGCAGCTAGTTGAAAGCTGGCTTGTAGGCTTGCTTCCTTGTGAGAGCTGAGTTCAGGGCAGGACCCTCCCGCTTTATGACTCCCCATAGACGTAGGTCCCAACATCCTTATGTTAGTTGCCGGAAGCGGTTGTGTGAAGAGCATGTGGAAGTGACAGGATTCTCCTCAAGTGTATCTGATCTCAATACAGACATTGCAACCGTCCTTGTTCACTGAGAGCGTTGCTCGGTCCTCGCTCCAATCAAAGTGTCTAGCAGACATCTGCCTGCAAAGCATACACACTTCCGAGAGTTGAGCTTATGGACTGTCCCTCCCACATCCTGCTTGCACGTACACCGCGATCCTAACAGGCCTAACCCGATGCGTGCCTAAGTGTTGTGAGAGGTAAGTGGAAAGTCGCGGCCCACAAGACTAGTGCATCCAAGCTCAATCCAGCGATTTCCTAGTATTCCCTGTGTGAGTCAGGTGCTACATCCTAAGTGCCATACGAGAGAAGCTAGCTGAACGCCTTGTCCAAAAGCAACTTACTTCGGAGATTTGAGCTCACCCTCAGTCCGTCACAGTTGCACACTGCCTGCAGAAATAGTTTCCAACATCTGAACCACAGTCTTTTGTCAGAGGCTTGTGAGACGCAAGTGGAATAAGCAGACCTGGAGGGTGTCTCCAGCTGCAATGGAGTGGTATTCTGGGTAGCTCCTGGCTTAGAACACTGTTACGTTCTCAGTGCCCGAGGAACGCAGCGAGTTGAAAGCTGGCTTGTAGGCTTGCTTCCTTGTGAGAGCTGAGTTCAGGGCAGGACCCTCCCGCTTTCTGACTCCCCATAGACGTAGGTCCCAACATCCTTATGTAAGTTGCCGGAAGCGGTTGTGTGAAGAGCATGTGGAAGTGACAGGATTCTCCTCAAGTGTATCTGATCTCAATACAGACATTGCAAACGTCCTTGTTCACTGAGAGCGTAGCTCGGTCCTAGCTCCAATCAAAGTGTCTAGCAGACATCTGCCTGCAAAACATACACACTTCCGAGAGTTGAGCTTATGGACTGTCCCTCCCACATCCTGCCTGCACGTCCACCGCGCTCCTAACAGGCCTAGCCCCGATGCGTGCCTGAAGTGTTGTGAGAGGTATGTGGAAAGTCGCGGCCCACAAGACTAGTGCATCCAAGCTCAATCCAGCGATTTCCTAGTATTCCCTGTGTGAGTCAGGTGCTACATCCTAAGTGCCATACGAGAGAAGCTAGCTGAACGCCTTGTCCAAAAGCAACTTACTTCGGAGATTTGAGCTCACCCTCAGTCCGTCACAGTTGCACACTGCCTGCAGAAATAGTTTCCAACATCTGAACCACAGTCTTTTGTCAGAGGCTTGTGAGACGCCAGTGGAATAAGCAGACCTGGAGGGTGTCTCCAGCTGCAGTGGAGTGGTATTCTGGGTAGCTCCTGGCTTAGAACACTGTTACGTTCTCAGTGCCCGAGGAACGCAGCTAGTTGAAAGCTGGCTTGTAGGCTTGCTTCCTTGTGAGAGCTGAGTTCAGGGCAGGACCCTCCCGCTTTCTGACTCCCCATAGACGTAGGTCCCAACATCCTTATGTTAGTTGCCAGAAGCGGTTGTGTGAAGAGCATGTGGAAGTGACAGGATTCTCCTCAAGTGTATCTGATCTCAATACAGACATTGCAAACGTCCTTGTTCACTGAGAGCGTAGCTCGGTCCTCGCTCCAATCAAAGTGTCTAGCAGACATCTGCCTGCAAAGCATACACACTTCCGAGAGTTGAGCTTATGGACTGTCCCTCCCACATCCTGCTTGCACGTACACCGCGATCCTAACAGGCCTAACCCGATGCGTGCCTAAGTGTTGTGAGAGGTAAGTGGAAAGTCGCGGCCCACAAGACTAGTGCATCCAAGCTCAATCCAGCGATTTCCTAGTATTCCCTGTGTGAGCCAGGTGCTACATCCTACGTGCCATACGAGAGAAGCCAGCTGAACGCCTTGTCCAAAAGCAACTTACTTCGGAGATTTGAGCTCACCCTTCGTCCGTCACAGTTGCACACTGCCTGCAGAAAGAGTTTCCAACATCTGAACCACAGCCGTTTGTCTGAGGTTGTGAGACGCAAGTGGAATAAGCAGACCTGGAGGGTGTCTCCAGCTGCAGTGGGGTGGTATTCTGGGTAGCTCCTGGCTTAGAACACTGTTACGTTCTCAGTGCCCGAGGAACGCAGCTAGTTGAAAGCTGGCTTGTAGGCGTGCTTTCTTGTGCGAGCTGAGTTCAGGGCAGGACCCTCCCGCGTCCTGACTGCCCGTAGATGTAGGTCCCAGCATCCTGATGTTAGGCGCCGGAAGCAGTTGTGTGAAGAGCATGCGGAAGTGACAGGATTCTCCTCAAGTGTATCTGATCTCAATACAGACATTGCAAACGTCCTTGTTCACTGAGAGCGTAGCTCGGTCCTAGCTCCCATCAAAGTGTCTAGCAGACATCTGCCTGCAAAGCATACACACTTCCGAGAGTGGAGCTTATGGACTGTCCCTTCCACATCCTGCTTGCAGGTACACCGCGATCCTAACAGGCCTAGCCCCGAAACGTGCCTGAAGTGTTGTGAGAGGTAAGTGGAAAGTCGCGGCCCACAAGACTAGTGCATCCAAGCTCAATCCAGCGATTTCCTAGTATTCCCTGTGTGAGCCAGGTGCTACATCCTACGTGCCATACGAGAGAAGCTAGCTGAACGCCTTGTCCAAAAGCAACTTTCTTCGGAGATTTGAGCTCACCCTCAGTCCGTCACAGTTGCACACTGCCTGCAGAAATAGTTTCCAACATCTGAACCACAGTCTTTTGTCAGAGGCTTGTGAGACGCAAGTGGAATAAGCAGACCTGGAGGGTGTCTCCAGCTGCAATGGAGTGGTATTCTGGGTAGCTCCTGGCTTAGAACACTGTTACGTTCTCAGTGCCCGAGGAACGCAGCGAGTTGAAAGCTGGCTTGTAGGCTTGCTTCCTTGTGAGAGCTGAGTTCAGGGCAGGACCCTCCCGCTTTCTGACTCCCCATAGACGTAGGTCCCAACATCCTTATGTAAGTTGCCGGAAGCGGTTGTGTGAAGAGCATGTGGAAGTGACAGGATTCTCCTCAAGTGTATCTGATCTCAATACAGACATTGCAAACGTCCTTGTTCACTGAGAGCGTAGCTCGGTCCTAGCTCCAATCAAAGTGTCTAGCAGACATCTGCCTGCAAAACATACACACTTCCGAGAGTTGAGCTTATGGACTGTCCCTCCCACATCCTGCCTGCACGTCCACCGCGCTCCTAACAGGCCTAGCCCCGATGCGTGCCTGAAGTGTTGTGAGAGGTATGTGGAAAGTCGCGGCCCACAAGACTAGTGCATCCAAGCTCAATCCAGCGATTTCCTAGTATTCCCTGTGTGAGTCAGGTGCTACATCCTAAGTGCCATACGAGAGAAGCTAGCTGAACGCCTTGTCCAAAAGCAACTTACTTCGGAGATTTGAGCTCACCCTCAGTCCGTCACAGTTGCACACTGCCTGCAGAAATAGTTTCCAACATCTGAACCACAGTCTTTTGTCAGAGGCTTGTGAGACGCCAGTGGAATAAGCAGACCTGGAGGGTGTCTCCAGCTGCAGTGGAGTGGTATTCTGGGTAGCTCCTGGCTTAGAACACTGTTACGTTCTCAGTGCCCGAGG